>NC_090438.1:471856364-472214258 GCF_031143425.1 Pleurodeles waltl
TAGTTAAAGGGTAAGACGTTTGCTTATCTGAAGTAGCGTTCCTTGACGATGTGACTATTAACCTTCTTCCTGAGCTGTAGGGAGGTTGGTACTGTTCTGATGTCAGAGTGTATGTTATACCAGATGCTGGATGCATAGGCTGAGAAAGCTTGTGTTCTCCTTCCTGTAGTGTTAAGTCCCTAATTTGATGTCCAAGCTCCTGCTATCGAACTGACCTCTAGATATTGTAAGTTTTTTCTCATGAAGATGAAGACCTTGGTGTAGAGTCTCATTTTAAAGGTGTACATACAGTGTAGTTCCTCCACCATATCCATTAAAAGACTAGAGTGTATAATTTGCTTCTCACTTTGTCATAATACCCGCATTATGTTTGTTGTAATTTCTTGATGTAGTTAGTTTTGTTGATTCTGTGGCCGTTACCCATGTCTTTCACTGTTGCCCCCTTCTGTGCTTCCAGAGAAGATGCAGGCCCCCGGAGTCACAACCAAACCGTAAGCTCCTCCTTAGTAGGACACCATATATATATATAGATATATGTTAGTCTAATGTCATGAAACAAACTGATGGTCGGCCCATCTTCAGCTTCTGTATTCCGCGTTTGCCAAAAATTGGTTGAATTAGGTACTGGAAGAGAAGACTCATCGCTCTCCTGGATATGATCGGTATAGACCTGTTTAATTTATAAGAAGATAAAACATAAATCCAATAACTTGCAGGAATAGATACTGTCTTTTACTGGTTGTAATAGCTTGTTTAGAGAGGCTTTGAGTTCTCAGAGTGAAAAGTCACAAGCTGCAATGAGAAATTTCATACATCTAGGGATTTGAGTAACAGTATCTGTTAGAAATGGGGTCGTTGGTTGGCAGTCAGGTTACCCCCTGTCCAAGCAAGGACCCTCACTCTAGTCAGGGTAAAAGAGAATCACCCTCAGCTAACCCCTGCTTGCCCCTTTGGTAGCTTGGCACAAGCAGTAGGCTTAACTTCAGAGTGCTAGGTGTAAAGTATTAGTACCAACACACACAGTAACTCAATGAAAACACTACAAAATGACACAACACACGTTTAGAAAAATAGGAAATATTTATCTAAATAGAACAAGACCAAAATGACAAAAATCCATAATACACAAGTCAAGTTATCAATTAAAAAGCAAAAAGAGTCTTCATGTAGTTTTAAACACACACTAACACTGTTAGCTTGAAAATGTACCTTGGGTGTGTCAAAAATAACCCCGCATGGGTGAGTGTGCGTCAAAAAAGGCTTGCGATAAGTCGATTTCACACAAGCGAGACCTTGCGTTGTTTCTCCTTTCGTTGGGTCGGACATGTCGTTTCTTCTCTCTGCAGGAGAGAGATGCTTCGATCTGGTCAGCACTCTCTGGTCCAAGCAGGCCTTGCATAGTTTTTACACGCCCAGCGGTACTTGCGTCAGAAATCCAGCCGCACAATAATCCGAAAAACCACGCAGTGTGGTTTGTGATCTCCCAGCCTCCGTCAGCAATGCTGCGTGTCGTTTCTTCAGCTCCGTGCGTTGATTCTTCGGTCGCGTTGCAGGCGAGTGTCAATTTTCAGCCGCAAAGCTGGCGGCGCGTTGATTTAAAAAAAAAAAAAATTATTTTGTTTTTGCCGCAGAACGGAGTCGAGACGATCTTTTCCCTGCACGGTGTTCTGTGCATGGATTTCTTCCTCTTAGGCTGCCAGCTTCTCCTTTCAGGGTCCCAGGAACTGGATGGACACCCCTTGGCAGAGTAGGAGTCTCTCCATAGACTCCAGGTGCAGCAGGAGGCAAGCTTTAAATCAAGCCCTTGGAGATCTTCACAAGATGGAAGGCACACAAAGACCAGTCTTTGCCTACTTACTCTGGCAGAAACAGCAACTGCAGGATAGCTCCACAAAGCACAGTCACAGGCAGGGCAGCTCTTCTTCCTCAGCTCTTCAGCTCTTCTCCATCAAGAGGTTCATCTTGGTTTCCAGAAGTGTTCTAAAGTCTGTGGGTTTGGATGCCCTTCTTATACCTACGTAGGCCTACTTCAAAGCAAAGTCTCTCTTGATTGTGAAATCCTGCCTTGCCCAGGCCAGGCCTCAGACACTCACCAGGGGGTTGGAGACTGCATTGTGTGAGGGCAGGCACAGCCCTTTCAGGTGTGAGTGCCCACTCCTCCCTCCCTCCTAGCAAAGATGGCTCATCAGGAAATGCTGACTACACCCCAGCTCTGTTTGTGTCACTGTCTAGTGTGAGGTGCAACCAGCCCAACTGTCAGACAGACAGTGAATCCACAAACCAGCAGAGTCTCAAAAATGGTTTAAGCAAGGAAATGCCCACTTTCCAAAAGTGGCATTTTCAAACACACAATCTTAAAATCAAGCTTACTAAAGGATGCATTTTTAAATTGTGAGCTCAGAGACCCCAAACTCCACATGTCTATCCGCTCCGAAAGGGAATCTACTCTTTAATCATATTTAAAGGTAGCCCCCACATTAACCTATGTGAGGGACAGGCCTTGCAACAGTGAAAAACGAATTTAGCAATATTTCACTGCTAGGACATATGACACATTACTATATGTCCTACCTTAACCATACACTGTACCCTGCCCTAGGGGGCTACCTAGGGGCTACCTTAGGGGTGCCTTACATGTAAGAAAAGGGAAGGTTTAGGCCTTGTAAGTGGGTACACTTGCCAAGGCGAATTTACAGTTAAAACTGCACACACAGACACTGCAGTGGCAGGTCGGAGACATGATTACAGAGCTACTTATGTGGGTGGCACAACCAGTGCTGCAGGCCCACTAGTAGCATTTGATATACAGGCCCTGGCTCCTCTAGTGCACCTTACTAGGGACTTACTAGTAAATCAAGAATGCCAATCATGGATAAACCAATCAATAGTACAATTTACACACTGAGCATATGCACTTTAGCACTAGTTAGCAGTGGTAAAGTGCTCAGAGTTCAAAAGCCAACAGAAACAGGTCAGAAAGAATAGGAGGCAGGAGGAAAAAAGATTGGGGATGACCCTGCAAAAGGGCAAAATCCAACAGTATCCAAATGTGATATTAGATAGACCAAAATGCAGTGTAATGCACATGAAAAATTTGATGAGAATAGAGACCTCCCTCTCAGAACCTTGTCGCAAACTATAGGATTTCAAAACAAGAGCCCACTGAAATGGATGAAGCTTAACATGGGTACTCTCCAAAATGCTCATGCACCGAGCAATTCCTTTTGAAAGAGCGGCTCCAGTTTATTCCCAAAGTAGGAGTGCAACGTTGCCTTTTTTTGCTCTCCAATTACTGGATTTCCATTAGCCATAATTAGCAGCTCTATTGGGCCAGTAAGCCCAAAATCAGTTTTAAATATCTACCTATTGAATGGCGAAGTGGGTGTGACCTATCAAGAAGAGGCTGACAATCCGTTTCATGTCGTGAATAATGTCATAGCCAAAGGAGCTGATCAGAAAAAAAGGAGATAGGTAAACAAATATAGTGGAGAAGAGGAGATTCCTGAGGTACACCACTAGTGAGTGGTTTCAGCTCTGAGCAGGTTGTACACATGGCGCTGCTGACGTTATTCCAAGGGACAACCCGTTAGGTCAGTCCCTGCCAACTATAACAGTGACGTAACGAGCACTAGTATTAATGGACTGGTCATGACTTATCATCGACCAATAATATTCCTAACATTGCAGACAAATAATCGTTGCAATGTGCGGGGAAACTTAACGTAAGCGCTCTGATGCCAGACCATAGCCTTCATTTTTCGTTTACTGCTAGTTGATAATCATCATGTTTTTTCTGTTTCTGCAGCTTTTTTTTTTTTTTGTTTTTTTTTTTTTACAACTCTGCTGTGCTAATGCTCTTTATAAAGACTCTAGGGCTGTACTTTTGACATTTTGTTCTTTTTTTAAATGGAACGAGATTTCTGTTTTCATTGAGTCCCTCGTAACCATTAATATAATTAAAATCGTGCTTATAATTCTTTGCTTTCAGAATCTTTTCATGAAATTAGATGATTACGTGGTATTATGTAACTGGATATTTTATACATATTTGCGAACCGAGCCTTCCTTAATGAAAGACACAGATTAACAGAATACTGTTACAATTAAATGTTCTTGCATCACTTCATTCTGAGGACAAACATGTTGCAATAATTGTGCTTCGTGCAGCCACAAAAGAAGCAAATAAATATACCAGGATAAAAGGAGACTCCTCGTTCTCTCTTCTATTGTTCACCTTTCCTGATGCCCCTCTCATGCTTAATTACAAGTGCACGCCTCAACATATATGTGCGCCCACACACATGACTTGACACACCTTCAGACACTCATACTTCAGTTTTTCTGCAATATAACATAACAACACCCGACAGATTCGCAGCCCGAATTTTAAAAATGGTAAAAAAAGACACTGCCAGCAGTCGCTCTCGAACCGCCTGTTAGATTCAAAAATACAAAAGGTTAAGTCCAGTTATACCCCTGAATCCAGGTTTTGGCTTGTGATCAGAAGAGGTACCTATGGTTTACATTAAATAGGTAATGTTGGCCAATCGTTTCCAAAGTGCACAAAGCTCTCATTGCATTGAGGTAAGATTGCAAATGTCACAAAAAGGACAACTGTGTTTTTAGTAAACCGATCTTAGGGGAGTGCTGACAGGCTTGCCATGGGTGTACCTTCTTTGTACCCCAAGCTTGAGGTGCTAGAGCAGCCATTCTAAAGACAATAGGAGATCACATAACTTTTCACCTCCCTTTGACCTTTTGATAGGAGGGAGGGAGAAACTCTTCCTTAGCAGGAAGTTTGTTAAGCTCATGCAATAGGTTTTAAAGATGAGCTTTATTGAATACCACCAACCCACAGCAAATATAAACACGTCCACTCTCACCAACCGTCCAGGCTCTCTTTGACCGAGATCCAATGTCCTCATCTGGAACCTGGATGACACATGGATTCCAGACAGTGGTCAACATTCCTAAACATCCAACATTCCTAAGCATCCACAACACATCCCCTTTACATACATCAAAGATAATTAATAAAGAGAGACAAAAATACACATAACAAAACAGTGTGAAGAAACTCAAAAATACCTACAATACACAGAGGAGTATACTAAAAGATACAAATTAGCAGGTTACATAATCTTTCAACCACGCTGGTTTGGAACGAATCCTGGAAGGAGCTTTGATGCATGGTGTTGCCTTAGACCTACTTAAAAGATGATCTCCCTCAGGGTCTGTGGAATCTGCCAACCGGTTATTCCATTTCACTAATCTAGACATGCTCCACACATCTCCATTACCAAGGACAACCACATTCTTCCTAACTTCCTTGATGCAGTAAGGGCCTTTGAAACTTGACTTACCCTTGGTTATGAAACCAGGATCCTTCAGCAACACCATGTCACCAACCTTCCATTTAACATCAGAAACACTATATTTACGATCATATCGCAATTTGTACTTAGACTGGTAATTTTGCCTACGATCAGATGCCTTACTAAATTTCTCTTGGTCAAAATCTCCTTGACTAAACTTATTTCTAAACCAAGCAGGGGACATTTTGGTACACCCAGACCTTCCCCTCATGTACTCAAAAGGGGCGATGCCAGAGATACTATTAGGGGTATTACGATATGCCCACCACTGGTCCCTCAGAAGATCCGCCAGAGAAACTCTGGTTTCAATTGCTTCCTGGACACAGGATTTTACCAATCTGTTCATGCGCTCAGCAAGGCCATTTGCTTGAGGAGAATATAAGGCCGTTCTCAAATGCACAACAGCTAGGGAATCCAAAAAACACTTCGGCCCTCATTATGACTCCGGCGGGCGGCGGAGGCCGCCCGCCAGAATTCTGCCCTCCGTAATACCGCTCCGCGGTCAGAAGACCGCGGAGGGTATTATGAGTTTTTCCCTGGGCTGGCGGGCGGTCTCCAAAAGACCGCCCGCCAGCCCAGGGAAAAACTCCCTTCCCACGAGGATGCCGGCTCGTAATCGAGCCGGCGGAGTGGGAAGGTGCGACGGGTGCTGTTGCACCCGTCGCGTATTTCACTGTCTGCAAGGCAGACAGTGAAATACATTTTGGGGCCCTCTTACGGAGGCCCCTGCAGTGCCCATGCCGTTGGCCCCGCCCCAGGGGCCCCGCGACTCCCCCTCCCGCCATCCGGTTCCCGGCGGGAGAACCGCCAGGAACTGGATGGCGGGAGGGGGAGTCGGAATCCCCAAGCCGGCGGGCAGCGGGAAACCGGCGGGAGACCGCCGGTTTCCCTTCTCTGACCGCGGCTAAGCCGCCGCGGTCAGAATGCCCCGCGGGGCACCGCCGGCCTGTCGGCGGTGCCTCCGCGTCCAGCGGCCCTGGCGGTTACAAACCACCAGGGTCGTAATGAGGGCCTTCATCTCCTGAGAAGTTAGCTGTACACCGTTATCTGTGATTAAGTGACTAGGTACACCTTCCCGGGAAAATTCTTCCCTTAAGAACTCAATCACAGTTCTGGTGTCAACAAAATTCACACACTTAGTCACCACCCACTTGGAGGTATAATCCACTAAGAGCATGACATAACGTTCATTAGCAGGTAGGAGATGAAATGGACCCATAAAGTCAAGTCCTAACTTCACCCATGGTTTTTCTGGAACTGCAACTGAGGAAAGTGGAGCTTTCACCACAATTTTGCTTTTGTCATTCCGTGCACAGGTCACACAATCTTTCACCACCGCTTCAACATCCCGGTCTAAACCTGGCCACCAATATACTGTTCTTAACCTTGACTTAGTCCTATTCCTGCCTAAATGGCCTTCATGAGCCAAATTGACAATCTTTCCCCTCAGACTAACAGGAGGTATGGACTTAGTTCCACGGAATAATTCACCTCCACTCAAAGACAGTTCATCTCTCACATTCCAGTACGTCTCTTCTCCTTGGAAACGGGAGGCGCACGAGGAACTGTACGCGTAGCCATAGTGACGCGTCTTCTCTCCCTGGCAACGGAAAGCGCGTGCCTTGAGAAGCATTCGTTTTCGTTCTCGGCACGAAGCCTTCACAACGCGTCTCTTCTCCTGGAAACGGGAGGCGCGTAAGCTCTGTGAGGGGCATTTTGAAACACTAAACCATTAACTGTATTCGGATTACGTCCTTTACACAATTTTCACTTCCATGAGAACTTGAAATTCGAAGATGTTTTGAACATTGCAATACTGAATTGTGTTTTTCAAATGTTCAGTTACACTAGTATACTTACCCATATTTTTTTCCAGTATTTTGTTCATATCTTGCTGTTACTCACACTTATTCACCTTGTTGTCGGTATTTATTACTAATTGTGCTGTATAGAGAGCTTAGAATGGCTACTCCCATGTTGTCTCAACTGCCCCCCTTTTTATCTGATAAGGGGGACCCCATTCTCCCTTGGAAACGTTGGAAGACTCTTACCTACTAGCTGTTGGGGGGGGAAAAATTCTCCCCAGCCAGAAAACAGGCTATTCTATTGCACAATTTAGGAATTGAAGGTAGAAACATTTATGATAGTCTTGAAACCCTACCTCTAGGGGGAGCTGAGGGGGAACCCAGAGATATTTATGAAATGTCAGCAGCGATGTTGGCTTCACATTTTGAATCCAAGCTCAACATTGTTTTGGAGAGACACAAATTTTTTGCAAGATCCCAAGGAAAATCTGAGAGTGTAGGAAACTTTGTTGCTGCATTACGCACGTTAACACGTACTTGTGATTTTGGTGATATCACAGATTCCCTCATTCGCGACCAGTTATTGCGCTGTACGAACAATAAGAGGGTTCAAGAGAAGTTGTTGACGAGGAATCCTGATTTGAAAGAAGCCATTGCAATTGTTGAAGGAATGGAAAGTACTAGCAATTGGATTAAAGAAATGAATAACCATGAAGAGGACGTTTTGTCCAACGTACAAGCGCATTTGGCACGAGAAGAAGTTTTAAGGGTCAGCAGTGACAACAAAGCACTTGTACCCATTCAGGAGAAAAGAAAAGAAACCAAATTTCAGCGTTGTTACCGCTGTGGCAACTCTGGACACACGGCGAACAGTTTGAATTGTTTTGCAAGGAACTCTTTATGTAGGAAATGCGGAAAAAAAGGCCACTATGCTAGGGTCTGCAATAGTGACAAATCTAACGTAGATATTATTGCTGATAACACTAACAAAATGATTTTGTGTATTGATCATGAGATTAACCATGTTGAGAACAATGGTGGTGTAGTGGATGTTGGGCCAGTCGTCATGCCTGAGTGTGCTATTAGACTTGACGGCAGATTAGTTACAGTGTTAGCAGACTCAGGATCTCCGTATACCATGGTGGGGGACAAAAATTGGCGAGCAATTTTTGGGGAAGACCTCCATTCTTTAATTAAACCTGATATCAATCCCATCCTCGTCGCCAGTGTTAAGCTCATGCAATAGGTTTTAAAGATGAGCTTTATTGAATACCACCAACCCACAGCAAATATAAACACGTCCACTCTCACCAACCGTCCAGGCTCTCTTTGACCGAGATCCAATGACCTCATCTGGAACCTGGATGACACATGGATTCCAGACAGTGGTCAACATTCCTAAACATCCAACATTCCTAAGCATCCACAACAAAGTTGCCATAAAAGGCCTTGGATGTGAAAACTAAAATGAAAAGAACTGCCACACCAACCAAGTAGCTAAAATAACATTAAAATTCAACCATAAAGTGAGAAGGCTCCCCAGAGATGCAACGAAATGAAATAATTAAAACTGTTATTGTTTCTTCCTGAGTGGAAGTGTACATGTTGGTGTTACAAAACCCATGAGGTGCATGGATGGGCATGCTGTTATTCGTAAAGATGCACTTTTGGAGATGCCATTGTGTTGTGATCAGTGGAACTGATGAACTTTTGCGATGTACTGTAGTTTGCCTAAATGCTGCATGCCCCTTTGGAATGGTGTTTCTATTTGGCAAAAATCATCTTTGAGGATACAGGAACGGGTTTCATTTCCAAATATCATATACAGCATATCATTAGACATATAAAGTGTGTCCTCAATATCATTTACAAACATATCTTTCCACAGGGTATACATTTTGTATTATGGACCCGCGTGTGACAATATTTTTGTAGGCCTTGTATAAAACTTAATATTTATGGCAGTTGATATTCTGGAAACCATATTAGTGCAAATGGGTTCTGCACATTTAATATGACTGGATTTTTTGTTTATCATCACCAGGTATTTGGACCTTTACTATAGGTGATGTAGACTGCATAAGTCTCACTCATGGTAATTTCATGATAGATTGATTGCACGTATTAACTACTAGTGTCCATCTTTCAAGATAAGGCTGCTGCATCACACCTAGGGCACGAGTCAATGACCTGGTTACATTTGAACATGAGTGCCCACACATATATGTGGGTTGTGCATGTACAACTACTGCCATGCACAGCCCGATAATTGTGTACGGGTAGCCTGGTGCAGAAGGGACTCTGCAAGGATTGGTGCTGACCTGATGTAGATCTTATAATATTAATAGGGTTTCATAAATAGGTCAGTAGGGTTTACAGTAAAATCTGTAGCGCTTTTACTGTCTTATTCATGTAGGTAAAATGTGTCTTAGATTGCAGTTTCACTCCACTTACACAGTCCAGTTATGTGTTGTGCCAAACTTGCGTAAAACATGCATGCTACGTTTGACTTTGCAGGTTCCAATAACTTACATATTCATCTTACGGGTCATCAAAAATTGTTATATATCTCTGGCTCAGCTCATAATCGGATTCCAGTCCTTTACTCCACCTGCTGGACCAAAATAGTTACTCTGCCCCCCCAACAGGGGTAGCAAAGATCTCTCCATGCAAAGGAAGTTCCTGAGAAAGAAAGCGTGGTGAGGACAAATCTGCATCTGATAATTAGCTGTCACACTGCACCTGGGCTGAATCAGCCCAGGCATAGCGAACAAAAGAGGAAGCCCACGCATGTGGAGCTAACACAGGAGGGGGTTCCCCTTTGAAGTTCTGGTGGGTAGGTATCTGGTATGGATATCAGCTGTGGGTGGAGTGGAGTCCCTTAGAGGAGCTCTTCACAGGATAAAATTGACATCCCCATTTTAGATTGCTCCCAGATGCTGAGTGGGAGAAATTGGGTTACTGGTTGTAAATACACCCGTTCATGTGACCCAGAGGTGGACTGCAAGTACTAAATGGCTAAAGTAGTAAAACACCAACTTTCTAAAAGTGGCATTTTCAAAACTGTAATTTTATATCTGACTTCACCATAAGAAATAATTTTTCATTGCAATTCCAAAGATACCAAAGATGAACTGGTTAATTGTTTCCAAAAGGAGGTTATATCCAGGACCACTGGAATTATGAGATTGTGCAGCTGTGGCAATTTTTGCATAATTATAGATTTGCCTCATTTTCCACATAATCCATCATCTGCCGCATGATTTGCAGGTTTTAACAACAAAAAAAACTATTCTTCGCCAACGGATTCAAAAGTTACTAAAATGCAGCGACGTGTGTTGCCACTCTGTCGAAGTCCATTTTCAAAGCTGGACTGGTCCTTTTTCTGTTGATTATTGCTATATTCTGGTGTTAAACTGGTACTAATGAGGTGTTACCAAGTTTGAGATTGATGAAATAATGAAGTTATACTATTACGAAATGAGCTGCGTTATGCCGCACAATTTGTCCTTTCTTTCACATAATTTGGCCCACTTCTGCGGCATAATTTCAGTGGCCCTGGTTACAGCTTAACAAATGTAATAAATTAATTCCAATGTTATCCTATGGGAGAGGTTTGCCTTACAGTAGTTTTTCACTACCAGGACATGTAAAACTTCACCCTAGCCTCTGGGCTGTTTGGGGCCTACCCTGTGAGTGATCTATATGGATTATAAATGAACATTTTGGCCTGGCAAAAGCTCTATTTTGCCACAGCACGCACAGGCTCTGCAATGTCAGGCCTGATATGTTTAAAGAGCTACATATGTGGGTGGCAGAATCAGTGCTGCAGGCTCACTAGTAGTATTTAATGTACAGGCCATAGGCACAGATGGTAGTACTACCGTACTAGGGAATTACAGGTAAATTCAATGTGCCAAATGGGTGTAATCCAATTCTACCGTACTTTTTTAAGGAGCGAGCACAAGCACTTTAGCACTGGTTAGCAGGGTGAAGTGCACAAAGTCCTAAAAGCCAGAAAACACAGGTTCAGAAACAGGAGAGGAGAAGGGAAAACGTTTAGGAATGACCCTGCAAGAAGAGCTGTGTCCAACAATTCCCATTGCTCACTCGATGATGGTGTGTGATGGAGAAAAACGCCAGTAGTGCATCTTAGCAGCATCAGCAAAAGTGAACAGAAATAAATTAGTGCGACTCTGAAATGCGAAACATGCTGAAGAGATATAATATACGTTACCAGATGTTTGTATGAAGATTGTGAATCCTTTTTCTATGACTATAATCCGGGTGGTGAACTGTTTCTTCACATTACATTTTGCCTTGTTTTGCACGACTGCATGCGATAGTAAGACAGGTCGACATGCTGTTGTATTGGTTTTAGCTACCCCAGGTTTAAGTTGTGAAGCTTATTGAAAGCGACTTAATTGCCTGGAAAATTCCACATTACTGTTGGTTTGCAAACCTTCAGTGAGAATGTGCAGCTCTCAAAAATCCATAGATTGTGACGTTGCGAAAAATATATATAATCTCTATAGGAGTGAAGGGTGGGTACAGAACATGCCGAGAAGCAGGCAACGCTTGCTCTGAGATGCACACAGAGTGAAGCAGTCAACCCCTTGACACTTAATCTGACCTCAAGTCCTTGTCAATGCAGTTTTCATTACTTACACTAGGATTGAATACACTGTCGAATTCCATTAACCAGCCAGGGAATCCTGGCAGGTGGAAGCCATTGTTGAAAACAACAGTATACAATATGAATCTGTTTTTCTAATCCTCTCTGACTCCATGGACCCGGATGCAAGTGATCCTCGACCTAAGCATAAAGCATAAATGTATTGATTTTTGTTCAGCTGAGACTCTTCCCAAGCGTCTTCCTCATTGTGACAAGTCTCGAATTTGACCATAATTGATCTGTTTGAAGAGGTCCTGTCACCTCACCCTTCAGGCTTTGAAAAGACAACTACTAGCAGCAAAATTCTTTCAAACCCTTCTCTGGATTAAAGTCTTGTGTTAATGTTTAAAAAAATGCAGCTGTCTGATGATAAATCTACAGGTCTGAAAGGGACATGAAAAAGGATCAGCTCCTGGTCTTTGGTGCAGATCTGCACTACATATTCAGTGTTGCTCAGGTTGCAGCACATAGCGCACAGGGTGTGGCTCTTTCCGTACACTGTACTGCACATTTTGGAAGAACTGGAAAGGAAGCATGGTTCTGTCCTTTTACTGAACAAAAGATCACAAAGACAGAGAGAAAGGCAGTAGAAGACATGAATGTGACCACGTGATAGCACAAGCTAGTAAATCCTCTGGCAACAAGTCCACTCATTAGTCTCCTATAGGAAATTAGAATATAAATATTCTATGAGTTGGGAAGAAGATTGTTGCTTTCCAGCAGGAAACTCACAGGAACTCTCTGTGCAGGGAATGGTTAAATAAATAAGCATTTCTATAGGAAGAAAGAAACCCTCTCCATGTGCAAAAGAGGCAGTGCTGGTAAACACTGCCTCAGTTGCATGATACATAGCTTTGTTTCGGTTGATGGGAAATATAAGATACGTTTTTTCATATAGTGCTACATACAATGTCTAAGCATTGTAACTCACAGGTGTTATTAATGACCAACGTAATGCTTCTTTTACCTCAGAAGGATGAAGTCTTGAGTTGGCCCTGTTGGCCCTAGAGCTGTTGACCTACATGTCACTACCCCCACTTTCATTAGCAAATGCAGAGAATGGAGAGTCTGGGAAATTTCTTATTTTTCATTTTGGCAGTAGCCTAGAGACCGCAACGAAAGCACGAGAAAGCTGCTGTGATCTATGGATATATTTTGTTTAAAGAGACAGGGCACAAGGAAGAGTACAGAGAGTGGGGAAGAAGGGGCAAAGTTGGTATAGAGGTGAAAATGGGGAACTATGCGATCACAGAAATGCCATAAATTATCTCCCTTGTATCTCTGAGATTTGGTGAAAAGCCATCTATCAAGCACACTCCAGAGCACATGACGACACATGTTCATCATGTATTCTTCAAGGATCAACCTAGAACTTCACATCTTGGTACAGATTTTCTTATAACTCCTGGTTGACTAAAGTTCTACCCTGCACTTTTCAACCTTAAGTTTATTTCTCCATGCAACAGTCATTTCGCTTCACACTCTCCTCGTTCCCATGCGTAATACTCATTTATTGCTCCCGTTGACAGTAATACATTTGAAACATGTTGACAGTGGGAGACTGCCTGCAAATGTCTGGTTGATGCCCACAGACTTGCAATGTTTTGAATGTTCACCAACCTTTTGCTGAGGGACCCACAGGGGAATAGCCACAAACCCACCACTGCAATTTAATTCAACCATTCAGAATTTCCACTAACTGACTGGATGACTGTAACATTCCACTATTTCTGATTCAATGAAGCAAGAATTGGACTTTCCCTCACAAATAGAGCTGCATGTGAACCAAGTTGAACTTAAGGATACTTAGGCCCGGGTTTTAGAGGGCCTAACGACTCCTTGTGCCACATTTGCATAATTTGTTTTTTATACTAATGTGGCCCAACTAGGACAAAATCGCCACACCAGGTTTCCAAAGTGGTACGATGCATGCATTGTGCCACTTTGTAACACCTTGTGCCACATTATGCCTGCACCAGGCATAATGTATGGAATGGGGTGTTCCCCCATAGAGGGGGCCGAAATAAGGGCACAAATAAATCTGAAGAATTTATTTGTGCCATTTTTTTTCAGCATGTTTAACACCTGCTCAAAGCAGGCATTAAATGGGGCACATTACTGGTTACAATGGCCCCTATGTACTGTTCAGGATTAGCGCCAACATTTTGACGCCATTCTGAACAGTACATCAATGGCGTGAAAAAATCTGACACTATTGCCCCCTAACCTGCGCCATGGTGCACTGTATTTTAAATACGGTGCACACATGGTGGCAGTAGGGGGGTGCTAAGGGGCGCGATGAAAGTGGTGCTGCACTGGGTGCAGTGCCACTTTTCTTAAGTCTGCCCCCAAGTTGCGTCATTTCATGTGGCAGGAATAATTTCACTGGGCAATCCAGGCAGAGGAAGACGACAACAAAACATTCAGGGCCTACATTACGCAGCATAAGTTACAGAGTTCACAAAACCACAGGGCGATTGAACAACTCAGAGACAGAGAGGGAAGAGAACCACAGGGTGATGGAACACCTGAGAGCGAGGGGGAGAGCGAGAAAGAGCAAAGACCATCAGAAGGATGAAAAAAGCAATTTCCACCGAAAAGAAGACATCCAGAATCCTTTTCTATCCCCTCTTTCATTGCTGTCTCCAGAGAGTTCACTGAGATTGCCTGTCAGATCCCAATGTTCACAACTGTAAGATTTAAACTTGCGGAAACTCATCTGGCTCAAGGTACTGCCAAGATAATTAAATGTGAAAAGCTCCCTGACCTACAAACAAACTTTCCTTGTTCTAGTGCAAACTCTCATGAGGGGTAATCAACTGTTTAGCATAAGAATGTTATGTTAACCAAGGAACTATTTATCTCAACAATGTGTGAAGCTTCCAGTGAGCCATTAAGATTGAGAGATGTTTACAGGCTGATACCACAGTCTATCCTGAAAAGCGAGTGATTCTTTTCAACAAAAATGACAACGACGTTTCATCGTTGTGGACTTCAAAATGATGATGTTGCTACAGAATGTCAAAGTAACTGTCACACAATGCAGGTATCCTTAGAAAATCAGTATAATCTAGGTAGGTGATTAAATACTCATCTAAATAAACGTTTATTGCACAATTTCAAAGAAATAGTTGCAATATTAAAAACATTATGCACAATAAAACAGAGTAGCTGGGGCAGAACTGGACCTGCTCCATACAGGGGAGTGCAAAATAACATCGATCACCGCCCTCCAAAAACTGTTAAAGGGACATATTAATAACACTGTAACTGCGAGGCTTTAGAGTGATCATTTAAAATAGTTTGAAGAGACTGTTCAACAACGAATATACATTTAATTACCTACTGATCACTTTCTTGTGCAACCACTAAAAGTAATTCAAATAACCGCTTTTGCTGTTTAACTCCCCATAGTCTATACACTGATTTTAGATATTTGTTTCTCAGGTCATGTAAGGCAATATGTAATCAATATTCTCCTGGTCCAATTTACCAGGAGAATATTGATAAAGAACAATGAGGCAGGCATTCTTTCCAGCTACGCTTAAATTGTACAAGTGTAAGGTATACCATTTTGAATCAGAGACAACTCATTACAACCATAGAAGTAAAACTAGAGTCAATATATGCTTGAGGTTTTTGGTTTTAAATTTTAACACAGAAGTATCAGTGGTTTTTCAAGCTTAAATTTGCTCTTGTTACATCGGTTGTCTAAGAGTCATGAATGGAGACAAATTATAATTAAGATAGTAGTGTTTCAGGGGTGTATCGCCAAGAAGACACATAAAATGGTGCTATTAAATCTAAGGGCAGTAGGTATTTAGGGGAGAAATCAAGTCTGCTGTAGCTACCAAGAGATCAAGAACGATTTATCTACTGATAGAGACTCAAGAATGTTCAAATGCAGCTGATTGCCAGTACGTTGAAAAGTCTTTTAAATTAACCCCAAAAGGCTAAAGAGCCCACCAGTATCATTGAGACTATTGTGCCCCATAGATTGACCACCATGATGAATCGAAAATATTTGTATGCCTTATACCGCACTTAAGCATCTTTGTTTTAAATCGCAATATGCAACCCAAATCATGTTGGAGAAAAAGTTTGCACCAAAGTATCTAAAATACTTTACACAACGTCTTTTGGATTTATTAATGAACCAAGACTGCCTTAGTGTATATTTTTGGAATACCATTATTTTGGTTTCACATCATTACTTGCAAGATAATTGTAATAAGTAATATGGTTGAAGTCCTCTAATCTTACCAGTAATAATTCTAATCCAATATAATTGAATATGAGCAGAACTAAATCATTAGCGTTAAACCAACTGTTATTTTCTCACCTCCTAGGTTTGGGACAATCACTTTCTGGTAGTCAAGAAAACCCAATAGATCAGACCTATAGTGAGAGAGGACCCTGCTTTATACCATGTTCTACTAATACTTTAGTTCAATAACCACATCAGCTGCTAGTTGAACTCTTAGCAAGGTATATGAATACAGTTCTACTGTACTGTTCAGCTGAATTCCTCAGGCATGGAGTTCCTTATATAAGTGTGCCCAATCTACCTGATCAAAAGCTGCACTATATTCAACTTAGCAGATGAACCAACCAGCAATTGCCATTGACCCCTATTCTCTAAAACTGAATGCATCATAAAATTATCTGGAATTGAACACAGTTCTAGCAAACATCTTCCCATTAGCGTTGAGCAGCACAATTAGTAGATAACTCTTAGAATTAGCATTAGGAACTTTATATATATATATATATATATATATATATATATATATATATATATATATATATATATATATACATATATAATGGTAGCAAAATCAACCCCTTCTATGAAGGCAGAAGTAGATATTGTTGGACAGCTGGGTGTTGAATTTTTCACCCAACAAATAGGGTATTGTTTAAAAAATATCCATTGGGAGGTCTTTTACCCACCTCTCTCTGGTTTCGGTGGAGTTAGCACTGGGACACTCGACTGGGCAGCCATGCGCTCTATAAAAACCAGGTTAAATAATATAGTATTTGGCTCTGGATCTCCTGATACATGACTTTGTCATGAGCAATAACTTACACAGAAATGTTATCCTATAAATTAAAGACATTGGTTGCTCTGCACGTTTCAGTATTCCCAAATGTATAGAGAGACGTGATATAGCTATGCCACTTGTCACCAGCAAAATACTTTTCGAGCCCAAAAGCGTCCTAAATGGCCACATTTCGACACATCTCTCTGCATCGACATCAAGTCACCAAAATACCAGTAGTAGTGGAAATTACATCTCACACCCTTTGACCTTATCGATATCACAGGAAGTGACATCATATGATTATGCTGATATTGCTGAAGTTTCATAACAAGTGTGTTAGAAATGGGGTCTTTGGTTGACAGTCAGGTTACCCCCTGTTCAAGCAAGGACCCTCACTCTAGTCAGGGTAAAAGAGAATCACCCTCAGCTAACCACTGCTTACCCCCTTGGTAGCTTGGCAGAGCAGTAGGCTTAACTTCAGAGTGCTATGTGTAAAGTATTTGTAACAACACACACAGTAACTTAATGAAAACATTACAAAATGACACAACACCAGTTTATGAAAATAGGAAATATTTATCTAAACAAAACAAGACCAAAATGACAAAAATCCACAATACACAAGTCAAGTTATCAATAAAAATGCAAAACTAATCTTTAGGTAGTTTTAAACACACACTAGTGCTGCTAGCGTGAAAATGTACCTGGTGCGTGTAAAAAATAATCCCGCACGGGCGAGCGTGCGTCAAAAATAACCCCGCAGGGCGGGACGTGTGTTGGAAATCCAGCCGCACGATGATCCGAAAACCCCGCAGCGCAGGTTGTGATATCCCAGCCTCCGTCAGCGAAGCTGTGCGTCGTTTCTCCTGCTCCGTGCATCGATTTTTCAGTTACGTTTCCTGCGAACGTTGTTTCTTAGCTTCGGAGCCAACAGCGCGTCATTTTTGCAGCCACAGATCAGAGTTGTGTCAATCTTTTCCCCGCATGGCGCTCTGTGCATGGATTTCCTTGTCTTTAGGCTGCCAGATTTTCCTTTCAGGGTCCCTGGAACTGGATGGGCACCACAGGGCAGAGTAGGAGTCTCTCCAGAGACTCCAGCTGCTGGCAGAGAGAAGTCTTTGCTGTCCCTGAGACTTCAAACAGCAGGAGGCAAGCTCTAAACCAAGCCCTTGGAGATCTTCAGCAGATGGAAGGCACACAAAGACCAGTCTTTGCCTACTTACTCTGGCAGAAACAGCAACTGCAGGATAGCTCCACAAAGCACAGTCACAGGCAGGGCAGCTCTTCTTCCTCAGCTCTTCAGCTCTTCTCCAGGCAGAGGTTCCTCTTGGTTCCAGAAGTGTTTCTAAAGTCTGTGGTTTTGGGTGGCCTTCTTATACCCAATTTCTCCTTTGAAGTAGGCCTACTTCAAAGTAAAGTCTCTTTTGAATGTGAAATCCTGCCTGGCCCAGGCCACGCCCCATACACTCACCAGGGGGTTGGAGCCTGCATTGTGTGAGGGCAGGCACAGCCCTTTCAGGTGTGAGTGACCACTGCTCCCCTCCCTCCTAGCACAGATGGCTCATCGGGATATGCAGGCTATACACCATCTCCCTTTGTGTCACTGTCTAGTGTGAGGTGCAACCAGCCCAACAGTCAAACTGACCCAGACAGGGAATCCACAAACAGGCAGAGTCACAGAAATGGTATAGGCAAGAAAATGTCCACTTTCTAAAAGTGACATTTTCAAACACACAATCTTAAAATCAACTTTACTAAAAGATGTATTTTTAAATTGTGAGCTCAGAGACCCCAAACTACACATGTCCATCCACTCCCAAAGGGAATCTACACTTTAATCAGATTTAAAGGTAGTCCCCATGATAACCTATGAGAGGGACAGGTCTTGCAACAGTGAAAAACAAATTTAACAATATTTCACTGTCAGGACATATAAACCACATTACTATATGTCCTACCTTAAGCATACACTGCACCCTGCCCTTGGGGCTACCTAGGGCCTACCTTAGGGGTGTCTGACATGTAAGAAAAAGGAAGGTTTAGGCCTGGCAAGTGGGTACACTTGCCAAGTCTAATTTACAGTTAAACCTGCACACACAGACACTGCAGTGGCAGGTCTGAGACATGATTACTGAGTTACCTATGTGGGTGGCACAACCAGTGCTGCAGGCCCACTAGTAGCATTTGATTTACAGGCCCTGGCACCTTTAGTGCACTTTACTAGGGACTTACTAGTAAATCAAGTATGCCAATCATGGATAAACCAATTACATACAATTTACACAGAGAGCATATGCACTTTAGCACTGGTTAGCAGTGGTAAAGTGCTCAGAGTTCAAAAGCCAACAGCAACAGGTCAGACAAAATAGGAGGCAGGAGGCAAAAAGATTGGGGATGACCCTGTTAAGCAAAAAAGTCCAACAAAGTGCATTATTAATTCAAGACAAATTACTGTTTTTCATACCACTTATATTACTGTGTTGACTTGACCTTTGAAATTGATGAGGCAAAATACTTGCCCTAATTTGTGGCAAACAAGTGAATCGAGTGAGCCAGACCTCTTCTAGGCTCAAGAGAGTTCCCTCTCCACGCTCAGATTGTTTTTGAAAAAAATGTGTCATATGGTGCATTTCAAAATATCGTGTTCACATACGTTGCTAAAAAGCCATAGGCTCAGAAAGGAAACACCTTAGATTTTCAAATCCATTCATGTTGTAAAAGAAGTTGAGCCATTTGTTTTCCAAATGTGCTCTAAGGGCCTCTGTATGTCAAAACTACCTCCACTGTGGCAGGGATAGCATTTTGTCATTGGTCCTCTTTATCCAAAATGAAATACAATATCCCCATCAGAATTTTTCCATAACTGTCATCCATAAGCCATGGTGACTCTTATGCCTCTAGCTTGTCAAGACCAGCACCTAGGTATGGTTGCCTTCTTCCATATGCCAGGGTTGTTATCCATTTTTCCACAAGTCCCCCACATGGCAAGAATTACCTCTAGTATACCATTATCTGTATTTTGCCATGGGTGCCCATTATGACAAATGTATTTCTACTTATCACTGTTTGCAGTGAAACATTTGGTCCTCGCCCTGATGCTCCATTTATATTAGACTAGAAATGAGTAATAGACTATTATTCACTACTAGTTCAAAGAAAACAAGTGAACAGAAAACAGGGAGAGTGGAGCCCCAAAACCCCTAACAGTGTGCTGCTCCGTGTTCTTGATACTGGTTTTTCCACCTCTGCGGCCAAAGGTCATGGCAGGGGTCTCATCTGTGACCCCAAAATAACCTCAATATCTCTCTGCTTGACCACAAGGGACAATTAAATCCAGGCTAGCTATTTTTGTTGGTCGGCTGACCTTCCTCTAATACCTCTCCAGTGGTCCAATTCTGTACACCCAAAACTCACTTGAAGAAGGGTAGGGAGTTTTGGCCTTTAGCTGCTGAAGTTCCTTCCTATGTTTATTTGTAAAAGTATTCAGGGGCGATGGTGGTTTTTGTAGGTTTTATTGCACCCCATTGCCTGATTGAATAATTTCAAGCAAAATAAGTTAAATTGCTCCAACACATTACATTATCTTCAGAGTTGTTAAAAGACCATTCAAGAACTGCAGAGCACTCGGCAACATAATCAAGTTCCCCGATTTTATGCAAAATTACTATTAATGTTTTATTCCATTTAAATATCATTTTAGGTTTTATATCTAGTGACGGATCTTGTGTAGCAGTCTTCGTTTGAGGAAAAAAGTCATTTAAAAGACTGTAGCGCTTTTATATGTGTAATAATCTCCTGATTATGGTAAACAGCGTCACAAAATGTGTTTGATAATTTTCTTGCAGAGACGTCTGGCAATAATGACCGAATAAAATAAAACAGCACAAGCATATAAAGGCATTCGTACCATAGGTCTGATGGCATAGCTAATAATTGTGAATCTAAAACGAAAAGACCACACAATTACCAAATACCAAAGCCTATTACAGTGACATATATGTTCAGTGTTTAGTGCTGGTTCAGTTGTTGGGTTAATGAAGCCTACGCAGGAAAAAAGATCGGGCATTCCTCAATGAGCTTAGCTTTCTTGGTTTTGCTGGGTAAACATTATTTTATCTGTGGTGAATTGTCATTCTTTCAATCCAAGTTGAAAAAGTGGATTTTTTAAAAACTTTCCTAAGAAGGCTGACTCGCAGACATGATAAGTCTTTTGTCCCACTAGTATTGGTTACAATGGAAACGCTGAAAAAGTCAACTTACAAAGTTGGGACACTCCCCACGTAGGCGTCATCATAGATGGGGCAATTTGATTTAAAGTTACGTGGTTATTTGTAACTCAACTGGATACCAGGACACCAGCTGGATACCAAACTGGTGGCTGCGAGTGGAGGAGTGTTGGACACAACATTATGAATACTAGATGATTCCTTGTCACCAAGGATGCATATGAAGCAGTCCAGGGCTTTTCTTCCACAAATCGTTATTATCAAGTATCTTCGTTTAACAGAATCAATTTCAACCAGGACTACAACATCCAGAATGCAAAGGGTTGTCCAATGAAGACCCAGAATCACAGCAACACAGCCTAGATGACATGGACTAATGTGGTAACCACATACAAATTGGAGAACAAAAGGTTAGTGGTCTTTGTTCATGTCTCATTCCCAGACATACATTCCTAGACTCCAGTAGGAGTGCCCATCATTCAGTAACCTTATAGTACTTTGAGCCCTGCTGACAATGTAGCCCTGAAACACAGGTTTCCAGAAAGCCGTAGTCTACCTGAATCTTCCTCTAGCTGACAGCAGGTGGTTTACAGTGATAGTTCTTTTCCTGTGAACCTCCTCAAATGATAACTTAAATTAACCCATGTGCCTCTCCTGTTTGAGGCAGGGTGCATCACAATGGTGGTATAAGCGCACCACCTAGATAATGCCCCCTCACCCCTGGAGGATGGGCTGGAGAAGAGGGGTGAAAGGTCATTATTTTTATTTTCCCTTGGTCTCTAGAACTGCCTAACTTGCTGATGATTGCATTGATCAGGAAAGTAGGTCCTTTTAGCGAGCTGGTTATCCAAGGAGGTGTAATGTTAGCTCATTAGCAGGCGATGCTGCCATTTGCATCTATCACTGCTCTCTTGTGCACTGTGGTCTCTAACCTGCCATTGCCTCAAGAAAAAAGAAGAGAGCCTGACAATGAATTGTATTTTGCATTTCACATCTCTGAGCTTTGGCACTATAGAACGGGATACCAACAGGCATTGTTTTCTGCCAACAGCATGTTGCACTGTGGGGCTTGTGGTTTTCCTTTTATCAGCTTCATTATGTGATCAAAACCCAAGAATGTGAAGTGCTCTAGACTAAAATGGAGGTGTTATACATGAGCAGCTATTCAGCTATGCTTTAAAATTTTGTCGTCACCTACTCTATTAAAAAAAATAGCTTGAAACCAAAAGTAAACTCTGTTCACATATTTTGTGAGGTTTCACGCTTTCACTAACATCATGTATTGAAACAAGAATTGGCAATGTGGATCTTTATTTTATTATGTGGAGTGGAAAGTTCTATACAACACAATGTTGGTTCAGCTTGGACAGTCACAGCACAACCTTTCCTGACACAAATAATAAGTTGAGCAGGTAGCAGGTGGTAACAGCAGAAAGATCACATGATTCTCTCTCACATACAGAACAGGTATTACACAGACTTAAGGAAATAGGAAGAACAAAACTGCAAGAAATAGCCTAACTTGTTGTGGAATTAACATACACTCATGTACCCAAATACAAAGCTGAACGCTCATCTACCTAATGTGGTATGCTCTATCTGTGGGTTCCATATCTTGCACTGGGAAGCATTCAAGTGGTTGTACAGTCTCTGAATTATTGGTTCCCTATTTTCGGTGAGGTTATGTCATTTATGTCAACCGATATTAAAGTTGTATGCGGGTAAGATAAACATGTTTTTTTACTGGTGTCTCCCTACTACATGATTAAAAACAAGAGAACCCTAACTCTCTTTTACATCAACATCTTTTGGTGCTTGAATTTTGCCTCTTTGGTATCGGGTGTCTTCCTAAAAAATACACCAAATATTGTGAAACAATTCCTGCTGTTTAGGGTATGTTCACGAGCCTCAGATGGTGAGGGATAAACAGGCTATTTGCGAGGTTGTCAGTATACAGCATGTTTCCCAGGGTCTCACTGTAATCATAGCCTGCCTTGTGAAACAGACAATGCCTATGCTGCCAAGATTCACTTGCAACTGACTGGTTGTTGGCAGCGGGAGTGCACAAGACTTGAGACCAATCACTATACTCCCAACCCCAAACATCTCCTGCCTTGCTACAAGCACCAATGGGGCAGTAGTTGTTTGTTCATATCTCATTCCCATAATTGCCTCTGGGTCCCATAATTGCATTGGATCACGCTCTTTGTCAATCTTGGAAGCAGGGATCGAAAGCAGGTTCCTGATTAGACATTGTGTAATTCAGATCCTGGATGAATATCAAACTTTCCTCCTTCTGCCCTGATCAAAGTTTTATTAGTTACCCAAGAGTCAGGCTGGTTGGAACTCGCAGGGTTACATAAAAACTCAGCAACATTCCATGGAGTTCCGTAAGTGGGCAAAATGTGGGCATGTTGTGCTGCTCATGCTGATTTTTTTAATGCTGGGAGAATGTTCCGTGCTGTAAAATCAGTGTGAACAGCAGCACGTGGCATACCTCAGGGCGCTGCTTCTTTCAGCCACACAAGCTGATTTTGAACTCAAGTGGCAGCTTTCTGAAAGTGAACGGTTGCGACCTGCCCTGACCGCCTGCATTTAGAAATCTCACAGGGAGAGATTTTAGTGCCTGAAATCACACTAGGCAATGCAAGTACTTGCCTGCATTCGCCAACTCAACACTGGCAAGTGGTGCATGAGAAAAAACTCTGCCACAAGGCGGTTGGCAGTGGAGTAAACACTTTCTCCCACCCCTACCCAAGATACAAGTTGGTTATATTATGTCTCCTATACAAGGCCTTTACAGTTGTTATTAATGAATACACAAGGCTTTTGTACAGCACACATCCTGAACTAAATTATTTCAAGTTGTTCTAAAATGTGACGATCACTGCAAAAGAAGATGGAAAAAAAGTAGTTGCCATTGGTCACACAGTTTGGTCAAGCAGGAAGACTGTGATTGAAACCAGGGCCTCCAAGTCAGGGCTCCAGAACTAGTTTTGCCCTAGCTCCAATAAACTCTTCTGACTGACCTGGGAATTTAATGAATGGACATTCAAATTATCCTTAATTTTATTCTAACTTGATGCAACTTCTCTCATACAACAGCTACAACTTGGACAGAAACAGTGCAAGCATCACTCCTTCAGAGGAAGGGTAGCTATGGCAGCATCAGCACAAGCAGGTACAAACTAGGAATAGCAGTGCAAGCTTCAGTTTTTCATGGAATAGGGACAGCATGGCAATAGCAAAGCAAGCTTCTCTCTCTCACAGAAGAAAGTGCAGTCCTCCATGTCCTCAGAACAGATCCAGCATCACAGAATTTTGCAAGCTTTCTTAGCTTTCTTCGCTCATGGAAGAAGAACAGTTAAGGCGTGAGTGACATGCAGGCACAGACAGATGTCTGGAACAAATGTTTAACTTGCTGAGAGAAATCTATAGGTGGATGAGTGAGTCAATACGTGAGTTACGACACCATTCTCACTTAGGTGATATTCCTTGTCAGCACTCTGAAAATCCTCCTGCTGTCTCTGAGACCTGTTTTAATTGATTCAATGATTTTCCATATATTGAAAAATTGCAGTCACCTAGTAAGTGATTGATATTTGTAACAGCTTTGTCACACAGTCTAAGTAACTATGCTTTAAACCAACACACCCATCACCAACTTTGCCGGAGTGGGGATCTCAGTTAAGTATTGGTTTACGAGGCAAGGCTTACCAACTCACCAGAGAAAAATTCTGTTGTCTCATGTTGATGGACCTTTGATATAAGATGAGCTTAACCAAGAGCTGCACATCAATTAAATAGTCCTCACAATTTCAGGTATTATTTTCAGTCAACGATGAGTTGGTGTGAGTTCAAAAGCTTTCTTTATCAGTCTTTCAGTAGTTCAATCTTTTTGGAAACAGCAAAAAATATAATCAATATCAATCAATAGTTAATGATTCAAAATAATCAATCAATATCAGTATAAATGCATTAAGCGTGTTCCATAAAGCAAAACGTTCTTAGTTGAATAATGGATTTGGAGAGGACAAGAAAAAGATATCAGTCAGAACCTATTAAGAGCTCCAAATAGAGAAGTTAAAGCATGAAGCTTCAAAGTCAAATATCAATCATCAGTCAGAGTGGGACTCCACATAAAGAGAGGTTCAAGAAATATAGTGTCTCAGGACAGCATAGATTTGAGCAGGAAAGTAAAGGAGTCTGGAGAGAAGATCGCACCTACCCTAGGAACACTCATCTTTATTAAAATAGCAATCTAAACTTTTGCAACATGTTTCTTCTTCTTCCTTTAGTCACCCAAACAGCATTTGCCGTTTTCATGGGAAGAGAAACATTTTGTCATCTTCCCACCAAGCAAACAATAGTCCACAGCCAGCAATGTTTAAGTGAAACATTTTTATCAACAGTTTATATAAATCCACAACGGTCTGCATCATTCACTTTCATTAGGAAAATTGCAGTTTCATGGTAAGCTTCTACATCATTTTACTAAAAGACAAACTACAAATTGATTATCTATACTAAGTCTATGTATTATTAGAATCAGATTGCAGACTTGAGCTAAAACACTTTTATAAATTATAGTATTTTGTGAAAACTATACCTATGGGAAGGTCAAAACTAACATATTTTACATTATGTCATTGCTTTCACAACATATCAGCTTGTCAGAATTAAACATTTCACTGTGTTAGCCTAGTTCAGCTTTGTAGAAAATGCAGTTTCAGTTAACCAAGCCTAATACCTGTACATGTGACAGTCTACTGCTGTAATCTGAATTAGAAAGCATTGCATTTCGACTAAAGCCTACATGTTAATTCTGCACGCTATTGTATTAATTTTCAATATTTTAAAAAAACTTCAGCACCACATACATGGGCTCAGGTCCATACTGAGCAGGCAGCTGTCCTCTACCTAGCTTCATGCTCACAAGTGGGTACTGTGAGTAAAAGGACCGGGACTGCTACATTCAGCAGACATCATCCTTTCATCCTCATGACTTATGAGAGCCACTCCATTTTAAGTGGATGGTGACTGAATCCGATCCTACAGACTAAGTATGTGGCTGCATGCTTGGCACACTCTCAAGTATTGTCTTTTAAGTGTGGGAATCTCGTCGTCCTGACGCAGGACATTTTTTATATTCTGCTGATTTTTTGCAGGTTATAAGTGCAGTCACGATCGTGGGATGTTATTTACCACTGATTTTATTGCTCATTGAAGACCAGACCCTCTAACCCTTGAAGATCCATGCTTCTCCAAAGGCAGCTGTTGTTACGTACGTATTTATGAAAGGGCGCAAGATAGAACAAACATTTGGAGCATCAAATTGCTATAACCATATTCTTCACATAAACGTTTTATACTAAGTTTCCTCATTAGTAAAGTTTAAATCATGCAAATGCATGCAAATGCAAAAAATAGAAAAATTATTGTAATGATATGCATGGCAGGTGCGCCTCATCACCTGCTGATCCCAGAAAAGCTTCTTTTATTCATGCCTAGTTCGTCTTTCCGCTATAGAATTTACTCCACCTAAGAATGTGGAAAAATCAAGAGCAAACAAAAGGCGATGCCAACGCGGGCCTCGCACCCCACCGGATGGAACTGCTGCTATGAATGTTGCTGCACAGCTCATCTTTAAGTGCGCAGCGATGACAGATGGATACACAGGTGCAGAGGTTCCAATATTCAGGTAAATATTTATTACCATGACTAGGAAGGAAGCATCAAATCTGCATAGATTGGGTTACAACAGAATGCATATAATGAAATATTGGCAGACTGTCCCTGGGGCATGAAGATAGCCAGCAGGCCATTTCACCTCACATGTGTCTACAGACAGCTTCGCACGTGCAGACATCTGGCGCATCAACATTCTTAGAATGACAACCTTGCTAAAATTGCCATCGCTGTGTAATTGGTAGTTTTCTTTTGTCCGTCTTTTAAAGATATAGGAGTGCTTTATGTGCAATTTTATAGCAGTGTTAATTCTGATATCCTTTTATGGTACAGTGTATACTTTTTGAAGCTTTGAAACATAACTCCTGGGGGAGGGCACAGTCTGTCCTCACCTAAGATGACCAGATAGTATTAATCTGCTATGGCCGCCCAGTGCCCCACTGTGAAAAGAGCCGCATAATGACAGCAAATTTAGCATGGAATGGCTGGCAACAGAAATAGAGTGTGTAGGGCATGTCTATAGCCCATAATCTAGGATGCAAATCCACCTGGAGATGCCAAATGGATCAACAGCGCTTGAAGGGGCCGACCCATGTGCTGTTTTGTGCACCGCTGATGTCTCCCTTCCAGAAAGGGGCAGGGCCCTGCCATGGTGTACTACAGCCTCCTGTCCTCTCGTTTTGTTCCCAAGAACCTAACCTGTCCTGCGTGGAAGTAAGTACATAAAAACAAAAGTCATTGTGGCCCTCACTCTTCCACTTGTGAAGGGAGGTGGAGAATTCTTGCTGATATGCTTCGGGCCCCAAACACAGTTAGTCATAGGAACGGGATGAGCACAGCCCCATTAGTTTAGGACTCTTTGCTACCTGGGCTGAACTAGAATCAATAAAAAAGATGAAGGGAAAACCTCTACACTGGAGCCTTAAACAGCTGACTACCAACGCATTAAAGGAACTGTGGGCGTGGGTAAAAATACTTATGAAGGCTCCCTGCCTTGGAATCCCTAACTTTGTTGGTCCTTGCCTGGCAGTGTCAATAGCAGTGTAAGCGGCCTATGACTACTGTGTAGCTCCACATGAAGGCTGGTGGGCTTGGGTAATGGACCTCTGAGTAGCATCACTCGATCAGAAATGGACTGTCACAGTCTCTCAGAGGAGGACTTTGCATGATTGACCTTACTAGTCTGGTACTGGGTGCTCATCTCACATCACCACCTAGCCTTTGTTCCTTGACAGTGGACGGTCAGTGCATGGGGACCAACCTAGACAACACTGCAGAGTATCTTGTAGGGTCTCCTGAGTGACCATACACAGATTGATGCCTTCTGTCTTCTCCCTCATTATGCCAGATGACAAAAGGAAAGGCCATCACCCACTCTTCTTCACAGATGTGGATGTGGGAACCGGAAAACAGAAACCTTGTCAGTATGCCACGACAGACAATAGTTTGGAAACCTTGTTGATTAAACTCACCATCTTTAAATCAATCATTGCATTCATTAGTGACAACATGAAATTCACATCTAGCAACATTAAGGGGGTCATTCCAACCTCGGTGGTAAAAGGCGCTTACGCCATGCAGAAGACTGCCATAACACCGCCGCGGCAAACCGCCACGGTCATTCTGACCCACAAGAGGCAAACCGCCAAAATACAGACATCCACAAAAGTCCGCCACACCAAAGGGCAGCGAGAAACTGGCGATGACCAAACCTCCACCATCACGCCAACAGAAATACGCCCACACTATCACGACACACGAATCCACGCGGCTGTCTTTCAACCGCGGTATTCCATTGGCGGTACACACCGCCGCGCTCAAAATACACACACATATACAAAACACAGCCACATTGGACAATTCGAAATACACACACCTGATACACATACACACACCACTCCCACACACCCAATACAATATAAAACACACACCCACAACACCCACAAACCCCTACTCCTAGAGATTCGTGAACACGCACAGAGATAAGAGACCTGAGCACACAGACGCGCAATTCACTGTCACCCAGCAATACTACCACGCACGTCAAAATACACACCAATACACATCACCACACTTAGCACCACACAATCCACCCCACACATCACCCAAACCACCCCATGGCACCGCAAAGACACCCCAGGTTTTCTGACGCTGAACTCAGGGTCATGGTGGAGGAAATTGTACAGGTAGAGCCACAGCTCTTCAGGACACAGGTGCAGCACACCACCATTGCCAGGAAGATGGAGCTATGGAGCAGAATAGTGGACAGGGTCAACGCTGTGGGACAGCACCCAAGAAATCGGGACGACATCAGGAAGCGGTGGAACGACCTACAGGGGAAGGTGCGTTCCATGGTATCCAGGCACAACATCGCGGTGCAGCGGACTGGCGGCGGACCCCCACCTCCTCCCCCAGAATTTACCACATGGGAGGAGCAGGTCTTGGCGATCCTGCATCCTGAGGGCCTCGCAGGAGTAGGCGGAGGAATGGACTCTGGTAAGTCATATCTTAACTACTTCATCCCCCCAACCCCACCAGCATGCCAACTCATACCCCCACCCTCACCCCCACCCCCATCACACCTACTCCTTGCAAATGTCTCACCCTCGCAACCCACCCATCCCAACACCAAGCCCTGCATGCGACCACTAAGCATGGACACTCATCACCTAAGCATGCCCACTGCACATACCCATCCCCCCCCAAACCACCGTCACAAAAGCCCTCCGTCTCCCTGGATCTAGATGACCAGCCCGGCCCATCGGGGACCTCTGGACAGTCGGTTCCCCTCAGACAGCCACAGGCCACAGCAGACCTTCCCCCCTCTGGGAACACCAGCACAGCACCCACCCAGCGGGCTCATATCTCTGTTCCCAGGACACGTCAATCAGCAGTGTGTCCACCACTACAGGGCACCCAGGTTAACCCACCACCCCAACAACAACAGGGACCTGGGGGCAGTGGTAGTGGGCACACGGTCCAGGGGACAGAGGCACAGGGAAACAGGGGAACTGGGAGGGCTGCTGTGCGACAGGGGGGGGACAGGCCCAGGGAACCCACCCTCACGAGGCCCTCTCCTCCATCATGGGAGCCTACCACCACTCCCAGGAGACGATGGCGACGGTCCTGGAAAGGTTTCAGGAGATCCAGCTTCTGCAGGAGCAACAGTATATGGGGTTCAGGGAAGAACTAAGAAACATCAGTACTGCCATGGGCACCATCGTAGTGACTCTGAATCAGGTAGTCACCACATTGTGGGACACTGTTGCACCACAAAGGGCCCCTGACACTAGCATGGACCAAGAACTGCCAACCACCTCCGCCGGCGCTAGTGGACAGGAGGCCCCGACACAAGACCAACAGGCCACCAGAACCCCACCCCCTGCAGAAGGAGAACCACCCCGCAAGCGGGCCCTGAGATCCAGGAAGAAGACAGAGTAAGATGCCAAGACCCCCGCCAGCAAAGGATACCTCCCTGATTGTCATCCCACTGTCCCACATTGACACCCTGTCCAACCTTACACTGCCCCAGCTCCACTTTCCACAGGCATCTGGACAATGCACCTGTGATACTGATAGTCTGGACTCTGCCATGGACAGACAATCCTCCACCATCACACCTCAACGATTTGCAACCACCCACCAATTTAGAGCACTGTAATAAACACACTTATTGCATAAAACAATCTGGAGTCTGGCTGTGATTTTGTATAAATGTATTAGACATTACCGTGACAAATGGCATATTCACATTGTGATGCCAACATACCAATGTCACACAGCTGTAGTCCATGGGGAAATAAAGCAGATGTCACGCAGTGGGGCCCACATCTCTGGGGAATGGGTACCCTTTTTTCTACTTTTCTCCATCTTATTCTTTGACCGCAGTTCTCTGCACCACTGCACTGGACTCATTATTTTGATTATGACTTCCTCTTTCTCACTTAATCCCTCTGTATGTTGTTCACCCTCTTTGTTTGCAAACCTGCTTTTAGCCTGAGCAGGATTCTTTGTGCAGTCAAGTTACTTCCCCTCAGCCCCATCACTGAGCACCCCACAAAGTAGTTTGTAGACAGTTTGTTTTTTCACTGGTATGTTCTTTGGAAGGGTACTATGTGTTTTATTGTATTGCCTTATTCTGTTTTTTCTTTTCTCATATTCTCTAGGAGCAGTTGCACTGCTAGGAGTCACTCAAACCATACATACACAATCAAGTCCTTTGTGCGCTACTGCATAGGTATGCCCCAAAAATGACTGTAGTACTGGGACTGGGCCGGTAGGCTGATAAGCAGCAGCCTTACAAACAGTAGTGACACCACTTCTCCGAAGGGCCCTTCTTTCTCTTCACCTAAGAAATGTGGTGTGGCGGTCCAATTTAGGAAATCCCTACAGTGTAGCTTATAAAAGATATGGGTTGACCCAATGGGTAGATATGTTTTTGTGAAGTTGACAGCTGTGCTCACCACATTGATAGCGGGCTCCATATAAGCCCCGAACTCCAACACGAAGGCCCTTCTCACATACCTTTCCAGATTACAGGGAGTGCAGAATTATTAGGCAAATGAGTATTTTGACCACATCATCCTCTTTATGCATGTTGTCTTACTCCAAGCTGTATAGGCTCGAAAGCCTACTACCAATTAAGCATATTAGGTGATGTGCATCTCTGTAATGAGAAGGGGTGTGGTCTAATGACATCACCACCCTATATCAGGTGTGCATAATTGTTAGGCAACTTCCTTTCCTTTGGCAAAATGGGTCAAAAGAAGGACTTGACAGGCTCAGAAAAGTAAAAAATAGTGAGATATCTTGCAGAGGGATGCAGCACTCTTAAAATTGCAAAGCTTCTGAAGCGTGATCATCGAACAATCAAGCGTTTCATTCAAAATAGTCAACAGGGTCGCAAGAAGCGTGTGGAAAAACCAAGGCGCAAAATAACTGCCCATGAACTGAGAAAAGTCAAGCGTGCAGCTGCCACGATGCCACTTGCCACCAGTTTGGCCATATTTCAGAGCTGCAACATCACTGGAGTGCCAAAAAGCACAAGGTGTGCAATACTCAGAGACATGGCCAAGGTAAGAAAGGCTGAAAGACGACCACCACTGAACAAGACACACAAGCTGAAACGTCAAGACTGGGCCAAGAAATATCTCAAGACTGATTTTCTAAGGTTTTATGGACTGATGAAATGAGAGTGAGTCTTGATGGGCCAGATGGATGGGCCCGTGGCTGGATCGGTAAAGGGCAGAGAGCTCCAGTCCGACTCAGACGCCAGCAAGGTGGAGGTGGAGTACTGGTTTGGGCTGGTATCATCAAAGATGAGCTTGTGGGGCCTTTTCGGGTTGAGGATGGAGTCAAGCTCAACTCCCAGTCCTACTGCCAGTTCCTGGTAGACACCTTCTTCAAGCAGTGGTACAGGAAGAAGTCTGCATCCTTCAAGAAAAACATGATTTTCATGCAGGACAATGCTCCATCACACGCGTCCAAGTACTCCACAGCGTGGCTGGCAAGAAAGGGTATAAAAGAAGGAAATCTAATGACATGGCCTCCTTGTTCACCTGATCTGAACCCCATTGAGAACCTGTGGTCCATCATCAAATGTGAGATTTACAAGGAGGGAAAACAGTACACCTTTCTGAACAGTGTCTGGGAGGCTGTGGTTGCTGCTGCACGCAATGTTGATGGTGAACAGATCAAAACACTGACAGAATCCATGGATGGCAGGCTTTTGAGTGTCCTTGCAAAGAAAGGTGGCTATATTGGTCACTGATTTGTTTTTGTTTTGTTTTTGAATGTCAGACATGTATATTTGTGAATGTTGAGATGTTATATTGGTTTCATTGGTAATAATAAATAATTGAAATGGGTATATATTTGTTTTTTGTTAAGTTGCCTAATAATTATGCACAGTAATAGTCACCTGCACACACAGATATCCCCCTAACATAGCTAAAACTAAAAACAAACTAAAAACTACTTCCAAAAATATTCAGCTTTTATATTAATGAGTTTTTTGGGTTCATTGAGAACATGGTTGTTGTTCAATAATAAAATTAATCCTCAAAAATACAACTTGCCTAATAATTCTGCACTCCCTGTACTGATAGAATTTGAGCATACCAAGCCATTGGTGGGTGGTGACTGTAACTAAGCATGGGACTTCTATATTGATAGATCCAGCCAACATGATAAAGTGAAGACCCAAGACAGGGCAGCACGGGGGGCCTTTTGAGAGATCACAGTCTAGTAGACCCCAGTCACCTTCTACGTCCGAAGGGTAAAGAATATACCGTTATCTCATGTTTACATGAAACGTGTCCCAGAATTGATTACTATCTGGTCAATCACTATGTCTTGACATAACTGAAACTTTTAACTCATCTATACAATTATATAGGTAATAATGAACATTATGTCCCTTTCCCCCAGGTCCTGTGGGTGGTGGGGAAAGCTGCCATATGAGGAGCACTGATGAAATACTTAGCCTTGAAGAAAAAGACCTCACGGAAAACGGTGGTGGCCTTGGAGCTAGACATTTTCATGCTGACCAAATAATACATGGCAAGACCTTCCTATCAACTCCTCAGACTGCTTGATAGAACTAAGTTTAGCATAACCCTCACTTTACCACTTAGGCAGAATACGTCCTTCTCTGGCTGAAGTGGCCTTATGAACAAGGGGAGAAAGCTGTCTGACTGTTAGTGGCACAAATCTGATAACAGGAGGTGCAACAAGCCATCCCAGCAATTAAAGACCACAGAGATAGACTAATCACCCATGCAATAGAGGTCATGGAGTCTTTTGCCCGATTGTTAGGTGGTCTATACAGTGCAGAAGCAAGTGATGACATTCTCTCAGAACAAACCTCCCTGACTCATGTCCATCTACCCTCCCTCTTGGAAGAGGGGAGACATCTGCTGGAGGGTGAGATAGTTGAGGATGATATTGCTTCAGCGATCTCTGCCATGTCCCAGAACAAACCACCAGATGCAGACTGTTTCTCTACCGAATTCTACAAGTTGAATAAACATATCTTGGCACCTCTTCTTTACAAAGTCTACAGCATTGACAGTCAAAAGAAGCACATTTCTTTAATGTTCCTGTGAGAGGCCACCATTCATCTTTGTCTAGAGTGGTGTTTCTCAAGCTCTTCTCATATTTGACACTAGTGAGACCACAACTCACTAGAACAGTGGTTCCCAACCTTTTGACTTTTGTAGACCCCCATTTTATCATTGCTGGAACCTGGGGACCCCCATTGAATCATTATTGAAATGCGGGGACCCCACAGTGAGTCATTGGGAACCTAAACTGTTAATATTATTTAATTGTCTGAGCATCCACGGACCCCCTGAAAAGGCTTTGCGGACCCCCAGGGGTCCCCGGACCACAGGTTGGGAACTACTGCACTAGAACATTAAGTCCTGTCAAATGGCCTGCCTCAAATTAGAACATTAAGTCCTCCCTTTGAGTGATAGGGCTGTATGACTTAAATATTACACCCAACAGTCCAAAATGATGAAGCTACATGCAGAACATCTTTGAAAAAAAATCTAAGTTTACTTTTTAAAACTGTTGCAAGAATTACCTATACTGCTATGGTATGTGTTTTAACCACAGATGGTGTATTGCATAGATTTCTTATATAGGCATTCACCTATGATTCACTGGCATTTCAACCAGTACCACTTTATCTGCACTGCCTCCAAAACTACTATCTTTTTTAATTTGTCACACCATATCTATCCACCTTTTTGCGTTAATTTCTCTTTGCAGCTGAAAAGTCTATAATCCAGTCTACAGTGGTTGATACTAAATGTATTTTCATTTTTGTAATGGGCCTTATGATGCGATGGGATGGGTATTAACGAACACGAGTTCTGCTGCTGACAAAATGCAGAGATCAAGGTTGTTTTATTTACAATTGTTACAAAGTCAGGGCTGGAAAGAAAGGACTCGTTAATGAGGAAAGTAGTGCACACTCCCCAGTAACGTTTGTGGACATAGAACCAGTGCATTTCCTTTTAATTACACATAAACGTCGTGGCTCATCCCAGTATCACCCTCTAAGTGTAAAGGCTGGTATCACTATTGAAGTGCAAGGGAATGTTAAATGTACATAACAACCTCATCCATTAGTTACTAGCATGAGTAGGTGTGATCCTAAGTGGGTATTCACGTCTTCTTGAAGTCAAAATGTGATTTTAGGTAGAAATTATCGGCGTCAGACTCATTCATGGGCTGTGTTTACCCTTCCATAAATAGTTCACTAATGTCCAAACCTATCCCTGTGAGCTCCCTCCTGTGTATGAATCGGCAAATATACTGCATTAGGGAACCTCCACCATGTATTTATGAACATAACCAAGGGTTTATCCGCTCTGTTGTTTATCATTGCGCACAAGCACTTGTATTCCCAGAGAAACTCTTCAGGAAGAGGCAAGGGCCACTTATTTTTGGACAGAATAAAGAACCAGAGGCAAGAGATCCTCCAGACTTGGAACTAGGATTTGTAATTGAGAAACACTCCCTCAACATGTTGCATCATCTCCTCGTATAGACAGTAATCCACCGATGCAGGGAATCAGCCGTGGCGTCAGTAATACTGTATGATCAGTGCATGCAGTATTACTTAGTCTTGACCGTAATGATTTGCTGGATTTCCAGTTCCTGTAATGAGCGGATGATACATTTTAACTAAGCGTCTCCACTGTTTTTACTGATTTTGTAAAGCTGCGGATTGGTAATGTCAGCAGGAGGCCATGCTGGGGCCCTGCTGTATTGCACTCTCATGTATGACAAGAACAGAAAGTTAAAAATCAACAAAAACAACTTTAAAAAATAGAATGAAGATAAAATATACTCATAAAATCAAGTTGTGAAAAACGATAATGAGTGAGAGCTTAGTTACCAGTCAGAAATACAGTGCTGTGGGTGCCAAAACTAACCAGGAAGTCGGGACACAGTTATACTACCATAATGAAGAAAAATGTAATTATTTGAAAAAGAGTAGTCAGAGCTAGACGAGGTATTAATTTAAAAAGTGAAATAGGGAAATAATTAAGGAGTATAAGAAAGAAACAAAACGGTTATGTAATAAAGAGGAAGAGACAAATGGAGCAAAATTGTAAAAAAATAATGGGAAGCCAAAAAGAGGCACATTTATGAATCAAGCAAGAATAAAGAAAGAAGTTAGTTGAAATAGACAGTCAAAAGAATACTAGTAACTTAGAAGGATCTCGTTTAAAAATTCTGTCAAAGATAATTTGTTTGAGATCTTTCTTGAAGGTTACAAGGGAAGTTATCTAGACACCAGGAGTGGTTTTATAATTATAACAGTTGTTACTGCAAGGGCCTCTAGGATTACTTACTCTTCTGTTAGATAAAGAAGTGCAGATAGCTAAAAATGGTACGCAGAGGACTTCTCTTTTTTCATAACACAGATTTTTCCAACTTGTAAAACAAATACTAGACAGATCTCAACCACCTCTCATTTTAATATCTTCCAAAAGAGGGAAGACTGAAAACAACTTTAGATTCTATTCGTTCAATTCAGTTTAGTGCTCTGCTTCTCATTCGTTTAATGGCACTTTAGGACATACACTTTAGAATTGCTACAGTGTTTCTGACCTGTGGACGGCTATCTTCAATAGATTAGATTTGCTATCTCATGGTCTCATTTATATTCATTATTGGATGCAGAATAACTGACTGTGCCAGAATGGGAAAAATTAGATATATTGCTCTTTGGTTCGGTTAGCCCTTTTATCTCCATTCCCTGTTTGATGATTTAGGCTCCTGGAGAATCATACTTGTATATAAACGTGACATGTAAAAACGCATGCTTCCACCTGTATCAACTGAAGGTAATCTTGCCTTTGGTACATTGCGCATAGAAATTGCGCTGATCCTCGCGGTGTGCATGCCCTGTCTTGTATTAGTGTCATGCACTCTACACTAAACTCCTCATTACTTATCTTAACAAACTCCAGTAAGTGCAAACCTATTCTTCTAGATTTGTATGCAGCCTCAAACACAGTGGCACTGTCACCCCAGGTCGAGTTTTTCTATTGGCTTCTCTGCAGGTAAGGACAAAGCCCAAACCCTCTGCCTTGTATAAATGCCACTGAATAACCATACTCTGAGCACCATCGCCAGTCTTTTTGTTCTCTACCAACTGTCCTGAGGCCTCAGGTTTGCTAATGAAAGATTGCTGACACCGCTTCATTTCGCTCGTTTTTTATGCCTTTTTCATTGCTCAGTCTTTTGTGCCCATTTTTGTCCTTTTTACTAATATTGTGTGCCTGTATTTGTGCCCGTTTCTGTTGCCTTTCTGCTTTGGATCTTCTTGCCTCCCCTACTTTTTCCCTCGCTGCAGTAACCACTCTGCCTCACCCTCTCATTCTTTTCCTGCCTCCCTCCTCTTCCCTCTCCTTATCTGTTCACCTGTGTTCCTTCTCCTGCTGTGGTATCTCTCCCCTCCCTAGCTTCGCCCACCTCCCCCTCCTTGGACCTACTAAATCGTGGCTGCTTTGTGACCCCACTGGGCAGGTTCCCAGGCACCAGCTCCCACTTAACTTGAACTGGGCCTCCAAGAAGTTTAAGGCCCTTGCTGAACTGGCCTTCTGTCATGAGGCCCCGCCTCACTGCTCTCTGCCTCTCTCCTTTTGCTTTCACTCTGCTCTTGCTCACTCCTCCACTCTTTCCCATTGCAGTCTACCTTGTCTGATCGTTTTGTACTTTGCATCTGTGCTTGTTTTGTCTTTACCATAAGTTTACCTTCTCTGGCTCTTGTGCTCTGTGTGCCTTTCTGCTTAGTCCTCATTTATCTTTTGTGCTCCCTTGTCTTCTGTGCCCGTTCTGTTTTTTTGGCTTTTGTGCTCTTTTGTGCTTTTTCTTTTGTGTCCGAATTTTGTGACCTTTTGTCGTTTGTCCCCTCTTGTCTTTTGTGCCTATTCATTGATCAGTCTTCTGTGCCCACGTTTGTGCTCTTGACCAGTCTTTTGTGCCTGTATGTTTGCCTGTTTCATTTGCCTCCTGTTCCTTCTGCTTGTCTTTTCTCTCTGCTTCTCCCCTTGCTGCAGGGACCATCCCCATGGGCTTTTCCCTTCTTTGCCTCGCCCCACCTCCTTGCCTGTTCTTCCACATGCCTTCTCCCACTGCAGCATCCGGGCCCTCAGTACCCCAACCCCTGTACTCCTCCCCCTCCAAGGACTTGGTTAATGATGATTTGTAAAAGACTGCTTAGTGGGCATGTGCAGCAGGCATGCCAAAGGCAAGCCTGTCTGTGCCTGTCCATGCTCGTCCGCTTATAAACCACATCCAGCATCACAGACCATGGTCTGTCCAATCACCACCGGTACAGTCCCACCGACTTCATAGTACTCAACACTGGGCACTGTCATGACTGCTGCCTTTGCTCAGCGCAGCATTGCATGCCAAGACCTTTCTCATGCATGCACTTCCACTTTTCCTACAGCATCTCTCCATGCCACCCTCCACACCTCGTCCTTCACCCCCTGCATGCTCCTCAATACCGGATTTCTCAGCAAACACACACCAAGGTCTGGTGCCTCATCAACACACACTTCCTGGACATCCTCTTTCTCACCAAAACCTGGCTTAGTCCATCATTCACCCCTGCCATCGTAGTGGCCATCCTCCCTGGCTACAACATCACCACCTCAATGGGCTCCAGAAATCTGGAGGAGGCCTCACAATCATCCACAAAGACACCATCACCTGCACTCCCTCAAAAGGATGGATCAACTACACTTGTGGAAAGCTGGCACTTCCAACTGCACCTCAGCCACTCACCGAGCATCTCAGGAACTTTTGCTTTATGACTGCCAGGACACTGCACCACCTTCGGCAATCTCCTCACTGATTTCATCACTCCCATCACCATTAATTCCAATGACTTCCTCCTGCTCAACAACTCCAGCATTCATCTTGATGACCCAACAGACCACAAGGCCACCAACCTCCTAGACAGCCTCAACAGTCAGGCTCACACAGTTCGTACAAGGCCCAACTCACATGGCCAGACACAAACTGACCTAGTCTTCACAGCCAGCAACAATATTAACTTCAGCCACCACGTCCCACTCACATAGGCAGACCACTCCAACGTACAATTCTACATCAACACACCCCACCCCAGCAAACCAAAAACCAGCCATAAACTTTAACCATAACTGGAACAACATAACAGAAGCAGACTGGACCCAGACCCTCAGATCCAACCAGCCTGTCCTCACAAGCAACCTAAAAAACGACCAATCCACCTCCAATAATTGGATCTCAGGCTGCACAGATACCCTGACTACCATGAAGAAGATCAGACACTCAAGAACTCACACTCAACATGGTGGTACATGAAAGAACTAATAGAATCCAAGCACAATTTCAAACAACTAGAAGGAAGATGAAGAAGGTACCATGCAAAAGAAATGAGCTAGGAAAATGGCCTTCGTGTTCAGACTCAAATGCTGCTCCAACTCCAGCAAAGAACTCTTTAGCATTGTCAAGGAATTAACCAACCCAACAGCAGCCTCCAACAGATCCTCTCACAGATCCCCTCACAGATCCTCTATGACGACGGTTCTGACTTTTTTCACAACAAAATACTCATGATATACACCAACTTTACACCCTATCCCACCGTAGAGGACATCATTCGCAGCCCCGCCCCCTGAACCATCAAGAGCACACAACTCATAATGAACTGGAGCCCTCTCATCCCAAATGAGAATGCCAGAATCATGCAGACCATCCACTCAGACCATCCATGCAGACCATCTCCAGCAGACCCTTGCCCTACCACATGTACAACTTGGGAAGCACACGGATCAGTGCCAACTTCACCATTATAAACTCCTCCATCCTCAATGGAAACTTCCCGGACACCGGGGCCACGCAGCAGTCACTGCTCTCTTAAAGAAGCCCTTGACCAACCCAAAAGATGTCCATAAACTCAGGTTGATCTCACTCCTGCCCTTCTTGGCTAAAGTCCTAACGAAAGAGAATGAGCAGCTCTCTGCCCATCTTGAACAGCACCACCTCCTGGATGCCACCTAATCAGACTTCCACAGCACAGAAACCACCCCCCTGGCCAGTAACATGTGACAACTGGTCCTTAATGGGCAGAGGAAAAACCACTACTCGACTTCTTGGTGGCATCCGACACCATCACCCAAGGCACCCTCATTGTCAGACTCCAAGACTCAGGAATCCAGGAGCCTGCCCGAGCTAGATCACCTCCTTCCTCTCCAAAAGGACACAACCAGTCAGACACTCCACTTTCACCCCCAACACAAGAAGCTCATCTGTAGAGTCCTCAGTGCTCATTCTTCAACCCAACCTCTGTTCAATGTGCACATGGCACCTCTTGTCCTCATCAAAAGAGCCCACAGCATCAATATTGGCTCATATGCCAATGACACTAAGCTCATCCTCTCCCTAACCATCATGAACATCACTAACAGGACCAACTTCACTGCCTGCATATCCAGCGCAGCCAACTGGATTCAAGAGAACTGCCTCACACTCAACACAGAAAAAACAGTGATCCTGGTTCTTCAGAAGCACGAGCTCCCCCTGGGATTCCTTCTGGTGGCCCTTCCACCTGGGTCCCATGCCCAGCCCCATAGACCATGCCAGAAACTGCCCCATCCTTGATAGCAAACTCATGATGAACAAACAGGTCAATGTTGTGATCATAGCCTGATTCCACCTCCTATGGATGCTTTGCAAGATTTTCAAATGGCCCCCAATACACACAAGATGTAGTCACTCAAGCCTTCATCACCAGCAGACTCGACTACTGCAACACACTCTACATCGGCATCTCTAACCAACTCACGCAAAGAATAAAGATCATCCAAAATACTACCAGCAGACTCATCCTAGATGTCTCCAGAAGTACTCACATCTCACTGAATTACACTGGCTACCAATCCAGAAACATTGCAAATTCAAGCTGCTCATAAACACTTACAAAGCCCTTCACAACACAGGACCAGCGTACCTCAATGACCGACTCCAACTCTACAAACCCTCAAGACAGCTATGCTCCACTTCTCATTCCCTCGCACAAATCCCTATATCTGCAGAAGCAAGACAGGAGGGTGGGGTTTCTCCTTCATCACCACCAAAAACTGGAACAAACTTCTTCAACACATCAGAACTGCCACTCCACTTCTCAACTTCCAGAAGAAAGTTAAAGCCCTGCCTTTTCAGCTAGGAGCACTGCCGAGGCTATGATCCTGCTCCAGTGCCTGGAAACCCTCACATAATAATGTAATAAGCTGTGCCATACACTTCTATATAACATACCATAACATTTCAAATATATAAGATATGGCTGGTGCACCCTTCTTCAACAAGACACCTCTCTCTGGAACTTTTTTCCAACAGCCTCAGACTGGAAAAGGATGGAAAAGGGCCACTTCAAATTCAGGAAATCCTTGAACATACACCTTTTAACCATGGCATTCACATAATTCATTCTTCAAAGTAAGTACATATCCAAATGCTATATCAGTCCACTAGTCAGAAGCCAAAGAATGGTCTGGCGTAACAACTGGTCCCTTTCATCCTATATGCCCAAGGCTTCATCATCTGTGATCACTTTACTCAGTATGTCCTTGACCAGATTTGAGAGTCCCCATGTCAATCTGAGTAATTACCAAGTGAATTATGGCTCCCACTTTATCTGCGCTCAGAGACATCCCAACCAGGGATTTAGTATTTCTTTACAAATACTTTAACAATGATAAACTGGGTTCATGCTCACTCTTATCAAGCCCACCTATTATGCACTGATGCAAGGATCCCTTGTGATATGAACCTGACTCTCCTGCTAGTTTAAGTCTGACTTGAGTCTAGGAACATGACTTCATTTTTCAGGACCCACCCATCCTCTTGGCCTCATGATTTAAACATTGTAACTCGGGGAAAATCCTGACATCCTTCCCTTATCTCGCCCTAATTCCAATCTAGGCATGCACAGCAGATGCTAAATATCGAGAGTTTAAACCTAACTGCCAATAAATGGAACACTTGACCTTTTAATCTGAGACACGACCCTGACGATACTGTGTTCAGAAAGGAAATCACAATAGGGCGCTTTGGGCTCTGGAGACAGTGCTTGATTTTCTATTCAGCCCATAGAAAACGCCAGATGAATATGTTCATAATTAACAAGAAAATTAGCATTAAATAGAAACACTACAAATTCACACATTGTGATTTTTTTACTTTTTGACTAATTAATTGGCCAATTTATGTACTTTGCAATTTAATAATCAGTTTTATCGAAAATACTTTAATAAAAAAGAGAACACCCGAGTCAGTAGTTTTTAAAATGTGCTTGTGTGTCAGAAGTGTGTAAAACTGTCCATATGTGGCTCTGTGTTGAAAGACAAAGTGATTTTGAGTATTGAAAAAATGTGTATTATACAGTTACTGCATATTGCATATGTGTTCAATGCAGCCATTATCCTAAAGCACACATGAAAGGGTGAATCTCTCAGATCTTTTTTCTTATTCTCCATATCTTCTAGAATCCTTTATTTAATTGCCTTTTAATCGTAAATAAATCATCCTTCCCACCCCACTACAATGTGACTGGCTTAAAAGCTCACTGCTGTAGAGGATGTCAAAGCTTTACAATGCAAATCAGATCATCTTACAATTGCATCGGAAGATTTAGAAGCAACAGGCAGTCTCAACTTGGCTATAATCACAGTTACCACTTTGATGGGAAGACTCACAGTTGCCGCTAACATATTACGACACCCTATCCAGGAAACGGCACGTCTGAGACCCTACAGTGTTGCCTTCTGAATGCTAGGAGAGGCATACACGCAAGAGAGACATCTGTTCCATTACTCAATGACATTGCTGTCAGGGGACATTCACCATCAGTGCACCAATGTCAGATGTTTCTTCCCAGAAGGTAGGCTCACACATTTCTTCCTACAAATGGGCAAAACCTTATTAAAATACATTACAGTAGAACGGTCTGTAAAAAGATGTTACCGCCCCATAACGTTTATTGCATATGTAGACAAAACTGCGCCTGGGGCCCTGCCACAGTGAATAGCATTCAAGCTTCTGCTTTAAAGCAGAAAAGGTAAGACCCGCCATCACACAGATAAATACATATTCTGTAGCCTGGCCAATATTATACAACCGGGGACTACATAATGGAGACATGACTGCACTCACGCTCCTCAACTATATTATTACACGGCCTCAGCAGGCATTACCGAATGAGTTACGCTCATCTTCACCCAGTGGTGCAGCACAGCATAGCTGAAATACATCCGCACGTCCCTCGACAGCAGAATAAACAATAAAACTCCGCCGTGAGAAATAATTGTTTTTGCTTTACTATAGTGCAGCCCATAGTTTAAAATTTCATTTCACTTGGCGGGAAAACACAGTGCCGCGCTCCCAAATTAACTACGCACATTTCTGAAGCCCCCTTCAGCAATACCTTGGAGTTTAGAGGTTTTAAACTATGCTTTGCATTCATTTCAACTGTTGATGTTAATAAGAGCCTCAGCATGGATGAAGCACACATATGACTTTCTCGTACTGTTACCAATACCATCACTATTAAGTTTGCCCAATAATTGCCTAATGCCTTATTTTTGCACATGTTTCTTATTTATGTGATCTATGTAAATGGTTAAAGAACGTTTTTATGTTATCCGCCTCCAAACAACCATGCAAGGAGCAATCCTACAGGCTGGCGTTCCATCCTACCTACTTAGCACTAGTAGACACAAAAATAGGACTACTCCCTATGATGAGACTCATGTGCTATACAGTTACTCTGGGCCAGATGTATCAAGCCGTTTTGTATTCGCAAACAGTGCGAATGCCCGTTTGCTAATACAAAAATGCCTTTCAGTATTTCTGAAAGGCATTCGCAACGCAAGCGATTCCTTAAATTTGCGAGCCCGTTTAGAGAATCGCAAATTGCGATTCTCCAAATAAGAAATCGCAAATAAGGAATCCTTATTTGCGATTTCTAAACCACATGTATCAAGCAATTCCTTAATGTGAACTTGGTGGTAACCATGTGCAAATTTAAAAAATGCATGAAAAATGCATTTTAAAAATTGACATGTAATGCACACACGCCCCTTTGGCATGTGTGCACCTTACATGTCCCCAAAAACTTTTTGGGGGTGCAGCAGAGGGGGCCTTAGGCCCCCAGCACCCTGGGGTTTTGCATTTCAAAAATTGTGAATTCCAGTTAGTAATTCGGTATTTGGCAAATGCAAATACATCGCAAATATGGGCCTACAGCCCCATAGGTGCAAATGGGGGCTGTATCGCTATTTGCCATTCGGTAATAGCATTTGCGATTTTTAAGAAATCGCTATTACTGAATCCCAAATATGATACATAGCATTTTGAGAATCAGAAATAGCGATTTCTTAAAATTCGCTATTACCGCTTCCCAAAAGGCTTTTTTGATACATCTGGCACTATGTCTTCTGTCAACTGAGGGGACTCCAATCAAATTCAGCTAAATTGATAGGTTTCATTAGGAAGTGTGTTTTTTTCTACTGGTAAAGGAAAGTAACCATTCTTGGAGGGCTTATATTATTTTGTTTTTGAGACTACATATATAGCACCACGGTGAGAATTTAATCCAGAAGGACACAATAGGCCAGGCAGGAAGGGAGTGGTTGCTAAGAGCATTCATAGAAGTGTTCCGCTCTCAAGCAGTGCAGTCATTATGTGAAAAATTGGTTATGCCTGAGGCCTATTTACCTCGAATACCATAATTTATCTTAAAACACATTTAATAAAAAGTAACCATGCCCTGACTTATTTGTACAAAAACGTATTTCACCCAGTTCCCAAAAAATGTACATCTAGTCTCATAGGTTGACTCCTGTTAGCGGTGCTTTTATCGTTTTTTTAATTCATAAGGAGTACTCCTCAGAATCTGAAACAAGTCGGAGTTCTCCAAAGCTGTTATGAAGATAATGTACTTTTAAACTTGTGCAAATGCCTAAAAGTGCATTTGCTAACTTTTTTCTCCTTGTTAAAATATATTGTCTTTGAATAAATCCCTTCCCCTGCACCCTCTCCAATGTAGGAAGTGTTCATTTTCTGTTCTCAATTTAGGAACAGATTTTTACTTGTGAAAAGGGTAATTTGCCAACCATATCCACAGTGGAAATGAGATTGGCAAAACTTAGAGTATTAAAGTTTATGTGCATAAGACAAATGATTTTTTTTTTCTATTTTGCCATTACAAAAGAATCTCAGCTGCAGGTAGTAGATGTGACCCTAGCAGAAGAAGATGCATCTTCCTTCTCAGAGGTGAATTCTTAAACATGCTAACCATGTTCTCAATTGGATTCAGCAAGTAATGCAGATAGCGGAATGAACGCTTCTTGGAATATTGCAGCAATTGCCTGTTCTTATTTACAGGTATTGAAATGACTGTGAAACATTCTGATTGGTAGCACAATTTTACTATTATTAGATTTACTAAGAGTTTGAGTGGGAAAATAAACTGATGAGGTTAGAAATCTGTAATTTTAGACAGATCGCGGGTGCCATGGGGAGTGTTGCATTAACAGAGCCAGTAAAGGACTTCTTGAATGCTACAGGACTCTAGAATGCCCTCCAGCCAGGATGGTGATTTTGCTATCAATCCAACATGTCAATGATACCAGTGTTTGTTTTATGTTATGTTGTGTTATTTTATGTTACATTTTATATTATTTTTTCTGATATTAGTTGTGTAATGTGTTGTTTAATGTTATGTTATATGTTATGTGCCATTTTTTGTTATGCTTTCTTAATTTGTAGAGTGCAGTGTCACCCGAGGGGTATCCTGTTGCTGAGCAGGTATGAGTCTAGCCACAGTGGGACTAGTCGAAAAGCCTCATCTTCAGCTTCTTGTGAAAAATCAAGACGTGGGGAGGAAGCTCTTCTGTGTAGTGGCAGGTTGTTCCACACTTTAGGCTCAATGTAGAAGGTTTGACCTTTCGGACCTAGCTTTCTATAAGTGAGGGATATCTGTATGCGAGGAGCCCTGATGAGTGGATGTACCTGGAAGGTTTGCAACAGAAAATATGATTGTTGAGGTATGCTAGGCCTGTGTTAGGTAGTGCCTTGAAGGTGTGGGTGAGGAGGTATAATTGTGCTCATTTGGGAACTGGGGGCCAGTGGAGCTCCCTCAGTTGTGGCATGAGAGGTTGAGGGTGATTCTGGCCATGGTGTCCTGAGTAGTCTGCAGCTGCATGGTAAGCTTTTTATTGATGCCAGCATAAAGGGTGTTCCTGTAGTCCAACTTGTTTGTTACCATGGCATGCATGACAGTTTTTCGGATGCTGATAAGCAGCCATTTGAACATCTTCCTCAGCATCTTCAGGGTATCAAAGCACAAGGAGAAAGATGGCATTGACTTGGGCAGTTACGTTCAGTTTTCTATCTATGAATATCTTGGTGTAGGTGCTGGGACTGCTAAGGGTGGGTGTCGGTCCTAGGTGTGTTGGCCATCAGGTGGAGTCACACAGTGATGTACTCTTCCCAAAGATCACAGTTTCGGTCCTGTTGCTGTACAGCTGTTGACAGTTGGTCATTTGGTCTTTATGTAGTGGGCAGTTTCAGTCACGCAGGCATATAACTTAATCTGGGGTCCTGGGCATCTTGTCCAAGTATGAATTGTGTGTCGTTGGTGCAGGTGAGGATGTTGATGCTGTGAGGTAAGATGATACTAGCTAGAGGGATCATGTATATGTTAAAGAGGGTTAGGCTGAGGGAGGATCCTTGTGGAACTCAGCGGATGAGGTTACAGTCATCCGAGGTGTACAGTGCCAACACTGATAGACTGGGTCCTTCCAGTCAGGAAGAAGCAGATCCATCAGAATGTGTGTCCTTAGATTACAATGTCATGTTGGTTGAGGATGAAGTGGGGGTCTATGCCAAATGCTTCATAGATGGCCGAGAGGATGAGGGCCGCCATGTCTCCTCTGCCCTGAGTCATGAGGATGTTTTCTATGACGGTGATAAAGACACTTTCCATGCTATGGTTGGATCTAAAACCAGACTGTGTGGTATCGAGGAGTTGGTGCTCATTGAGGTATTTGGTGATGCACCTGGCGAGGTCACAGCAGAGATGGAAGCATTCAGAAGGGTGTGAACATGGCACAGATGAGACACCGTGTTCTGGGGCAGGCATAGTGAGAGAAGGGTACTGATGGTACCCCTGAGTGAATGGGCTTCATGGTAGCGGCAAGTTTTTCATGGCGGTGACAGACCATGTGGTTAGCACTGGTTCTTTGGATGAGATTAGGAGGCATTTGACGAGGTCCTGTTGTAGCTTGAAGTTGCTGTATGTGGCGCACATTTTGTTGAGAAATAATTGAGAGAGATTGTTTCAGAGGTCCTGTGGGGGTAGGGGTGGATCTCGTTGGAGGCGACCTGTGGTGAGGTGAATTTTCTTTGCTTCTGTTGGTGCTGGCATTGACACAGAGCGATACATTTGATCATCCAGGCAATCTGTTGCTAGCATCTTAGGATAGATTTGAAGTGCTCCTGTCTACAGTGTCCTGGCTTATTTTCCAGTGCTGGATTTAGGTTGATGATCAACTGATCCTGGGCTGAAGGGACTAAGCTGAAGATATTATACCATTATAGCTTACTGCTGAGGGCTGAAATTGTTGCCATTGTTGGGTTTTTGGGCATGGCTTGCAGTAGAGGGCATTAAGAATGGTTTTAGCCAAGAGCAGAAGGATTATATGCTATTACAACATTTTACCCACTAAGCCACTCCATTTTCTTCAAAGAAAGGTTTTAATAGTGGACAGACCTGATTTACTGTTGGGGTTGTTTCAAGCTGAAAATGAATTTTGATTGTGGTTGTCCCTTTTTTCCCCTCCTAGCGCCACACCTCCCCACCACACATCACCAGGATAGTCAGAATCTATATGAAGACATTAAATACTGGGATGAAATACAGAGAAGGGTTATATCACTAAAAATAAAGCTCAGCAATGGTCATGATTATGTTGCTGGGTTGCCATCAGGACAGGCTTTGTGGAATGTTCCTCATGTGACTCTGGCTGTGTATATTCTCCCATTCGTCAAAATGAACTATAACAAACGTTTAAATATAAAATACCCTTTGGCAAAATACTCATTAGGAAAAAGGAAAAGTTTCATACAATGTAACTTCTACTTCTACTATCTGCACTGTAGGGTATTATTATTTGGGTGAATGAAGAGAAAGCAGAATTCAATAGTGGAAGACGCAGGGGTACAAATAGTGAAAAACAGGAAATCTCATAATGTTATCAAACATCTCTGAAAGTAAGAATCGGTCAATTTGGTTAATATAACATTTTTACCAGGTGAAACAGAGAGCTACAACATGCTTTCAGGACCACAATGACTCACACAGACGATCTTTTCCATTGAAGAAATGTACAACACTTATCAATCAGAACAAGCTCCCAGTTCACTCACTCAATAGCCGTGAGAATGCCAAAATACATATTATGACAAATGCAAAATCATCAAACCCCTCCAAGCAGAAATAAATATAACAAGACAGAATGATTAAAAAAAAAAAAGATCACATACAAATGAATGGAAACAATTATCTAATAATTGCAGAGAAAAGGCTAAACAAGTGAGATGCTAGAACTTAATTGAGCACAGTAAGCTAAAACAAGCATTGGCAAAGCCACTCGTTTTGATGTTGGCAAGCTGGTACAATTTTACATGTTTGTATTGCATACATATGCCACAAAAATAAATAGAAAAAGAAAGCATGCAACCACCTAAACGTCGCTGCCATACACTTGAAATGAACTGCTTAGTATTGGAAACTTTCACAAATGAGCCATGTTACTAGTGTGGGTATTTTTTTTAATGACAAGCTTTTTCCATTATGAATTTTATCGTAAATATTTGTGTGAGAGAGGCAAATACATCCTCACTTAACCAAGTACTCGTGTTTCAGGCAGCTACAATGTAAAACAGTATTCTTTATTATTTATAACATTAACTTAAAAAATGTATATGGAAAATAAATCACCATCTCACTGGGCACTCCAAGACCAGGCAGATATATTTAACATTAATATAATTTTTTTTTATAAAACACTCTTTGAAGCAGATTTGCCACTGAAGAGTAAACAACGATTTTAGGTGAATATGAACAATGTGCAGTGGTTCTGTGCTGTCCCTCAAAGTAAACGGAGCCAATAGGTATTGTGCACAGACCCAGTGGCCCATACTCTATGCTGTAGTGAGCAAATGAAAAATGTGACTAACAATTTAACAGACAATGGATGAAGCATACTGACCTACATCCCCTCTTCATATTTGTATTGGGCATTTTTCTTTTGGGGGGTGGGGGGGGGTGCAATAGTTTGGTGAGATTAGGGCCAGTAATGCCAGACCTATAAATCAATGGAATCACAGGATTAACACCGATGATATAGCAAATAATAATGCAGACTGTGGTGTGAATATAGACAAACATATTTGCCTATATTTCCAACCTTCGACCCAACAAAGAGACTCACACGGAGATGCAGTGTATGTATTTATTGATGTAACAGTGTTATATAGCACAGCTGCACCACGTGGTGTTAGCACACTCAATTAAAACATCAATGTAGATGATAAATAGATGGCACAACTAAGTAGTGCATTCGGGAGGTGTCCATAGGATTTAGCAATTCTAGAGAGAACAGACTGCACAAAGAAGATACCACCTTCTGTCCAGAGAAGCACATAGGAGAAAACATCTAGTGAAGGAGAACTATATATGACTTTATGGACCATGAAGTTCTTAAAAGATATTTCCTAACCAAGGACTTAATCAACAAGCTACTGCACATGACCAAACCAAAAAAGAAAATATAGCACACCATTCCTTGTATTGGATCCTATTTTTGCTGTTTTTTTTAAGTCTGCACACAGGTGCTGTTGTCCAAACGAAAATGTATATGAACTGACCTTTTCGTCAAGGTTACATTTGTATACCCTTGGTTGGCATGTATTGTTTGTCTATGCATCCCTAATATATTGGTTCAAAAATGTACTCAGGCCCAGAGGTACATACTGCCACCTGTGGACCGCAGCACCTATTATCTTAACCATTAGGTTGGGCAGTAAAATATGGCTTTGTGCCTACCATGTGTAGACTGAATGCAGTAGCCTAAAAATCCTATTGTCAAAGCTGTGAAAATAATCTTTTTTGACAGGCGAAAAACTCTTCTTTTAACTATAAATAATCCCAAAGCAAACCTTGTTCGCCATAAGGTATGGTGACTGATATTTAAAAGTGGAACATGTTCCTCCAGTGAAAAAGCCCCAAAAGCATTTTATTATTGGCAGAGCTGTAGCTGTATGCTGGAAAATGTAAAAGTACACATTACAAACTTTAATCTGTAACTTTAGACAGGAAACAGCAAGAATGGTCATTTAAAGTCTATTTTTTCATATTCACTTAAAAGCAACTTATTGATGGAGTTAGATTTTAATAAACATTTCAGAAAAATAACTTTTGGAAAGTCACCATTCCTCTGCCTCTAGCTCTTGGAAGCTAATGAGTGTTAGCCTCCCAGCTGCTACCCAGCCAGTACTTGACCTTAATGAGGTGTGAAAACTGATCCCAGAGTAAAACAATCACAGGGGCAGAGGTGAGGCCTGCCCATTCAGAGTTTAATGTAAGGGGCGATTTGGGAGGGGAAATGCTCGGACTCCTGGACACATTGTTTTCAGCCTGGTTCTAGCCCAGTAGGAGGGGAAACTAGCCCCGGAACTAGTGTGGTGTAGTTTAGGAGGTGAAGACAGATTATTAAACACATGCCTAACAAGCACACAAACCCCATATGAGGGAAGAAGGGCTGTGCCATCTTGGATTTCCCTGAGAATGGTGTGATGTGGGATATGTTGTAGTAAGACAAACAGGATGTGCTGCAAAAGTGGGGAGGGTTGCCCCAGGGAACCTTTTCCTTATTGGTTAGGGAGCATGAAAAAATCACCCCACCCACTGGCTAGTGAAACTTACAAAGCTGGCACCTCACTCACAGCTCCTCAAAACACTTTTTGAGCCTGGAGAAGATCAGAAGAGGATTTTACTTACTGTCTGTGACCTGTGTGGAGATCTCAAGGGTCCACTTGTATCCAAGAATGAGAAGTGGAATCCAAGTCTCAGTTTCCTGTAACCAGTAACAATCTGCTACAGTGAGCCCTGACCCCGAAGTGATGTCCCTGAAGTTCCAGGGCCTTAGAAATGACCCAGAGGAGCTGCTACAGAAACCCTGAAAATTTGTAACTTAGAACATTTTTAGACTTTTAAAACCTCTAAAGCATTAGCAAGACCTCAAGACAAAGGTGTCTGTTTTTGTTGTAACATCTTCGGATACACTCTCAGGCTTGCCCTGCTGGAGGATTTTGAGCTCCAGCAAAGAGACTGAGTCGGAACCTAAAAATTTCACTGGGATGAAACCGCTTGGTGTATTCAACTCATGCTCCATTGTGGTTGGGCCGAAATCACAGCCGGTCCTGGTCTACCGCGTCCATAGACTATCGTTGGCACTAGTGAATTTTAGCGCTATTTTCAATTAAATCTTTACAAAAATCATATATCTAGCCCCCCTACTCAGATTATTCTTTATTTACTAAAAGAAATACTCTCTGTTTCCAGTTAAGTCTGGATTTTCTATTGTTTGGCACTTTGACTGTATTACTGTTTTGCCAGTTCATAAATACTTTACTCATTGCCGTACGTTAAGCCAGCCTGCTGTCCTATAGAAAACGGGGGATTTAACCCATATTAACTTAGTAACTTTTTGGGTTCACCCTGATGAGTTATTGCTACTCCTAGAGGTGGATGACTGCTCTAGGTTCCCTCCAGAAAGCCTCCACAGACAAGATTTCACAACATTCTGTCTAAGATAATCTAGTGCATCAAACGGAAACTTGTACTCCATGTGAAACAAGGTGTCACGCTTCCCAAGATATCACATGAGGATGAAGGAATCTACAGAAGAGTGCTATAAAAAATGTCTTTATGACTTTAGAAGGATACTTGACAGCACATGGGCCAGCCCATAACAAGGTTTGGCCCTCCTAAATGACTGAGGCACCTGGCAAAGTACTGAGGTTTGCGAGCTCAGAAGGTGAATGAGCAATACAAATGCATTCAAATGTTGGTTTTATCTTGTTACGTTTGCTACGTGTTACAAGACAGGGTAAATTAATGTTAGGCTGTCTTCTGACAAATTGTTGCTTATTCCTTTTTTGTGGAGATGTTGTTTGCTTTTCTTCCTTTGACTGCAAAGTGAGAGGATTTTGTAAATTGAACTATGTGACAACATGCAGCAGAGGAGCCCTAAATTATGCAACAGTATTGACTAAATTATGTAGAAAGAAAAAACAAATTGTTCTGTTTAATGTGGCACATTTTTTAATAGTAACGTTTCATTATTTTGTCATTTGTCCATGTTAGCGCTGTCTGGTTTCACTCACTTTATTAGTACCAGTTACACATCTAAATAACGCTCACTGTAAGTAACTGAAAGGTGACCAGTCAAATGTTGCGAAGGACCTTACACTGCATGGCAGCACATGTTGCAGTATTTTTAATTACGTTTGATCTGTTTGAGCTAGAAGCAAAATGTGTTTTTTGATAAAATATGCAGATTATGCAACAGATGATGGATTATGTGGCAACTGAAGTAAATTCATAATCATGTAGTCAAAACTCCAGTCGCAGAATTACATAATTCCGCAGCCATAGAATCACATTATTCCAGTGGCCTTGTGTACAGGGAATGCGAACAGAAATATTGTAGGGTGTCAATTTGTTTCTAATTCACAAAACTGTAAAAACCTGTAAATGAACTGTACAAATATTTCAACATATGCCAACTTTTATGTTACAAAAGCACAAATGAAGCACATTGTGTTTCATAATTATGAAGTGCAATGAAAATAAGGATTTTAATAGCATCAAAACAAACCTTGGTGATGCACAAGTGATAAATAGTGTGTTGTGTTGCACACTTGTATAGCACTTACTACCCATATGTGTGGCAATGAAGTGCTGACCTACATGGGCAGCAAGCTAGGCCAGATAGGTTGGTATGTGGTGAGAAGGGTGTTGTCTTTTTTTTGTGACCCAATGTGGTAAGTCTTTCAATGTCATGCGTGATGATCACCTAGGTGCGGGTATATTGTAATTAGATGCAGCATATTGTAGTGTGGTGAATGATGAGGTGTGAGAAAGATAGACAAGCAATTTATGATTCTTCAGTATGTTGGCAGTTTTGTGGGTCTCATAATGGTATTTCATATGATTATAGTCTGCTTAGCTGGTCACTGCATTGGGCTGTCCAATCAGAAAATTTGGGGCAGATTTGCTTACATTCAACGTGACGTAATGCAGCCAAACAACCTGCTGCACTTCATTGTGTGAAAGAAATATAGCAGAAGTGCACCATTTTAAAAAAGATATGGCACTTTTCTGCTGTCTTCTAGTGTTGGTGCACTGTGTGCTGCATAGAGCCAACTTGGGCACCCTCATGCCAATGTGCAAAAGTGATGCATTACAGGCAGGATTGTTTTTGTGCAGTAAGGGACAACCTCCTGCACAAAAACAATCAAGCACAAAAACAATCCATTTAGGCATATTACTCTTTCTATGTGTGTTGCACAATGCAGTACACACAGAATGAGGAAGTAAGAAGAAGAAATAAATACATTTCTCCTTGTTACACCTCAGTGGGGAAGGCATACTGTTAGAAATGGGGTCTTTGGTTGACAGTCAGGTTGCCCCCTGTTCAAGCTAGGACCCTCACTCTAGTCAGGATAAAAGAGAATCACCCTCAGCTAACCCCTGCGTACCCCCTTGGTAGCTTGGCAGAGCAGTAGGCTTAACTTCAGAGTGCCAGGTGTAAAGTATTTGTACCAACACACACAGTAACATAATGAAACACTACAAAGTGACACAACACCAGTTTTGAAACATAGGAAATATTTATCTAAACAAAACAAGACCCAAACGACAAAAATCCTACATACACAAGTCAAGTTATGATTTTTTAAAGATTAAACTAAAAAATAGTGCTTAGAAACACAAAATGCTTCGATGAGGTGTTAACATGGCGTCGGGACGGAGTCGTTCCCAATAAGCCAACACCAGTGGTGCCGGACACAGAGTCGCGTAGACCCCCAAGTACAGTACCTTTGGTGAAGAATGAAAACAAGCCGATGCGCGAAGTCGGGGATTGCGGCGTCTGTGCGAAACGTTGAATCCATGCACTTCGAGCGGCGTTGGTCACGACGTGGTGTGGAGACTTCCACGGAGTCATGGACTTCAGCGGGGCTGCAGCGGCATCAGGCCTGCGAAGGTCGTTGCGTTCCAGCGAAGATCACGGAGTCGGATGCAGGTGGCATCACCGGATTCATCAGCAGCGTCGGTCCGAAGTCATCCGAAGTCGATTTCCTTGGATTTCCACTAGCTTTCCTTTCAAGGGCCCAGGGACTGGATAGGGCACCACTTGTCAGAGCAGGAGTCTCTCCAGAGACTCCAGGTGCTGGCAGAGAGAAGTCTTTGCTGTCCCTGAGACTTCAAACAACAGGAGGCAAGCTCTAAATCAAGCCCTTGGAGATTTCTTCACAAGATTGAAGGCACACAAAGTCCAGTCTTTGCCCTCTTACTCTGGCAGAAGCAGCAACTGCAGGATAGCTCCACAAAGCACAGTTACAGTCACGGCAGCACTTCTCCTCAGCTCTTCAGCTCTTCTCCAGGCAGAGGTTCCTCTTGATGTCCAGAAGTGATCTAAAGTCTGTGGTTTTGGGTGCCCTTCTTATACCCAATTTGCCCTTTGAAGTAGGCCTACTTCAAAGTAAAGTCTCTTTTGAATGTGAAATCCTGCCTTGCCCAAGCCAGGCCCCAGACACTCACCAGGGGGTCGGAGACTGCATTGTGGGAGGACAGGCACAGCCCTTTCAGGTGTAAGTGACCACTCCTCCCCTCCCTCCTAGCACAGATGGCTCATCAGGAAATGCAGACTACACCCCAGCTCCTTTTGTGTCACTGTCTAGTGTGAGGTGCAAACAGCCCAAATGTCAAACTGACCCAGACATGGAATCCACAAACAGGCAGAGCCACAGAAATGGTATAAGCAAGAAAATGTTCACTTTCTAAAGGTGGAATTTCAAACACACAATCTTAAAATCAACTTTACTAAAAGATGTATTTTTAAATTGTGAGCTCAGAGACCCCAAACTCCACATGTCCATCCGCTCCCAAAGGGGATCTACACTTTAATCAGATTTAAAGGTAGCCCCCATGTTAACCTATGAGAGTGACAGGCCTTGCAACAGTGAAAAACAAATTTAGCAAATGTTTCACTATCAGGACATATAAAACACATTACTGTATGTCCTACGTTAACCATACACTGCACCCTGCCCTTGGGGCTACCTAGGCCCTACCTTAGGGGTGCCTTACATGTAAGAAAAGGGAATGATTAGGGCTGGCAAGTGGGTACCCTTGCCAAGTCGAATTTACAGTTAAAACTGCACACACAGACACTGCAATGGCAGGTCTGAGACATGATTACAGAGCTACTTATGTGGGTGGCACAACCAGTGCTGCGGGCCCACTAGTAGCATTTGATTTACAGGCCCTGGCACCCTAGTGCACTTTACTAGGGACTTACTAGTAAATGAAATATGCCAATCATGGATAAACCAATCAACAATACAATTTACACAGAGAGCATATGCACTTTAGCACTGGTTAGCAGTGGTAAAGTGCTCAGAGTTCAAATGCCAACAGCAGCAGGTCAGAAAAACATAGGAGGCAGGAGGCAAAAAGATTGTGGATGACCCTGCAGAAGCAAAAAAGTCCAACACATACCATTTTGATACATTCCCAAAATTACTAGCTTTAGTAAATCTGTAAATGCATCAGATTCTGTAGGTGGATGCATGAGAACACTCATGCCCCCCCATGGAACTCCGTTCCAATGCAATGTAACTCAAGGCAGCTATATGCTTTGCCTTGAGTTACTTTGTATTTACTAACCTACATATAGCCATGCAAAGAGGCTTTACATTGCTTAGTAAATACTAAAAATGATTTTGCGCCGGGCTGCACCAGAAAAGTGATGCAAGACTGAGGCAAAATCTTAGTAAATCTGCCCCCTGGTGTATAGTTCTGAGTCAGAGCTGATATTGTTCAAGGGAGACAGAAGTGGCGAGAGATGCTGGGATGTGTATTGTTACTATTATTTCATATCTGGTGGCTATTATGAGATATAAAGAAGTGGCCATAGTGTATAGATATTTGGGAAATGCAGTCATGAACTAGATTGAAGATCTTCAGTTGGCCCGCAGTGTGTGATGCATCTTTTCAGTTATTCCATGGCTAGTTTATTGGATGCATAGTACTGGTGATGGACAACTCTCATAACATATGTATCTTAATTGAATGTAAGAGTATTAGTATTAGTATGGGCCAGAAATGTTACTTATGATTAACACCCCATCAAAGCACAGGGTAGCTCTCCATAACTTACCTGCCAACCAAAAGTAGTTTGCTGGTTGTGTTGTTTCAAATCTGTAGATCATAAGCTGATGATTGTGTTTGAGGGTTCAATGGTCTTTCCAGGTTCTCTTGTAAGGATAGATGCTGGTGTAGTTGTCTTGGAAATAGCCATGTTGTCAACTGTCTTCTGAAATGTCTACGCTCCTCACTGCTTCAAAACCTGGCTGGGAGAGAGTTCCTGAGATTGGTGGCTTGTAGTGAGAAAGCAGTGCCTCCTATAAATTCCTTATGTAAGGTGGTATGATAAATGGTGCAAACCTGGAGTGCAGTGTACTGATTTGTTTATATTGCTTGAATACAAATTGATCACAGAGCCATCCTTTTCCTTGGAGGCTCTGTGGACAGTGGAAAGTGTCTTAAATATTGCCTTTTTTGCTGTAGATGGCCAGTGGAGTGATTGCAAGACTGTGGCAGTCATTACGAGTTTGGCGGTCAGCATACCGCCGAGGTGGAATTGGCGGACGCACCGCCACGGGCCTGCGGGTGAAGACCACCATATCACTAGTACTGGGAAGACACCTGCAGAACACAGCCAAGTCACTGTTCAGCCCACCACAGCGGAAGGGCTGGCGCACCAGGCATTAGCCATCTTCAGCCTGGCAGTCAGGTAGTATGCTACAACCATATTACAAGGTTGCACAGCACCAGGATTTCCGGGGCAGACCCACCGCCACCAAAAGCCTGGTGGTAATGAATAATATAAAAGGGAACACCTATCTTCAGGGACACAGGCAAGTTCGTAGGTGCAATGGCGCACAAATTTCAACTCCTCCCAATCCTCTACCTGTCCCTGCAACTCCCGGACAAGCTACGGCAATAACAACACCAACCATAAGTACACCAGCCTAGCACACGCTGGAGGAAACGAAGTTTGTACACACACATGCACACACACGACACAGGAAGCCATGCCTACACACAAACAAACACCTGTACCAACACACACACATACACGCTAATACCCACAACCATCACACATACGTGTGGAAGGAAAGCCAGGACTAGTAGGTACCAACAACATCAACGGTGTTGTGCCACATAAATATAATAAGTTTTAAAACTGTGCATAACATTGTGAACATACAGGCACAAGGGCCAGTCCAATAGTCCATAGTAGCCCAAACACACTGGGCACATGCTGACGCCCCAACTTGACTCCTGACTGCAAAGTGCAGGACTCTATAGGGCAGGGGCCTCATTGGGGAATGCAGGCACCTCAGGGGTGAGGTGGGTGGGGGCAGGGGGATCTTGGGCTTGGAGGGGTGGTCCTTTTGTCTGGGCTTGGAAGGGGGTCCTTAGGGGTGGACCTGGATGAGGGGGTCCTTGGGCTTACCCTTGAAGAGGGGAGGTTTAGCCAGTGGGAGGGTTGGGCTTGGCCTTGGAAGTGGAGGGAGTGGGCTTGGCCTTGGAGTGGAGGAAGTGGGCTTGGCCTGGGAAGTTGAGGAAGTGGGCTTGGCCTTGGAAGTGGATGGAGTGAGTTTGGGCTTGGGTTTGGCAGCAGGAGCAGTGGACATGACAGGGGCAGGATTGGCATGTGGTGGAGGTGCAGGGACTGTGGCAGACTGGGAGGCAGAAGGAAGGGGCAGTGGATGGGTAGCAGGGCACTTGGGTGGAACAGGGACTGGGTCAGTGGTGGGGAACAGGGAAACTCATGTAGGAAATGTTTTTTGGGGACACATGGGAGGTCAAGGGAAGGACGTTTGGAGTGGAGGGAGTGGGTATGGTTGTGAGGTGTGTACCTGTAGGTGCCTTGGGTGCAGGTGCGTGGGTGGATGATATGTGCATGCTGGGGGACTGTTGTGTGGGTGAGTGCGGGCATTTAGATGTACTGGTAGGAGGTGGGGATGCAGGAAGATGGCATGGGGGTAGGTGTGAGTGTATGTTGGGGTGGTGTCTGCAGGTAGGGTGAATGTGCTGCACGTGGGTGTATTGACAGTTCTAGTGTCTGCACCAGTGGTGTATGGGGTGCCTGAATGTGGATCAGAGGATGTGGTGACGGTGACAGTGAGGGCACATGTGGTAGGATCAGTGACTGATGTGGTGCTAACTGCAGAGCGTAGTGTGTCGACTGTGAGGGGTAGGTCATGGGGGAATTGGTGCAGGGTATAGATGTTGTCATGGCTGCATGTGTCTGTTGAGTGTGTGCATGGCGGTGGTGGCATCTATGGTGCTTATGTCTGTCCTTGCATACCATGTCTGTATATGTAGATGCATGTTGGTCAGTAGGTGTGCCTTGGATCGGTGAGATCAGTGGGATGTGGGTATGGGAACAGGTAGCTGGAGGGGGGACGGAAGTAGAAGGGACACTGGCTACCATCAAGGAGAAGGCGAGAGCTTGAAACGATCTCTGTAGGCCAGACAAGGCACAGTGAATGCCTTCCAGAAATGCATTGCACCATTGCATCTGGAATGCCAGTCCCTGGATGGCATTCATGATAGTTGTCTGCCTCACAGAGATGGACCTCAGGAGGTAAGATCAGTTCAGCTTTATTTCGGCAAAAATACCATAAAAGCATGATGGTAAAGATTCTTACATTTAAAAAACACTTAAGAAAACCAATTAAATTCAGATATATCTTAATAAAACTCAGGTCAAATAACTCCAAAACTTCCAAAACCATGTTGTACAATTGCGCACATTATCAGTAGTATAAATAGTATAAAAAAGTACACAATGCACATCACCATAAAAGAATCAATATAAAACTATAAATACAAATCTTTGTGCAGAGAGCAAGAACTTTATGTGTGCCAAGAATAATTATCCATGGTAAAAAATAAAATTTATATTTTTGTACTTAAAAGTTTGCTTCTGATGTACCAGATTGCCTCTAAAAGCCTTGTAGATGTGCACACCACAATCATTAGTGGGCTTGTTTTGCAAATTCTAAGGACCGAGTGGTGATCCCTAATGCCCAGCGATTTGCATAATGGTCTAATCCAGCAAGCCCTCTGTTTTTTGTATGCCTGGCAAAAAAATAAAACATGTGCAATGCTCTCTCGGGACACACATCCCATTGGACAGAGATGAACTGGGTTTTCAGTTTTTTCCCATCTTGAAGTAAAAGCCCGCAAAGGTAATGATCCAAGTCTAAAACTGATATAAAGTGCACGTGCTAATGGTGAAGTTATTATATCTAAATAGACCTCAGGAGGTCAATAGCCTCCTCTTTGAGGGCAGCAGGGCTGGCCGGCACAGAGGCAGAGGTGCCTGCGTCGAAGGAGATGCCCACCCTCGTTGGTGAGCACGCATGGGCAACTGGGTGGGAAGCTACAGGAAGGGCGGTGCTGGTAAGGGGGGTGGCGGACAAGGATGGTGCAGGGATGGTCCCATATGGGTCCATCACCGCCAAGGAGCATTCATTGGAGGAGAAATCAGAAGATGTAGTCATCAATCCGGTCTCCCCCGTGGCACTCCCCTCGCCCTCCATCCCACTGGTCTCCTCAGCTCTGCTGGTGTCAGCCTACTGGGTCCCTTGGGCTGCAGCTTCACCACTCACCGGTGCCCCTTCTATTTCACCAGAAGATGCTAATGCACACAAAAACAGAGGAGGACAGGGAGGGGGGGAGAGAAAGAGGGTGCAATGGGTCAATGCCAGCACAACAGTCACACAGGGTAGAACATCAGCATTTGATGCCATGCCATGATACACTATGCCCACCTCTGAACATCCTACAACTTGGGAACACCATGGTGGAAACTACAACAATGCACATGTCAACAGCTGATGGTCTGACTGATGCAAACATGTACATAAGGAGTGTTATACCCACCACACCTGTCCAGTACCTGCCCACTACCCATGGCTGTTGAGTCAGGCATGCAAAGGACAGCACACCCAACAGGATCCTGCATGGCTAGGGGCAACCTACTTGGTTATTGCCAAGTAGCACTGTCACCACTTGGTGCACCCACCCCACTACATATGCAGTGCCTGCCAGCTGAATGAGGTCATGGATTCACCCCTGACACAGTGGTAGCCCAGGCCAAAACACAATGCCCTCACACCCCAAGTCTAAACATCCTGTCGCCATGAGCTGGCAAGCACATCTAGCTAGTACGCAGCCACACAGTTTTGACATTGGAGGAGTCTGCCCTGCTACCACTGACTGCATGGCATTACCTACACTTTTGATGCCAATCCTGCACAGATGGACACAATCCATAGTATACATCATTGTACCTAGCAACCATTGCCACAGCTACCCAATGGTGCCCACCAATAGCCACCATGCCAACACATGCTGCAAGTGACTGTGAGTACTTACCCCCATGTGGCTGCTGTGCTGCCCTCAAGCGCCCGTCCACCTCAGGGTAGGCTTAACAACCAGTATGTGGGGCATTAGAGGGGGTCAGGGTCTGATGGGCAACCCTCCCTTGTTGGGAGGACATCCCCAGCTTGGCCTCCGCGGTCTTCAGGGGCCCAATGTCTCAGTTCCTCCCACCACTTTGCGCAGTAGGTGCTCCGACGGGCAAGAACCCCTGGGTCCACACATGGTTGGCGATCACCTTCTCCTGATGGTTGGCTGACACAGACAAATGACACAGGCCCTCATTCTGACCCTGGCGGTCAAAGACCGCCAGGGCGGAGGACCGCCGGAGCACCGCCGACAGGCCGGCGGTGCTCCAATGGGGATTCCGACCGCGGCGGTAAAGCCGCGGTCGGACCGGCACCACTGGCGGGCTCCCGCCAGTGTACCGCCGCCCCATTGAATCCTCCACGGCGGCGCAGCTTGCTGCACCGCCGCGGGGATTCCGACCCCCCCTACCGCCATCCAGATCCGGATGGCGGTAGGGGGGGTCGCGGGGCCCCTGGGGGCCCCTGCAGTGCCCATGCCACTGGCATGGGCATTGCAGGGGCCCCCGTAAGAGGGCCCCTACATGTATTTCACTGTCTGCTGCGCAGACAGTGAAATACGCGACGGGTGCAACTGCACCCGTCGCACAGCTTCCACTCCGCCGGCTCGATTCCGAGCCGGCTTCATCGTGGAAGCCTCTTTCCCGCTGGGCTGGCGGGCGGTCTGAAGGCGACCGCCCGCCAGCCTAGCGGGAAAGTCAGAATTACCGCCGCGGTCTTTCGACCGCGGAACGGTAACCTGACGGCGGGACTTTGGCGGGCGGCCTCCGCCGCCCGCCAAGGTCAGAATGAGGGCCACAGTCATGTAGAATGGCACAAACAGGACAATGACATTGGGCTCACCTGCTGCTCTGGTATCCCATACAACTGTCCATACAGGAGCAGGACCCTGTCCACGAGCCGCTCCAACTCTTCCTGGGTGAAGACTGGGGCCCTGTCTCCTGCAGGATGTGGCATCTTGGCTACCAGAGTCAGAACACAGCAGCACATGCAGTGGAGGTCTTCAGTGCACGAGGTTCGGGTGTCAAGACATGTAATGGTGGTCACGGTCGCCGCGGACATCACCGTCACCACCAGCGGTGATCACAATTGGCTCCTGCCTTCCATTGGCAGAAGTGAGAACCAATGGTGAGTTTGCACAGTGGTTGTGACTGCCTACCACTTTCACGTGCTACACCAGCGGGAGGACCTCACTTCCACCTGTCCCATGCATGCAGACCTGCGGTTACCATTTTACATATCAAATGTGTAATGTGTGTGAAAGTTAGTGCGTCAACTCTCTCCTGTTCCTAGGTACGAAGGATGGTTAAGGATGAGGAATGAACCGGTGTACAGGCCCCTAGTAGACCTTGCCACCCTGGAGGAACAACACATCATCCAGACCTATCGCCTGAACCGTGTGACTATAATGGAACTGTCGCCCAGTTGGAGCTGGATCTTTTGCCTGCCATTCATCATCCCAATGCTATCCCTCCCAGAGTGCAGGTGTTGTCAGTCCTCCACTACCTTGCGTCAGGTTCTTTCTAGGTCACAGTGGGCCTCGTAAGTGGGATGTCACAGCCCATGTTCATCAACGTCCTGAGGGATATACTGTGTGCCCTGATAAAACATATGGCCAGCTACATCTGGTTCTCACGATGTGCAGAATTGCCCACTGTCAAGGCTGCATTCTACAATGTGGCACGCGTCCCACATGTAACTGGGGCTGTTGATGGCACCAACATTGCCCTGGTGCCACCCAGGAGGAATGAACAGGTGTACAGAAACTGCAAAAACTTTATTTCGGTCACTGTGCAGGTGGTGTGTCTCGCAGACCAGTACATCTCCAAGTTGACAGCCAGTTACCCAGGCTCTGTGCATGATTCCTAAATCCAGCGGAACAGCAGCATCCCACACATGATGGCACCACTCCAGAGGGACCGGGCCTGACTCATCGGTACGTACCCCTGCATATGTGTGCCCCTCAGCTCTCTGCACCCTTGCGTCCCTGCCCTATTGCCCTCCTGGTCTTGACATGCCTCTTCCCTCTATGTACACGGGTGACTCTGGCTATCACACACTGCCCTGGCTTGTGACACCTGTGAGGCATCCAACCTAAGCTTCAGGGGCCGTTACAATGAGGCCCACGGTCGTACCAGGTGGGTCATTGAGAGATGCATCGGCCTGCTGAAGGCCAGGTTCTGCTGTTTGCATGTTTCCAGGGGTGCCCTGCTCTACAACCCACAGAAGGTATGCCAGATCATTGTGGCCTGATGCATGCTGCACAATCTGGCCCTGAGGCATCACATCCCACTACTGGATGCAGAGAAAGTGGTAGCTGTGCCAGTGGCGGATGAAGGGGACATGGGGCGTGATGCAGAGGAGGATAATGAGGATGCAGCTGACTCCAGGGCGGAGTTGATTCAACATTACTTCGGCTGAGATGCAGGTATGTGTAAACTCTGTGGTATGTGTCCTCTACAACTCTCTGCCCTGTCGCTAATGCCACCTGTTGTCTGTGACCACTGACAGTATTGATTGTAGCTCTGACTCTGGGTGGGCTGGGGGGTTGTCACATGTGCCCATGACTTAGGTAGTCACAGTGTACAGGTTAGGCCTATAGTCAGGCAGCTGTTGTGCCATCAATGTGTTTTATAGAATGTTCCCTGAGCTGCCAGTTCAAGTGCTATGTGTGTGCCACACAGGGTGTAGCATCTGTGCAGCATCTATCCTGGGAGTCAACGTTGGGTGGCAGTACTACATTGTTGTTGGTGGCAGTGGGTATGGGGTCAGGTCTGGCGCTGAGTGCTGTGAGGGTGTGACCATTGGGTTGGTATGTATTGTTTTTCTGTGTTGGTACTGGTCATATGGTTGTGGACCTGACTGGCATAGCTGCCTTGTATACCTGTTCCTAAAGTGCATTTGCGTGGAGTTGGCATCTGTGACTCCTACAGTGATTGTTGTCCCTGTCTTGCTCCACTTTCAGGACAATGTTGTGGTGTCCTGTGTTCCCTGGCTGGGCTGTTACCTCCACTGACACACATCTACACCCACTGCCTGCTCCACGATCAACCTCCCGCCATTTTGCTCCCCCCTCTGTCACCCTCCTCTGCATATGCTGGGCAATTGGTTGCCACTTGTACATGTATTTGCAGTTCCATGCATTCTCATGGCAAATAAATACGTAGACATGAACTGTGCAAAATTGTCATTTATTTGGGATGGACAAGTGTTAGGGGTGATGAGTGGGGTCATGGCGGCAGAGATCATCAGAGTGGTGAGGCCAGCTGTAGGTAGTCCAGGTACAGTCTGGTGGCCATGGGTAGACGGAGATATGGGAGTGGACGGTCAACAGGGTGTCACAGTCACATACAAGGAGAGGGTCACTTCCTGGTGGCTGTCGTGGTCTGGCCATGAAGTCCAGCTGGATGTCTACTTGGACGTCCTCACTTGCGTGGAGGTTCCTCAGCTACAGGGGTCTGGGTGCTGGTGTCCTGCAAGTCCTGTGGCAGTGCCTCCATGCCACTGGCTGCCGCTGACGTGTAGGGCTGTGATGGGATGTGGCCAGTGGTAGAGGCCTGCTGGTGTGTGGTGGACTCATGCATGGCAGTGGTCAGGTCCTTGAGCACCCCTTCTATGGAGGCCATGGTGGAACTGTGGGCCTGCCACTGTTGCATGGCCTCCTGATGGTATTGCTCCTGCAGCCGCTGGGTCTCCTGCACAGTAGCAAGGATCTGGGCCACTGCGTCCTGGGTGTGCTGTTAGACACCCATGACTTGGTTGAGGCCCTCCTGGGCAGTCAGTTGGTGTGACTGTCCCAAGCCTTGGCCCACGGTTCCTCTCTCACTACCCCTGCTCCCCTGTGCCTGTGCCCAGTCCCACTAGCAGCAGGGCCTTCATTGTCTGGGGTGGGTGCCCTTGACTCTGGCCCCTGAACTATGGGGCACACCTCTGATTGATGGGTCCCTGGTGCACAGCTTTGGGGGTCGGGGTCTGGCAGTGGTGTTGTTGCCACATGGGTGGAGGCGTCCGCTGTGTGCAGGGTTGGTGTGCCGTTGGTGGACTGTCCAGTGGCCCCAGATGGCCCAGACAAGCTGTGCTCATCCAGACGTCCAGTGGGGCCTACATCCTGGGGTGGGCTGTCTGAGCCTGGCATCCTCTGCAGGGTGTCAGTTGCAGGGGTTCCTGTGGATGGATATGGTAGATGTTAGTTGTGTGACTGTAGTTCTTATTTCCCTGTTGAGATGCATGCAGTAGCTCGACTTGTTTCCCAGTGATGGCAGTGGCAGCTGCTAGACTGCAGACAATGATTTGGATTGGATTGTGGGAGCTGTGGTTCTTCACATTGTGGTTGACATCCATGCATTAGGGGTGTGTGAGTAGGGGTGGTTGGAGTGGGGTGTTGTGGCATGTAGAAGAGGAGCGTGGAGTGTTTGGGACAGGTCAGTGGGGTGGGTTGCAGTGGTTTGGAGAGTGGTGGGGAGGCATGCTGGGAATGGGTGGTTGGTGCTTGGGGGAGTATTGCTGACTTACCAGGCAGTTGAGGCCTCCGCTGATACCAGTGAGGCCCTTGGGATGCATGATGTCTAGGACCCTCTCCTCCCAGGATGTCAACTGAAGGGGTGGTGGTTGGGGCCAACCACCGGTCTTGGTGCTGGCTATCATCTGCCTGGATGCCATGGAACGCACCTTCCCCATGAGGTTGTTCCACCTCTTTCTGATGTCCTCCCATGTCCACATAGGTATGTGCCAACTGCTTTGACCATGTTGATGATCCTCTGCCTTAACTCTGTCTTTTTGGCTATGGATGTTTGCTGTACCTGGACTCTCATGAGCTGTGGATCCACTCTTGTGATCTTGTCCACCATGACCTGCAATTTATTGTTGGTGAACCATGGGTGCTTCTGGCATGGTGTGTTGTGGGATGGGTAGGTGTTGTGTGTGTCGGGTGCAGTGGTGATGTGGGGGTGTTTGGCTGTGTGTGCTGGTGACCTGTGGTGTTGATTTGTGCAATGTGTGCTGTGTGATATTTGTTTGCTGTGTTTGGGGTGTGCCTCGTCTCGAGTGTGGCTGTTCCTGTGGCTGCTCGGATTTTTTGCAAGGATTTGTTGTTGTGTGGGGAGGGATGTTATATCGTGGCATGGTCAAATGTGCATGGTGTGTGTATGGTTATCGGGTGCGGGATATTTGAAGTAGTCTATGTGGTGTTGGCTACTTTCCGCTGTGCCTTTTTGTTCTGCTGCGGTGCAAACTGCCAACGGTTTCTGCTATGCATGTTCTGCTGTGCTAGAGGTTGCCTCATAACATGACGGTCAGAATGGTCTTGCCTTGGCGGGCCGGTGGTTGATCAGTCACTCTTTTGCCGTGGGTTAGCGTGGAGGTGTTGGTTTAGTGCCTCTATTTGGGTGGTTTGTGTTTAGTGACTCGTAATCCAGTGGTCGCTACTGCGGGTATGGTGGCACCATTTCAAATGCCGGTCTTGCATGTAAACCTCCAAGCTCGTAATGAGGGCCTATGTGTTTTCTTGGGTGAAGGCAGAGAAGAAGCATTACGTCAGTATTTTGGAAGAGTTGTATTTTGCATATTATGAATGTTGGTGCACCTTGGAATATGCTGTTGGCATAGTCAGGCTTGTAGATTATGAGTGTGAGGATGGCTTGCAGTTTCTGTTGTTATCCAAGGTATGGAAGGAGGCAAGGTAGGGTTTTTATTGTGTAGAAGGCACTCTGTTTTACATGTTTAACATGTGGTATCAATATGGGTCTGAATCTTTGGTCACCCTAAAGTATCTGACTTCACTTGACATTGTTGGAGGGGCATCATGTTCCTTAGGCCATATGGTGGTAGACTGGTATTTTTATCACTGTCCACAGGTGATAAGCTCTGTCTTTGTGGCATTTAGTTTTAGGTGGTTATTCATCACCCATGTGTTGATGGCCCGAAGACAGTCATCAGGTTTTAAAATGTCTATTTTTAGAATTAATTTGGGTGTCATCCACATAAGTGTAGCAGGTGAATTTTAACGATTTAACTGTGTTGGGTAAGGGAGTTAGGTAGTTGTTGAATAGTAGAGGGGATATCATTGACCTCTGTGGGGCACCACAGTGCTGTATGTGAGGATCTGATATCAAACCCAAACTACCAATCGTATAGAAGCAATTTAAAATATGGAAACTCCAGATTCCAATATGTCATGGTGTTTTGATTAGACTATTGTGCTGGAGCAGAGTTATCACATGTCAGGTACAACATCTATTTGACTGACATTCCTCCACCCTACTCTAGCCTGTTTTGAAATGCAGCCTGGTGAGATAAGGAATCTGCTCTACAGATTATTTTGCTTGCAGGAGCCACGTAGTTTGATATGTTGCAGAGGGGTGCAAATACCGTAACTAGCAGTCATTTTAATCTGAAATGACCAATTATTGTCATGTCACAAAGGGCTGTTGTAACAGACTATTAAAAAAATTATTTCATATTTAGATAACCCTGCCAGAGTCAACACACTGATTATTCATCTCCTTGAACCAAATAATGTGGAAACCATAATCAGGGCATCTGAGGATGAAAGCATTTGTATTATAATTGACCTCTCTAGACATCGCCGCAGATCACTGACTAACATTTTCTGAGTTTTGTGTAATGTAATTTAAGATCAGCATAGTATTAATCTGCTTTTTGAACTTTTTCGACTCCTATGAAATTCTGCTTTATCTTTATCTAATTTATTGTCATATCAGATAAATTGTTGTTATGGGGTCCAATGTAATTGATGTACTAAATGCAAAATATTTGGTGAACATTCAGGGTAGTGTATTTACTAGGAGAAGTTTAGGAATGCTGGGTGGTAGGTATTTTATGTAAACTCACAGATTCTGAAAAAAATCCTTCACAGAAATATAAGTACAATCTGTGATTGAGCCAAAATCTGAAGTTTGCAGGCCATTCTGGGTAAGAAAAAGTATTGGAATCCACAAAAATGATATCTCCCAGACTTCCCTATGTTTCTTGTTTTAAAAATTGTTTGGGCCTGGAAGGTTTCTCTGGGTGCCAACCAAGTCCTGGCCTAAATACTACAGCTACCCACATCGCCAGATTTGTTCAATTTGCATGATGAAATATTGATCTTTCCTTGTGTCTTAGTGGTCTTAAGGAGACTTTTATTTCACAGGCGATAGATCATTCACTCAAGTTGGGTACTACTGTTAGGAATGGTTTATTAGTGTGATCAGCTTTCACTTTAGTTTTGCTATGTAACTTCAGTGTGCACAACATGCTGCACAATACAGCAAAACAAAAATCATATATGGGACTCTTTGGAAGTGTTTCCTCATGTGCTGTCTTTGATTTTCGAAAATAAAACATTTCTGATGTTTTTACCAGAAGCATTTTCTTTTCCAATGCTGTGGGTGACCCACTGAAGTCTACCACACTGTGAAAGTAACGTGGTGGATTTCAACAGGTTGTTTGCTCTAAAGCGGTTAAAACCTACCAAATGTATGTAGCCTCATATTCTGTCCAATACAAACTGACGACAAGCTGTGGGGATATGATGGCCACACTGCATCAGCTTCTATGTTCAGTGATCATAAGAGACTTCTCCAGTTCCCTGAGACCTACAGGACGGTAGGCTTCTAGGACTGGGGAACAGCGAAAAGCACAGTCGTCAAAGAAAGTTGGCAGGTGCTGCTAATAGCCATGCACAGCCAAGAGAAAGTCTCAGTTGCCATACATGGTCTTTGGAGAAGAAGGCTAGAGACAGAATGAAACACATTGAAAAGTACAAAGAAGATAGAATTGAGAATAAGGAAGAGAAGTTCTAGAAAAGTAGAGATTAGGAGAAAGAAAGAAGAGTAAATAGAACAATGAAGGGGGAGCAGGAGAGGCAGTAATGGGAAGATGAATGCAACAGCATACAGAAATGGATATTGGGGAAAAGCCTGAGAGAGGATGTGGTTAGAGTGTTGAAGATTGGGAGTGAATAGAAAAAGTAGGAGAGAGCCTAAAGGAGTGAATTGATAGCTAAGTACTTGTAAACAAATGCTGATTGACAATTTTAAGTGACATTTTTAGCTTATCACATTTTGGTCAATACACCTGGCTCCATGTGATTTCAAAGTTCAATTTTGCACTTTGTTTTTTACATGGGATCTTAATGTAAGGCTCACAAATCACCTTGCAATGTAGTCATTAAAATTCTAATAAGGTATAAGCATTGTTACTTGATCCACATTGCTTTTTGTAAAGTGCTTAACAATGGCACTCCCTTGTTATTTGTTACTCTATGCTCTTTGTGAGAAGTGCTGACATCTTCTATTTTAATGCATATCAGCCATGTCTACATTTGCTGGTACAGTTGCTGAAAAGTACAACCTAGTGGTTGAGAAGTTAAAGTTCTGTTAAGGAGGCAATTGATTTGGCTTTCCTGTGTACATTTAAATATGGCAGTCTCTTACCTGTTTCATAACATGAAGCTTGTGTTTTACCCGTACCTATAGTAATGACAAACAATCCCTCTGCAAGTAAATATTTTACATTTCTAATACACATGGCAGGCTTCTGTGCTTTCTTCATTCACCACTCAGAAAAGTGCATTCTTGTCCTAGTAATGTTATCTGCATATTGGGTGCCACCTTGAGGGTCCTATACCAGGAGTATACTGCATGGGAAAAAGTAGAGTATGTCCAAAATTCTGGAAGTGGAGGGTTCTGTAGCATCCAAATCAGAGGCACCATTCAAGTACCATCAAAGAGAGAGGTTATTAGAAAGCAGGATCCTAGATGCAAGCCATAAAACTAAAACTCAGAGCATTAAAGACAGTTATACTGCTAGTGACTTCAGCCATGCCACAGGCCTCAAGTGGATCCATTGGGGCTCACAAAAACACCTATACTTTACCAAGCCTATCTGTCTTGCTGGCCGATGTCTAATGAAAGTCTTCTTTTGTGCAACACCTTTCGGACAAACTGTCTGTAACCATGAGGGGTATATGACAATGTCAGAGCCTGGTTCAAGTCCATATAATTTTGTATTGGTGCTTTTGATGAACTGTAATTGAAATATTCATCTTTTGTCACAAATGTACAGTGAAATTAGTGGTAGGACCTTTCCAACTTTCCCTGTAAAATGTAATTTATATTCTATTTAGTTTTCACTACTATTGCATCCCTAAAACCTTTAAAACACACTGCTCACCACTAATTTCCCAATATGTTCTTGATGGATATGCTCCAATGTCTCTGTAAAGCTATTTTAAATTAGTAGCAAGTGAAATTAAACCTTCACTTACAAAGATGGTCGGCTTTAGGAAACTCCACACTTTATGAAGTAGATGAAGTTTCCTGACTTATCTTGATGTGAGGCTTATCTTTTTGGGCCTTCCAAATGTGAAGATTTCCTGATGCAGAATGTCCCAGGTAGGACATCCTCCAGCAAAAAACTTTTGAGTATTGAGGTTGGACATTCATCGCCTAAGGTAAGAAGTGTGGAAGGGAGGGCTCTGAACTGAGGACAGCTTATGTTTTCAATAATAAGCTTCAGGAACTCTACTGGCTCCCAATTGAATGTTGAGATCAATTTAAAGCACTCAGTTATGTTTACAAGTGTCATTCCAACTCAGGTCCCAGTTATCTGAACTCTTTGGTGTCACCATACACACCCAACCGGGTATTGCGGTCCTGTAACCTATACCTTGCTACTATTCCTTGAATCAAGAAAGCTCTGCAAGGCAGCCACGCCTTCTTTTACTTAGGCCCAATGATCTGGAATTCTTTACCTCCTAAACTGAGAGTTTATGGCCCCCTCACACTTTTTCATAGGAAGCTGAAAACCTGGCTGTTTTTATCCTGGTGTATTGTGTCTATAGGTCTGTATGGTAGCTCAACTCTGGGAAACCCTTTTGGGTAGCCATGCACTCTACATCTCAATAATAATAATGATATCGATCTATCTATCTATCTATCTATCTATCTATCTATCTATCTATCTATCTATCTATCTATCTATCTATCTATCTATCTATCTATCTGTGTGTATATATATTTATATATATATACATATATATACGTATATATATATTTATATGTATATATATATATATATATATATATGTGTACATATATATATATTCACTAAAAACAAAGGTTAAGGAATGTTATAATTAGGTCCAGATTTTACACTCAGAAAACCATTGAAAGCTTGTATAGTTAGTTATTTCAAGTAACTATAACTTGTGCCCCAAGATAGTATCGTCCATTGAAAATGCTTTCCGTTTTCCGCTTTGATTGCATCAAGATGGCATTTCGATATGCCACACTTAGGGCATAAATTCAGAATGTTAGCACTCTAGTTGCTCATTATAACAGTCTAGTAAAGCTGTTGATCACCAGGGAGTTAACTGGCAGTCTGCTGCTAGTGTTGAAAGTGAATGTTTCAGTCTGCATGTCAGAATGTTGTAATGAAATTGTAGAGGAAAATATTTAAGAACTCACTTAAAATGTGTCCTTATTTTATTTTCTACAGCACTAACCATAATTTATATGACAAAATGACCCTCCTCATTTTGTTTCATTCTAAATTATATACTTTAAGTTTTACCAGTTTGATTCACTCAAGATGGCTTCATGTGTGCCACATCTTTGACCTAAGTAAGAGTGTTAACCCTAAGAGTTCATTAAAACACTCTGGAGGTCTACAGTAGAACACAGGGGAATCAACTGACAGGCTGCTCCTGTTGGAAGTACATTTTTTACTGAAAATCCCAGACTTCATTCTAATATAGCTGAGACAGGTAGTGTGAATTTACATAAACTTTGCTCTTATTTTAGCTTCTGGAGCACCTTCCATAACATCTGTGGGAAACTCATGAGAAAACAGTTTCCTCTCAAATGTTATTCATACAATCCCAGCAGAAGGCTTTTCCACAGGGTTAAATCCCTTTAGAATACACCACAATTTCTACAATTATTATGGCACCATCAACAGATGATTTACATTGTAACTAAAATGTGTTATTACCCATTTATATGTTATCCATTTTTTGTCACACTCAAAACCTGTCTTTCACTACAATGAGGAACTAGCATGTATGTTGGTCTGAAGATGGTTGCCAGGACTTCCTTGTTTAAGTGCTGACATCCAATCAGATCTCACCATGAGATCTGTGCTTAGGCTCCACCAGATATGCAAATTAATTTTTCCTTTAGTAACTCCAAAACTGCAGAAGGGATGTACACCAAATAACAAAAAGCACAATATACGCACCAAGATCTAGCTTCATGGCTAATTTGGTGTTATTCCATTCAGCAGTAGCAGTTTCATCTGTAGTCCTGTCTAAAGACCCTGAGGGAAAATACATAGGGAGAATATGTTTTCAACCCCCCCCCCCTTTTTCTCGGACACGGCTTGATGTATCACCCCAAAACTTTCAAAACAGCAGCTGAATCGAGTGTTGTACAAATTTTAAAAATATTGTGAAGGTTCGTCAAATGGTGTTGAAGTTATTGGCAAAAGAAAAAACGCTTTTCCTATGGTCCTAACTATAACTACCTATTGGCGATATGTCTTTTCCAGGTATGCAGATGTGGAGTTAGGAATATAAATCTACTCTTCCATATGCGCACTTAGCTTTCAATATTCTGTCCTCAATATTCTTCTATCAGAATATTCTAGGGAACATTATTTGGTAGTAAAACCAATATTTGGAACTAATGCACCTATAAAGCACATTTTTAATGTTTGGTAATATTTGAGGGCCTTGCCCCCTAACATATACTGCTGGCTGCATGTCTGAGTGCTCAGCACGAGACACCAGGAAGGGATGTTCCTGGGAGAGTTAAATGTATTGATTGTTGGCATAGCCTGAGTAGAAGTGGGAGAGGAGAAGGTCTGGGCAAATGCCTGCCCATAATGAAAAAATAGGTCACCAGAGATACTTTGAAGACCTGGAATGGTGGTACATCAAGAGGAGAGTGTATTAGGCTGGTGAAGATCAAGTTAGTTCCTTTTTTTCTGATCATTGCATATCCGGGTGTTGCTGCTGACAATGTGACCTATACAAAACAACTTCAGAGCTTGTGGTATGGTACTAATATGCTGCTGGTAGCTAGACTTTGCAGTGTGTTCCCAAGACCATGTCCATGAATGGTATGTTAGCTCTCAATACGTTAACAAATTTGATGATTTAATTTCTGAATCATGCAGTGTTGCCAACGTTTGACATAAGCCAGCAGTAGGCAGGTGGAGCAATCATATGGGACGTGCTGCTTGCATCAGACTTCAAGTGGCAACCATTTTAACAATAAGTTGTTTTTTATCTATCTCCAGCCCCACTAACTTTACCCTCTCATGTCTGGCTGCCAGCACTGCTTTTCTTCATTCAGGTCCTGGCAAATCATGCACATGATCCAAACCAATAGCACCCCAGTAGATCCCTCAACCACGTATCATCTCCCACATCAGTGACTCAAGATCACAAATATTCACCCCCACAACAATGGCTGGTGTTTCAGCACTGATAATGTTATTACACTTCCTCTGTTTTACCATATGCGATATTACACTTCCCAGCTGAATCATTGCATTTGTTAACCGTGTAAGGAGAATAAAGTAGGCTAGTTTGAGAGTCTATTGAGTTTGGTCATAGACTGGGGGACAACATATAGAAAATCGTCTTCATGCATGCTTTCAGTCAGGTGTGTGATACAAGCTGGCTAAGGTACTGCACGAAGGCATGGACGTGAATACAACTCCTCTGGTTCTTCTTTTCAGTAGTGTAAACTCGGCTGAAAGACATTGGAGCACTTCACACGAGCACCAGTTATATTAGACAAGGTCAGATTAATCTAATTTTGTTGTTAAGCATCGGGAAATTAAGTGATTTGCCCACAATCAATGGGGTTGAGCCGACACTGGAACTTGAACTTGGTTCACCAGTTCCAAAGTTGGCAGTTCTGTCCGTAGCTCCACATCCTCTCCAATGAGGCATGCACCATTCCGTTGGACCTCACTAATGACATCATGGTTAGGCACACTGCTGACGTTAAAGGCAAGCTCATTCTGCCACCTTGCATGGTGGGTGCAGAAATAAATGTATAATGTGTCCTCCTGCAGGTACAATTTTTTTGATCGGACTATCCAGAGTCTGCTCTATGTCAGAGGGGGACGCACCTACAGTCACGTAGTAATTACATGTCAGCCTGCCACAAATACCCTTAAACTAAAGAGCTAATAACATCATACACATGTAAAATGCTGTAGAGATACCGTTGTTTTCCTGTATGCAGCGGATAGTTGCATCTCCAGAGTGATTTTTACACAAGGATTTGATTTTCATGTCTATCTGTTACTGTTTCCTTTGCTCTGTTCTTATTACAGTGAGTACGACAATTACCCTGGGCGACATTTTAAGTAATCAGGAGTAATCAGAGTAATTTTGCGTTACTTTTATGACAAGAAACTACTGAAAATTTCCAAATTACGCTCCTCGCGTAATTTGGAGTAATTGGGGGAAGAATGCCCACTGCAAGAAAACAGGAACGGACCGTGAGTGGCGGCTGCTAATGCTGTTCATGTTCTGTTGCAGTTAGTGTTGTTTTCTTAGTGCAAAATGCATCCTCGTGTCCATTTTGGATGAGAGGGTGCATTTTGCACTATGAAAATAGCATTTAATGCAGAATTACGCTTCTTGCATAATTTGTGTAGCCTCACATAATTTTGCAGTCATTTTGGGTAATCTCGCCACAGCAAATTACAAGTTACACCATTCCCTAATGCTTATGCCCCTTCCCATTCACAGCAATGTAACACATGGTTGTAAACCAAAATATTTTCACATGATATCACATACCTCTTTATCAGTGGACCCTTCACTGTTCCACCAGTGTGGCATCAAACATTAGCATTTCTATTAGCAAGGGCCACCCACCACTCTGAAGACCCAGTGTAATTTTCCCTTAGCGTGCTAAAATGTGTATCATGTGTACCCTGTGTTAGCACTCGCCTTATTCACCAACAACAGACCTAATGAATAATCAAATTTTTAGTTTTGCGAGACTAGATACAACCACTTCATCCCTTTATCATTAGTAATTGTACATTGAGAGTGCTGTTACTGTCCCAACTACATGTTCACAATCCTATTTGATCGTAAATTATCTTGATAGGCAGTAAAGCTGATGGGTAGCACTTGATCACCAAATAACCACCTCATTCTGCCTAGGGTAGCAACTTGGAGAGTTTTGGGTGGTTTGATACATGCTATAGGAGCATCAAATATTACCAAATCCAATTAGCAATGAATAGTACTTTATCTATGTTTGCATCACCCCTGCAGTCCTCTGTGATTCTCTGTGTCATTCAGGGTCACCTTTGGCTGTTTTGTGAGCTCTGTTGTGTCTTCATGTCAGCTTCTGCTGCATGTCATAGGGCTCTCAGCAGGTTTAATGTGTTTAGTATTAGAATAGCATAATTGTGTGCTGAAGCTCATGCAGGTATTGAATTGGCATGTGGCAGACATTTAAACAGGTCCAGGCTCCCATCTGGGCATATTGCTCTCAATGGAGGCTACATATTTAATTGCCATTAAGCTGAACTCTTCTTGTGGGGGGCGTGGCTTGGCCGTCCTTCAAATGGCCACCACCTTGTGAGCCTACATGTGGCATTTCTCCTACCGGGACCGGCTGCCTGGCACTGGTTGGAGCTGCTCCCCTGTGCAGGGAGATGACTAGCTGTGATTGAGACGGGAGGCGCTACTGGCTTGCTTGTAGGAGTGGCAGCCGGTGCTCGGAACATGGAGGCAGCGCTGGGCCTGGCGCCCACCTCGCTGGTTTCGCACAGGAGCGGCCTCTGATCATTGCGCTCCCGCGGATGGAGGTGCCAGCAGTGCCCCCTCACCCCCCTCACCTGGTACTTGGCTCTGCAGCTTCCTATCAGTGCCACATGAGCCCTGGATTGGGGACACCTCCAGGGCCTCACCGGCGGGTAGGTTGGCCTGTGGACCCCACGGGTATTGGTGTTGCTGTGTCGGCGGCTTGGGTGGGCGGGCTGCGTTAGAGCTCCGCTGCTTGACCCGGGCGGGCCTTGCCTAGTTTCCTCTGGGGGAGCGTGCGCTTGTGCCCTGAAGACGCGCTTGTGCCCTGGCGCTGGGGGTCGCGGTTAGGCAGCAGCCCTCCTGACTTCTGAGGCGCGACCTGGTGGTCCTGCTTGGTGCCACAGGCTACCTGCCGGGGCCTCTTGGTGGTGCTGATTGAGCCCGCAGCATTTGGCCTCTGCGGCGGTGACTGCTGTGGGACCAGAGGACAGCGCTCGTCGTTGGAGTGAACTGGGGCTACTGGCCAGGGCCCATTTACTTTTGGCGGGGCATGCTGGCTCTGACTGGAGGCTGCAGGTGAGGGTGCTTGACCCTTGTCATGTTGGGAGTTTGGTGTATTCCCCGTTCTCGCTCTGGCCCGGGTGGTTGCTCGTGTTGGAGAGTTCTATGGCGTATACCTGTGTGGCATTGTGAGTCCTGTCTGCGATAGGGAAGGCGGATCAGAAGCAGCCTAAACTTATGTTTGAGGTCAAAAAGAAAAGTTGCCAGGCTGGCAGGTCATCGGACGACCTACCCCAAGCGGAGGACACGCATCGCCCTCTGTAAGAGCTATGTTCGTAGACCTTAAACATAGCCTTGCTAGTATATTTGGGAAAGTGGACCATCTAACTGAACAAATGGACAACCTGAAGGAGAGGGTGGATGGCAGTGCCACCCGTCTTGAACAAGTGGAGTCTCGCACATTGGATTTGGAAGATAGCTGCCGCGATGATGGAGAGAAGCTACTGTGGATGGAATGCGTGTTAGAGCTCAGCCGTACTAAGAACGAGAATTTCGAGGCCCGGTCCTGCCGCAATAACATTCGCATTCTGGGTCTGCCGGAGACAACGGCCAATGGACGAATGGAGGATTATGTGGAGACTATGCTTACATCACTTTTCTCTGGTGAGCTCTCTCAGGTGCTGGTGATGGAGTGGGCTCACTGGTCCCTTGGCCCCGGCCCCCGCCAGGAACACCGGCACAGCCAATCATTGTGCATTTATTGAACTACCGGGACAAGAACACAATACTTCGGCTGGCTCAAGAGCGTCGTCCAGTGATATATAACAACAATAAGCTCAGCATTCTTCCAGACTATACTCCCGGGGTTCAGGCTGCCCGCAGGGCGTTTCTACCTGTCAAGCACACCTTGAGTCAGGTGGACGATAAGTTCACTCATTTATCCTGCCAATTTGTGTGTACTACACAAGGGCAAGCTGCATTTCTTTACGGATCCGAAACCAGCAACCAAATACGTCAAGACTATTCCTAAAAAAGCGCCTCCGGCTTGCTCACATGCAGATGGGGTGGGTGATGATACCCCTGATGGCAGCGACAATGATTAAACTCTGTTCTGTTGTTGAGGATTGCAATGGTCCCTCTGTCTGTGGGTTGGAATGGGACTAGGTTTGACATGGGCTGGCTCTGACATGGCTGGTCCTGGACTATGGACGGTATCCTAATGCTCCTGCCCATCCACCCCAATTGGGGCGGTTACCAGATGGCCTCACTGGTGCCCCACTGGATGAGTCCAAATAAGACATTTGCTGTTTTCAATGGGCTATGAGTTTGGGTGTGGGTGGGCTTACTGGGCCGGCCCGATTAATGGGCCAGCGTGGGTGGGGACATGCAATGTTTGTTGTTGGGGTTGGGGTCCCCCTTCCTTAGCAGCTGTTGCTTTATGTAGGATGGCTGGGGACGTCATGCGATTGGGCGGCTGTTGGGATGGTGAATACAAGCTGAACGGCTGTTAGGTGCCTCACTTGGTATGTCAGGGGGCTGAATGATGGGTGCAAGATGAGATTGCTGTGTGCCTATATGCAGCGCCATGCGATTAATATATGTATGCTGCAGAAGACTCACTTGGTCGAGGGAACGAAAGCGAGGGTGAAGGCTGGCTGGATAGGCAAGAGTTATATGGCGATGTATTCGGGCTATGCGTGGGGTGTGGCGATTTTGATCAGGAAGGGACTGCCATGGTGCACAGGTAGGGTGCTAGTGGACCCGCGAGGTTGCTATGTCATGCTGAGGGGCACTTTGTATGATAGGCCATTCTGCCTGATATTCATCTATGGCCCCAACGTTCATGAACCTGAGTTCTTTGGGGAAGTCTGGTGCTTGGTTGGTTCACTGGGCCCTGGTTCTATATTATGGGGTGGTGATTTCAATGTGGTCTTGGACCCAGAGGCGGATCGTGAGAGCCAGGCAAGACCTCAACATGTGGCGGCTGCGAGGGCATTTTGGCACATCGTGGCTGAGGGCGCTCTGGTGGACCTGTGGAGGGCTAGGCATGGTGGGGATAGGCAGGGCACGTGTGTTAATTATGCGCATGCCAGCTGGTCCAGAATAGTTAGATGGCTGGGCACTAGAGATGTGGAACTCTGGACAAAGTCAATTGAGCATATGCATTGCACTTTATCAGATCATTCGCCGGTCTTGCTGGAGCTACATGTGCCCGGGGGTCCCGGCCGCACGTTTTTTGTGGCGGTTGCCTTGTGGGCACTGAGAGATCGTGTCTTCTGGTAGGAAATCTGCACTGCTATCGTGGAATACTTTAAGATCAATCAGGGTTCGGTATCCTCAGTGGGCACCTTATTGGAAGCCCTTAAGGTTGTAATCCGCGGAATCTGTCTTACTAAGCAACATTGGGTGCTGAGGGCACTTAGGCTAGAGTTAGCGGACCTGGAGGCGTGACTTGCTGACTTGGAGAGGAGTTTGGCTTCTGACTGGTCTGCAGGCCTTTTGGATTAATTTTCGGAGGCGCTGACCCGATATGAGGAGGCGGCACTTCGTGAGGTGTACTTCCTAGGTAAGGAAGCGAAAGTGAGGGGCTATGGTGAAGGTGAGAGGGCTGGAAGGACACTAGCTGCCATGCTTCACAAACCATGAGCTGTGAATTATATAGCAGAATTGACTGACTCGGGGGTGCTTCAGACAGGTACGGAAGAGGTTCAGCGTGTCATGTCTGACTTTTTCTCAGACCTGTAGGCTGAGCGGCCAGTAATGGGTGCTTTAGATGCTGTTAATTACTTTGAGATTAGCCGGCTCTGGCTTGAGAACTCCGACAGACAGTATCTCAATACTCCTTTCTCGGTGGAGGATGTGGCTCAGGCTATACACAGTTTACCAAATGATAAGGCCCTGGGACTGGATGGCTGGATGCCTGCCTTCTACAACGGATATGCAGATATCCTAGCGTTGCGCCTTCTTGAGGTTTACACTGAAGCACTTGAGAGTGGTACCCTCCCAGCTTCATTGCGGAGGCTCTCATAGTGACGATTTTAAAGCCCAGGAAGGACCCCAGTAGTTGCAACACTTATCGGCCGCTTTCGCTTATAAATATAGACAATAAGATTCTGGTGAAACTCATTGCGGTACGTCTGCAGCCCCTGCTCCTATCCTTGGTAGTACCGAACCAATCTGGCTTTGTGCCGGGACGTTGGACATTGTATAATCATTGTACCTTTTTCACGATTTCTCTGAAAATCGCACTGCAGCAGTCTTTCTAGCTGGCTTGGCCGCACATGTTTTCCCTACAAGCTATAGTGGGGCTTAGCTCCAGGTTCATTCAACTAATCCATCTGCTGTATTCAAGCCAACTGCCCGATTGAGAATCAACGGGATGTTGTCGGATTCTTTTCTGATTGCTAGGTGCACTCGTCAGGGTTGTCCCCTCTCGCCGCTACTTTCTGCGGTACCGATGGAACCCCTTGTGGCGCGCCTGCGACAGCACTATAACCATAGGGGGTTGGTGTTCCGTCAGCGCCGCATTCTAATTCCTATGTACACAGGTGACGTCGCATTGCATGACCTTGATCCGCAGTTGCACCTCGACATCCTGCTGGATGAAGTAGTTCAATTTGGCTGGATCTCTGGGATCACGATTAAATGGTCTAAGTCGGTCGTGCTGCCTTTATCTGATGCTACCTTGCAGTGCCACTCTGGCTACTTCCTCTGTTGAGCGGACGGGCTGGTGCGTTATCTGGGTATTTGACTGAGTTGGAAGGTGGATGAGCTGTGGTCGGCTAATTATGGCACAGCAGTTGTGTGGCTGGAGGATAAGGTGGCAGTCTGGCGCTCGCTGCCACTCTCGCTGACCGGACGCATTGCGATAGCAAAGATGGTGGTTCTGCCTAAATTCTTGTATCTCTTTGTTAACTTACCTCTTGTTCTTACAACTGGTTTCTTGAAAAGGCTTAGATATTCACTTGTGGCCCTCGCGTGGGCGGGAGGACAGCCCAGAATTTCATGGGAGACTCTGACTCTACTGTTTGAGCAGGGAGGTCTTGCGGCCCCGGATTGCAAACTTTATTACTACTGTGCGCAGGCCCACTTTGTGTCTTTTTGGCTGTATCCCATACATTATTTGCCACACCTAGCTCCTGAACAAGACTCTGTATGGCCTGACAGATTGAATGGGGTGGTTGGCAGACCGCCCAGGCCTTGTCGGCGAGGTGTGGTCACTGTAGCGTGTTCGGCGTGGGCTTGGGTGAGCTTGCTAAGGCAGGCTGGGGTGCATGAGGTGTTTGCACCTTTGATGCCAGTGCGAGATGTGGTGGGCCTTCCCCCGTTGGAGGATGGCCAGATATTTGAATGCCTCCAGGAGTTAAATATGACCACGTTGGGGTCTCCTCAGAGACCGCAGTGGGAGCCCTCTGCGATACTGCGATTTATTGATTTTTTTTTTAGGATCCAGGCCTTGTTGCGGGCGTGGTACTCTCGCTTTCCAGCCGAGCCCCCGCTGTGCCGAGCGCCAGAACTGATATACAAGGTGCCGTCTGCCTGACGACTCATTATGAGTCAGTATGTTTGTTTGCAGACTACGGAGCCTCTTGCAGAGTCCAAAGCTAGGGTGCACTGGGAGGCGCATTTGGGCACGCCCATTCCGGAGAAGAAGTGGCGCTATTGCTGCGCACAGATGCGGGAGCTTTTCCCTAATTACAGGTTACGCATTATGTATGTTAACTTCCTACATCGTCTGTATTACATCCTACTAGACTGAAGATAATTTGCCTTAGGAGGGATGCTAGATGTGAAAAGTGTTCTGCCTTGGAGGTGGACTTTCTGCATTTGGTGTGGGACTGTGTGGCGCTGCGAGGTTACTGGTCTGAGGTACTGCATGTGATTGAAGAGATGGCTGGGCTTGTGTTGCTGCCTACTCTTGAGGTTGCACTTCTGGGATACGTGGAGGAGATCCCCTCTGCGTCCATACGGTTGATGCTGCTGCTGGCTAAGCGCAGGGTGGTGCTGTGTTGGGGAAGGAAATGGATACTCTGATGTGATGAATGGTTGAAAGACGCTGCGTACTGCAGGAGCAGCTAGCAATTTACTGGGAATTGATGCCAGAGGGTTCCAGCCCGCGGAACATATGGGCATCCTTGACAGCATTATTTGAAGCCCGAGCACAAGGAGAAGATTAGCTTTTCATGCATCTCCCTGAGTATTCAGCTGTGGTTGATTTTCTTTCTGAGGTAAGAGGGCATGGGCCCCTTTTTTAGGGGCGATATGATGGCAGCGCTGCTTCCTTTCCCCTCCTTTCTTTCTCTCCTCTTCTCTCCCCCCATCCCTTCTAGGCTCTGTTTCTTACATTCACTTGTGCCTCTGGATGGGGGCACTCATGTAGAGGAATACTCTATCCTGTTGATTATCTTGATGCATGGTCGGTGTTGTTATTCATATGAGGCCTCCTAGCAGACTATGTGAGCTGAATATTGTCTGTGGACGGTACTTTGCTCTGTTTTATGGTCCTTGTTTTCTAAATTCAAAAATAAATACATTAAAAAAAAAATCTGAACTCTTCTTCTCTTGGTGTTGTGCATTGTGATGCAGTTGGGTGCTTGCAGGTGAGAGAACGTAGTTTATATAATTTATATTAACATGAAATGTTTATGAATTGTGTGATAATGCCGCATAGAAACTGTAGTAATGATCTTTTGCTTAAACGTGCACTTGAAATGTGACCACGGGGAGTGGCCTCCAATGTATACATGGACTAATAAAAATGACTAACATTATGAATTGATATAAAGAATAAGTTTATACTAATTATTAATGATTGCATTATTGAATTTGTGCTGAAATCCTTGTAGGCCTTAAGTTAGCATGAGCCGAAGCTTAGCTGCTTGGCTCTCATATTAAACTTATTTTTCCTATCTTGCAATGTGCTGACTCGCAAAAGGACATGACCCCTTGTTGTTTTCTTCAAACTAGAAGCTGAATGTAACCATAAGCATGAATGTAACCTGGAACAAGATCCCCGAAGAGCAACTCTTCTCCGCACTCGCCGCCAACCAACCCACCCTCACCACCGACCCCAACGACGCAGCCCTCAACCTCACAAACTGGATCTCCAACTGCGCAGACATCCTTGCTCCCCTCAAATGCACGCATCGACAGACCAACACCAAAAAACCTCTCTGGTTCTCTGACACCCTCAAAGAATCAAAGAAAACTTGTCGCACCCTTGAGAAAGCCTGGCGCAAGGACCGCACCGCTGACAACATGACCGCCCTCAAGAACGCTACCCGCGAACACCACCACCTGATCCGCGCTGCCAAAAGGAACTTTTTCACCGACAGACTGGACAAAAACAGACACAACAGCAGAGAACTCTTCAGCATCGTCAAGGAGTTCTCCAACCCCAGCGCCAACGCCAACGCCGTCATGCCCTCACAGGATCTGTGCGAATCCCTCGCCACTTTCTTCCATCGCAAGATTAGCGACCTCCACGACAGCTTCTGACACCAGACCCAACCATACACCACTGAACCGGCATCCACGGCCATCACCCTCAACAACTGGTCCCACATCAACACGGAAGAAACCAAATCCATCATGAACTATCCACTCCGGTGCCCCTTCGGACCCCTGCCCGCACTTCATCTTTAACAAAGCCGACGACATCATCGCCCCGCACCTCCAGACCGTCATCAACTCTTCTTTTTCTTCTGCTACCTTCCCCGAATGCTGGAAACACGCCGAAGTCAACGCCCTACTAAAGAAACCTACGGCTGACCCGAGCGACCTAAAAAACTTCTGCCCCATCTCTCTTCTGCCTTTCCAAGCCAAAGTAATAGAGAAGACCGTCAACAAACAGCTGACCACCTTCCTGGAAGACAACAACCTGCTCGACCACTCACAAACCGGATTCCGAACCAACCACAGCACTGAAACCGCCCTCATCTCAGTCACTGACGACATCAGAACCCTGATGGACAACGGTGAAACAGTCGCCCTCATTCTGCTCGACCTCTCGGCTGCCTTTGACACCGTCTGTCACGCACCCTAATCACCCGCCTCCGCTCCACCGGGATCCAAGGCCAGGCCCTGGACTGGATCGCCTCCTTCCTCTCAAACCGTTCCCAAAGAGTTTACCTCCCTCCGTTTCACTCAGAACCCACCGAGATCATCTGCGGCGTACCCCAAGGCTCATCACTCAGCCCGACACTCTTCAATGTCTACATGAGCCCCCTTGCCAACATCGTACGCAAGCACGACATCATCATCACCTCCTACGCCGACGACACCCAACTTATACTCTCCCTCACCAAGGACCCCGCCAGCGACAAGACCAACCTACAAGAGGGTATGAAGGACGTCGCAGATTGGATGAGGCTCAGCCGCCTAAAGCTGAACTCTGAAAAAACGGAAGTCCTCATCCTCGGCAACACCCCGTCCGCCTGGGACGACTCCTGGTGGCCCACGGCCCTCGGCACCGCACCGACCCCCACAGACCACGCCCTCAACCTCGGCTTCATCTTGGACCCTCTTCTCACCATGACCAAGCAAGTCAACGCCGTGTCCTCCGCCTGCTTCCTCACCTTCCGCATGCTCCGCAAGATCTTCCGCTGGATCCCCGCCGACACCAGAAAAACCGTGACCCACGCCCTCGTCACGAGCCGTCTGGACTACGGCAACACCCTCTACGCCGGGACCACAGCCAAACTCCAAAATCGCCTGCAACGCATTCAAAACGCCTCGGCCCGCCTCATCCTCGACATACCCCGCAGCAGCCACATCTCCGCACACCTGAGACACCTGCATTGGCTCCCTGTCAGCAAAAGGATCACCTTCCGACTTCTCACCCACGCACACAAAGCCCTCTACGACAAGGGACCGGAATACCTCAACAGACGCCTCAGCTTCTACGTCCCCACCCGCCTCCTCCGCTCCTCTGGCCTCACACTCGCTGCTGTCCCTCGCATCCGCCGCTCCACGGCGGGTGGGAGATCTTTCTCCTTCCTGGCGGCCAAGACATGGAACTACCTCCCCACCAGCCTCAGGACCACCCAGGACCACTCCGCTTTCCGGAGACTCCTAAAGGCTTGGCTGTTCGAACAGCGATAACCCCCCCCTTTTTCCCCTAGCGCCTTGAGACCCGCACGGGTGAGTAGCGCGATTTATAAATGTTAATGATTTGATTTGATTTGATAGTAGATCCGTTCCCATGAAATCCCCATTGCTTGTCGAAAATGTTAGTCAAAATGCAACAGTCTAGATTAATGTAATGTACAAGGTCATTCAAACCGGTGAAGACAATGGAGCTACTGACCAAAAGATGTGCAAAGAATTACAGAAGGATGAAATCATACCGGACGTGCTACCTCCGGAGACGTCAATCATGTGGACCAATAAAAAGCCTGTAAAATCATATGGGGTGAAAGATTAATTACATAATCCATTTCCTAATTAGGTAAAGATAGTGGGGTATAACCAGGATCCAATACAATTTTAGGGGAATGTACAACGAAAAGGGATAAAAACCCATGACACAGAGAACCATTAGAATTAGTTAGGGAATGCTATTGATTTTATCCAGAAACTTTGTCACTCTGTTTGGTGACTTACTTTGGTTTTACTTAAACCATCCTTTTCTTAGAATTGCCCATTTTACATTTTAGCTCCTTATGAGGGAAGTGCCCCTTTTGCCCCAGAGCTGAGTTCTGAATGATGGCGATTTGACTGATGTCCTGAGGACGAAGACTGAACCTGAATGCTGACCTAAACCTTGGAGGGTAACTATGACAATGGAATTGTAATTTGTCTGTTTGCTATTCCTTCCTAGGTACCAACTGCTTACTTTTGACAGGGACCATAGTTAGATGTTTTCCAAATTAGTGTTCTAAATTGTTTTGAATGAAGCCCAACATGCCAATGCTAATTAGTGGTTAGGACAGGTGTTCACTAAATTGATGCAAATAAACAAACAACTGAATCTATGCTTTGTTGAACTGACGCGTTATTGACACTCTGCTAAATTGATCTATGTTTACGCCGTGTTATGTTTTGATATTTGTGATTCTCGCCTTAATGAAATCTTATCAAAGTTGCCATATCGTGACTATGCTATTATGTTTCTTGGTTTTGAGATTAACACATCTACTTTTAGAATTGTAACTAATAGGGAATAAAACTCATAAAAGTCTACTAAACTGGTGTGGTTATTCATGACTGCAAGGTCATGGTAGTGTCTTGAATTGGTTAATGAATTTGACTAAAGTGAAATGTATTGTTGTGATAAAATTTGATGACATTATTGACGTATTGATTGACATATTGATTAGCTATCTCGTCCTAAGGTGTCTCTCAACTGGGTCAAAAGATTCATTGGCCTAAAACGAGTCCTGATGTGTGATAAATTATCATAAAGGGACACGTTAACAGTTCTGGTAGCAGAGCGACGGTTTAGCCCTTTGGGGCCCTAGGACGGAGAATTATTGTTTCAATTATTTTTCTGAGATAATGCAAATTGGAGGTATGATGTGTTTCTAAATTCACCACGACTTTCCTGGGATCTCAGAGCCTGCCTAAGTGAGTTGGGAATGTTCTCGGCGTTTTAGCATGTGTGGTATAGGATTTGCGCTTGCTCAGCTTATGCTTTTTGCAGGTGATTTATGAAGTTTGTGTGTATATAGGCCAGATAATGTTGTTTTAGTAGGAGTGGGCGTACTCCGCAGTATTAGAGTAGGGAAGTCGGCGTTCTTCATATGAGTGTGGCACTTTGTGCTCAAAATTATCCACGTGGTTGGTTGTTAATGTACGGACCTGTCGTGGTCTAAGACTCCGGAGTATGTTGACAAGTGTAGGAGACACTTGGGTTTATGTTGTAATTTGTGCGGTTTAATAGGTCAATTGGGCGTGGTTGACAAGTCGAGTTTGAGTCAAAATTGTATAGGTGAAACCTTCGATGGAGATTTGGCAAGTTCTAAAGTGCACTACAGCAAACCATTGACAAGTCGAGAGTAGGATTTGCGGGTCGAATTCTACTTGCGTATGTGGGAACTGAGAAGGAGAAAGTAGCGGCCGAGGCTTCAAGTGAAATCTCTGTAAAGTTCTGAAGCGATTGTGTACCCTTCCTGTAGTAAACCGGCAAATTTGAGTTGTTGTTGTTGTTAAAGGTGCTCACAGTAATTTTGCATTAGTTTGGTGTGAATCTAGTGAGGGGCGGACAAGCCGCAAGTCTTTGTCAGCTGCAGTGTGTGAGTGTGACGTCAGTGGTGGCGCGCTGAGATAGGTCAGTTGCCGAGAGGGGTCACGCACGGATTAGCTGCCGTCCGTGAGAGGCAATAGGTTGAGAAAGGTGGGTGAAGAGTGTCCTGGGAATTAAAGTCACTTTCTGATTAAATACAAACAAAAGAAAAGACGCAAAGATGAACTTTATCAAGGCTTTTAGGAGCGCTCTGAAAGGAGACGCATACATTATCGCGAGTGAGGGGGAGCCTACACCGCCTGCGGGTACTCTAGCTTATATAGTCATGGAGGAAAAGGGTGTCGCGCCTTGCTTATGGATGAAACAGTGGCGCAAACTGACAGAGAAGGAGGGATGTTTGGCGTTTCCGGAGCACGGAACGTTCAATACAAGAATTTTTGAGAATTTGAGGTGGATGTTAAGTGTACAAAAGCCACCTCCGAGGCCAACTCAGTACGAGGCATTAGCAGTCTGTGATTTAATGGCTATTAAACAGAGACAACTGAAATTCGAGAGGAGAATGAAAAGGGCAGAAAAGACTTTAGCTGAGGCTAGATGGGACAATGAGAGCAAAATGTGGAGACGGGGAATAGTTGACGGACTCAAAGTGTTTCCAGCAATAGCACAGGGAGACGAGATGCAGGGGAAGAAAGCCACCTGTAAGACAGACAAGGACTCTAATAAGCCTAAAGAGACTAAGGGGGTCATTCTGACCCTGGCGGCCGGTGACCGTCAGGGTCACCGACCACGGGAGCACCGGCAACAGGCTGGCGGTGCTCCCGAGGGCATTCTGACCGCGGCGGTTCAGCCGCGGCCAGAAAGGGTAAACTGGCGGTCTCCCGCCGGTTTACCACTGCCCTTGTGAATCCTCCATGGCTGCGGAGCGCGCTCCGCAGCCATGGGGATTCTGACACCCCCTACCGCCATCCTGTTCCTGGCGGGTCTCTCGCCAGGAACAGGATGGCGGTAGGGGGTGCCGCGGGGCCCCCGTAAGAGGGCCCCGCAAAGTATTTCAGTGTCTGCTAAGCAGACACTGAAATACGCGACGGGTGCAACTGCACCCGTCGCACCCCTGCAACTACGCCGGCTCAATTCTGAGCCGGCGTCCTCGTTGCAGGGGCATTTCCTCTGGGCCGGCGGGCGCTCTTTTGGAGAGCGCCCGCCGGCCCAGAGGAAATGTCTGAATGGCCGCCGCGGTCTTTTGACCGCGGTGCGGTTATTCAGCGGCGGTACCTTGGCGGACGGCGGAAAATGACCCCCTAAGTGGTCTTGGGTAGAGGAAGATGACTCAGACGATGAAGAGTTTCTTAATCAGTTGTTACATGATCGCCCGCCACCTTATGCAGTAGACGACAATGCTCCAAGCACCAGTGCGGGTCCTGGGAACCAGACGCAGGAGAAGGGAGTTACCGATACAGTACAGACTAGTGATACGGGTTTGATACAGAATGGTGTCAGTGTGCCCACTGCCCCAGACATGCAGATACAGTTGCAACCTCCACCGCAGATACAGAGAATCTATCCAGACGTCCCAGTACTGGAGACTACCTCATATCTGATAGTGCCGCCTGACCTGATATATACAAAATCGAGGTTAGTGCAGATTGAGCCAACTCCTCAATTGCTGCCCCAGCCGCAGCAACAGCTGATACCAGGGTATAGTCCAGCAGCAGGACCTCCATTAGTACATGCTCCAGCCTCAGTGAGTCAAGCTTTGGGAGTTACTGCTCCGCGGGGTTTGGGACCAGGTCAGACACCAGCTGCCATATCATTACCAATTACTGTCAGTCCACTGGTGCCATTGTATGCGCAAGGTAAGCCTGGTATGTGTGATCAGGGAGTAATGACCCAAGATGCAATAAGAGGAAGGTCCATAGGAACTCCTCAATTTATGGCTCTTGGGGAGCAATCAGTTGAAAGACCAAGGTCTTCGTTAGACCTTAGTCCGGTCGGAACACCTTTTGAGGCAATGAGACAGGCAGGGCTAGATGTGCTATCCCCACAGACAATGAGTACGAATGCTTCACATATGCCAATGATGCATGCAGGGAACATTTCGCTGCAGGGTTTTACGGTGCAACAATTGAATGAGTTGTTAGAAAAAACTTACACTTCAAAAAAGACTGCAGTAACTGCAGAGCAGCCAGAAAAGTCAGAAAAAGATGAGTACCTGAACTTTGTGAGACTGGGTGTGGAAGCTGCTGAACTAGTGGAAGGGACAATAGGGGTAAACAGATTAGAATCATACACAGAAGCAGAGTTAAGGTATCTGTGCCCCAAGATTACTAAAGAAGTGGGCAAGGTGCATCAGAGGTTGGTGAACCTGGCAGACAAATACAATATTGACATTGAGAATACTAAGCATTTGAAAAGAAGTTACAGACTAGACTTCGACTCTAAAGATTTTGATCACATGAGGTCGGCCAGAATAAGGGTGCATCTTAAAGAAATACTGCAAAGTGCTCAGATCTGGGGACCCTTAGAAAAGTGGGAAGGCAGGCACATGGTCAAAGAAAAGAGATAAGGAGAAAAGCGACAGTCCAGGATCGAGTCCAACTAAAGCCTCACCAGACACGGGGACGGTAAAGATACTCCTGATGAGAGAAACAGCTGGAGGGGTTCTGGTTCATGTACCATGGTCTAGGGGAGACATTCTGTCATTCACAAATGATTATCCCAGGTTAAGGGAGAAACCGATAAAATGGTATCAGCAGACAGACAGGTTTGTGAAACTTGCGAAATGTCTCTGGGAAGATTTGAATACCTTGTTTGAGATCATTTTTCCGCCCGACTTATGGCTTGAGTGCAAGAGAGGTGTAGACTGGCCGACCCAGGAGCTGGCAAGAGATAAGGCGACCAGAGCGCCCTCTGAGGAGGTGATGAAGCACTATCATAAAGTGATTGAGTTTTTGAAGCAGAAAGTTTCGCCAAAAGTGACAGATTGGCAGAAAATCAACCGGACCTCACAGGAGGTTAAAGAATCAATCCATGCTTACTATGAGAGGTTATTGAAGGCGTTCAAACATTACAGTGGCACTGAGACTATTGAGCCAAAAGACATGAACCATCTTGTGTTTAGATTTGTTGAAGGGCTGAGACCAGAGGTTAGCCAGATGATTAAGAATCATTTGATCTGTTGGCAAGTGAAGCCGTTTGATGAGGTGTTGCAGTATGCCAAATACTGTAGTGACGAGATTGAGCTGAAGCAGAGAAAATTGAAGGAGAAAGTGATGGTGATGCAGATAAGGGCAGCGCAGGCTGGTATGCAAGGGAATGGAATCCAGCAGATGGTACAGCAACAACCTCAAGGGAATGGCGTGTTTCAGGCGCAACCGAGAGGCCGAGGTCGAGGTTTTGTGAATCGCGGTCCAGACTTGAATACTGTTGTGGTTCATAATGACGTACAAGGGATGAAAAAGATGTCACCATGTCACGCATGCGGGGGCGTGGGGCATCGGAAGCGGGAATGCCCAAACGCAGTGCATGATGATGTTGTTCAACAAAGCACTGATGTCGGTACATTTCAAAATGTGAGAGGTCCAAAATTGAGAGGTCAAAATCAGAACTTCCAAAATAACATGGTCCAGATGCAGGGGTTACAGCCCATGCAGCAAATGCAAATGCCGCATGTTCAACCAGCACAAATGCAGCAGGTACAACAGCAGGTTCCCATGGTACCTAGACAGCAAATGCAATTACCCTTAGCTCCAATGGGACAGCAACAGGTGATGCTTCCTCAGCAGGTCACAGGTCAAGTAGTAAGTCAAAATAATACAGAACAGCAGTTCCCATTACGTGGTGAAGATGGAATGATTGATGAATGGTCGGATGAGAGTTCAGATAGTGAAGAGTGCAGGCTTGCAGCGTCCTTAGAAGGGGACCCTATGTAGAGGGAAAGGTGATGGGTCATAAGGTTTCATTCTTGGTTGACACCGGAGCTACACGCTCTACAGTCAGAAGTGCAGAGGTTCCGAAATTGGCACTTTCAGGGCGTACCATAAGAGTGGTAGGAGTAGCAAACCAGTACTTGACAAACCCGATCACAGATCCGGTGCAAGTTGAGATTGGTAACTTTCAGGGACTGCATAAGTTTGTAGTCTACGATTCAAGTCCTGTGTCCCTACTGGGAAGAGACTTACTGTGCAAAAGAGTTAGAGACAGGGACCGCGAATGAGGATTACCCTTTGATAACCTTATTCCCGATGCTTACAGTGACTGACTTACCAGCTGAGTTACAGGGAACAGTGACAGAGAAAGTGTGGGACTTAACAGGAAAAGAAGTGGGGCTGATAAAAGGAGTGGAACCAGTTAAAGTACAAGTGAAGCCAAATGCAGTGTTTCCCCAGGTGCCGGAGTACCACATGGCACAAAATGTCCTTATTCAGGTGTCACAAATAATTGCGGATTTTGTGAAACAAGGAGTTCTGAAAGAGGTATTGAGCAGCCCATGTAATTCACCAATAATGGGTCTGAAAAAGCCTTGTGGGAAGGTTCGAATTGTACAGGACTTAAGGAAAATAAACGAGATTGTGGTAAAGTGTTGCCCCATAGTGCCGAACCCAGCAGAGATTATGCTTCAGGTCCCGTGTGATGCAGAATGGTTTACCATTGTAGACTTGTCACAAGCTTTCTTTTCGGTGCCTCTTCATGAGGACAGCCAATTTCTCTTCAGTTTCAAATTGCTGGACAAGGTGTACAGTTGGTGCAGAATCACCGTCCATCTTCAATCAGATATTGAAGAAGGATTTGGAGTCATTAGAACTGCCTTTCAGTTTGACTCTGGTGCAATACATTGATGACTTACTGATTGCGTCCAGGACAAAAGACGACTGCAGGTATGACACAATTGCCTTACTGAACCATTTGGAAAAGAACGGACATAAAGTGTCTCCAAAGAAGCTGCAGTACTGTCAGAAAGAGGTAAAATACTCAGGGCACTTGATTGAGAGAGGGTCTAGGAGAATATCAAAGGAAAGGGTGACAGCTATTCTACAGATGAACCCACCGACAACAGGGAGAGATGTCAGGATGTTTTTGAGAATGGTGGGCTACTGTCGCCAGTGGATACCCAACTTTTCAATTATCTCTAAACCATTGATAAAGCTGACAGGCAAGGAAACTAAGGATGACCCGTATACCATAACTCTGTCCAAGGAAGAGCTTGAGTCATTCATGGAATTGAAGGAATGCATTTGCAGGGCACCAGCTTTAGGTATGCCTGATTACACGAAGCCTTTTCTACTGTTTTGTCATGAACGTGATGCTTGTTCTTTGTCTCTCTTGACACAGGTCCATGGAGGTGCAAACTGCCCTGTAGCCTATTTTTCAGCTACCTTGGACCCAGTCGCAGCAGCCTGACTGGGTTGTTTGCGTGCAGTTGCAGCAGTTGGTCAAAGCCTCACGCAGTGTGAAGGCATAGTGATGGGAAATCCCTTAACAGTAATGGTTCCACATTCAGTTGAAATTCTGTTGACCCGAACTAAGACTCCGCACATGACAAATGCCCAACTTACCCGATATGAGACAATTATTCTGGGGTCACCAAATGTCTCCTTGAAGAGATGTACTGTATTGAACCCGGCAACTCTACTTCCTGTTGAAAGTACTGAGATTAATAATGAAGAGGAAGTGGAGCATGACTGTCTTGAGGTAACAGAACTATGTACCAAGCCCCGGCCTGATATTCAAGATACGGAGTTAAAGGAAAATGACTGCATTATGTTTGTTGATGGATCATGTTTGAGAGACTCAGTCGGAATACTGAGAGCCGGTTATGCTGTTTGTACAAAAGCTGGTATTATTGAAGCTTCCTGGCTCGGGAGAGTGTATTCCGCACAAGTGGCAGAATTAATTGCCCTTACTAAGGCATGCCACGCAGCTGAAAACCTGAAAGTCACTATCTATACTGACAGCAGATACGGATTTGGCATTGTACATGATTTTGGCCAATTGTGGCCACAAAGAGGTTTTATGACCTCTTCTGGTTCTCCAGTGAAAAATGGCGAACAGATTAAGGATTTGTTACATGCGATTCAGTTACCTCTTGAAATTGCCGTGGTGAAATGCAATGCTCATGTTAAATCACAAGATGTTGTGTCTATGGGAAACGGCTATGCAGATCAAGTCGCAAGATTTTGCGCATTGAACTGTATATCGTTCAAGGATCAGCAAACTGAAAATGAAACATGCTTGAACTTTGCATTAAGGGTGGTTGATACACTAGATGAGTTAAAATCACTACAGGGTCGTGCTAGCAGAGAGGAAAAACGCTCCTGGCAGAGAATGCAATGTGTACAGAGGGCTGACGAATTGTGGGTCTCAGAAGAGGGGAAGCTAGTTTTGCCAAACAGTCTTCTGTCACAATTAGCAAGGCTTTATCATGGACAGGCACATCTTGGGAGAGATGCAATGATCAGGTTATTCAAAATTGACTGGTTTAACCCTAAATTCAGACAAGCCGCAGACGTTACTTGTCACAGGTGCATCATCTGTCAGCAGATGAATGCATGAAAAGGGACTGTGGTAACTTTGAGCCACATAGGGAGAGCTGGCGGTCCATTTAGGAGGATGCAAATGGATTTCATTGAGATGCCTGTTTGTGGAGGATTGACAAATGTGTTGGTGATTGTGTGTGTTTTCAGCCACTGGATTGAAGCCTATCCCACACGTAGGAACGACAGTCTCACAGTTGCAAAGCTGTTACTTAGAGAACTAATACCCAGGTTCGGTTTTCCGGTCTCTTTAGAATCAGATACGGGCAGACACTTCGACAATGAGTTGATTAAGCTCTTGTGTGCTACGTTAGACATTGAAAAGAAGCTGCGTTGTAGCTACCGCCCTGAAGCATCAGGACTAGTAGAACAGATGAATAGTACCTTGAAGTCGAGAATGGCAAAAATGTGCGCAGCTACTAATATGAAATGGCCAGATGCATTGCTCTTAGTTCTGATGTCGATGAGAAACACCCCTGATAAGAAGACAGGACTAGCACCCCATGAGATCCTCATGGGCAGAGCTATGAGGCTACCCGCAAATGCTCTTGTGAATATCACGGATGATATGGTGTTGGACTACTGAAAAGGTTTGGCTGATGTGGTTTGCTCTTTTTCCCACCAGGTGGAAGCCAATACGTTGCCACTGATCAGTGATCCAGGTCACATCCTGCAAACCGGTGACTGGGTGGTTGTCAAGAAGCATGTGAGAAAGTTGTGTTTAGAGCCGCGCTGGAAGGGGCCATATCAAGTAATACTGACAACAACCACTGCTGTGAAATGTGCAGGCGTTCCAAATTGGATATATGCCAGTCACACAAAGAAGGTAACATGTCCGACTGATGAGGAACTTGAAGTTTCCGACTCAGCAAATCCAGAGAAGGAAGTCTCAGGGCCAGAAAACAGCCAAGGGCAAACTGAGACTACAGGAGAGCCCACTGAGGACGGCTTAGTCCCTTAAACAGTAAACGAGTTCGAGAAAGGTGACAGTGAGCCTATCTTAGTAGAGGCAGCAGGAGAACTAAATCAAGGAGAGGTTCTCCCAGAAGTAGACGGGTACGGGTTTGAGCTTGAACCTGTTACAGACCCAGAAGAAGAAGAAGGGGAAATATTAGAGAGAAGTCAAGGCACACCGACATCCCCTGAGCCAGTTGCAGGTCCGTCAAGAGAAAACACCATAGCACAAGAGGAGGGTGCTGTTAAGCGTCCTGAAAGGCCAAGCAGGAAGAAGACGCATAAAGGTGATAACTGGCCAGAGAAGCAGGCTGCGAAAGAAAAGGTCGTACCAGGTGAAACAATAGCAGAAGAAATCGATGAAACCCGAGTAGAGGATCTAAGTAAAGGAGAATTGCAAAGCGAACGCAGGTTGAAAAGATAAAGAAACGCAAACAGAAGGTACGCAGGTCCTGAATGGGCATATGCAACAACATCTGAATGGCAACAGGAATTCTTAGCGTTCTGTTTTGATTGAGAAGTACCAGGCCAATACTACGGTACCTGAAATCAATCAGAGAAAGAGACTGTGTTAAAACTGAAATTGAAATTGAAAGCTGAAAAGCTGAGAAAGAGACTTATAAACTACCCGATGTGACACTAATAACCTGAATTGACTTTGAAACCTGATTATGACAAGCTGCTAAACTGATTGACAAAAGGGTCCTGGAGTGAGTGAAACGCTGTAAATACACACAAAGAGAGAGAGAGACTTGCATCAAGAGAAAAAAAATGAAAAAAGAGCTTTTAAAGTTATCCTCAAGTTGATTGTTAGCTTTGAGTTATTTTGCTATCTGATTCTCTATAGACCATGGCTCATAATAGAGGTAGTAGCAAGAAGGGTAAAGTGTGTGGTTGGTTAAGCATTATATTAGGTATTGTCTGTGCAATAATAATTGTAGGTGTGATTGTGGGAATACCGTGGTTGGATAAGAAAGCGACTAACAATGCATCAAAACCTGAGACTACAACACTAACCCTATGGGAAAAGTTTGAGCAGGATACAAAACACTTGCATGAGGGAACTAATTCAAAAGGGGAACTCTCCACTAACGTCTTCTATCGCTTGCTGAATGAATATGTTGAAACCATGGATGCGAGAAACTGTTATGTGTGCACAAAGATTCCTTCATCAGTGCAAGAAGGGGTCACCTACCATAGCTTGCCATTAACATATGGGATAAGTTGTAGTTTGCTACTAACAAGATTTTATGACCAGGAACATGTGCAATATTTTTACTCAAATTTGGATGTGGTGTTTTCCTTTGTGCCAGTGATTGAGTTTCTAAAGAAATTGGCTAAGGAGCATAGTATAAAATTAGTTAGAGGGTTTTTTGAACTGACACTTAAATTTGGGACATCTTATGCACACCGCAACAATCTGACTTGCTTAATTACACCTGTAGAGAAAAACGTCTTAGATCACAATGATGATAGACGCAAAGCATTGAAAGAAAGACTAGAAAAGGGGCTAGAGAAACGCACATATACAAATGATTATGCTTACACTGCAATAAAGACGCAAGGCAAATTAGCTATAGATGCCTTACATGTAGGAAGGCTTTGTATATATAGGCCAAAATCTGATCATGACATTTTATTAGAGGGAACGAGTGAATGCAGGCATGTGTTTTTGTTTCAGAGTAAATGGACATTCATGTTAAATGGACAGGATCCAGCGATCCCTGGGATCTATTATATCTGTGGACTTAATGCTTATTACCGTCTCCCTAAGGGATGGTATGGGACATGTTATTTGGGGATAGTTTTCCAAAAGATCTACCAGATTGATGACTTAAAGCAAATACCTAAAGCGTCTGAATTACAACATGCTAGACAAAAACGAGAGACAGCGGCTGCTGTCGTTGGTGGCATATTTAGAGCCATAATTCCAACAATTTGACTTGCTTATTAACACCTGTAGGGAAAAGCTTCTTAGATCACACTGATGATAGACACAAAGGGGGTGATTCTAACCCTGGCGGTCGGTGATAAAGCGGCGGCCAACCCGCCAACAGGCCGGCGCTCGAAAAAATGGAATTCTGACCCTGGCGGGAACCGCCAACCCAGACCGCCACATTAACACTCCGACCGCCGCGGCGGTGCAGACAAACAGCGTGGCGGTCACCGCCAACAGGCAGGCGGCAGACAATGTACCGCCCACAGTATCACAACTCACCAATCCGCCACCTTTTCCGGGACGGGAGCCCCGCCGATAAAAACACGGCGGAAACAGACTACGAATGGGAAAACGCGCACCAAAACACACTCCACGAGGAAGGAGGACAGCATGGAACCCGAATTAAACATCCTACCTGCTCTCGTCTACCTTCTCATCTACCACGAGTACGAACGCCGGCGCAGACGACAACGGTGAGTACTGCACCTACGACACACGGGAGGGGGGAGGAGGGAAGCTTACGGCACACACATATGCGACCCCCACCCCCCCAAACTATGTACACACTAATTCAGAGCAACATTGCACAGTGACACCACCCAAACCCCCCTGAAAAATGCAAAGACATAATTAAATTGTGAAGAAAAATTTATATAAAAAATAGACTCTGATATGTATCGGTCAACTATACAAAATATCCATAACAAAATGATACTATATACACTGCCATGGAGAACCGAGGCAATTAGTCCTCTACATCAAAGTTAAATAGAACAGTCCGTGGGCTACAGTGTAGCGACACAAGGGCAAAGCCCACACAGGAGACCTGAGTCCTTTGGAGAGAACACTGCAGGGGCATCTGATGAAAAAACTACAGGCACCTCAGGGGGAAGGGAAGGGGGAGGCACCACAGCCACATGAGTCCACGACGCCAGATCCACGAAGGGGCCACCATGCCCATTGATGTATCCTGGGGAGTGCAAAGCCACAGTCTCTCAAGTCTCTACAGTGGGTGGGTTGCCCACTTTACCATCCTGGGGAGTGCAAAGCCACAGTCTCTCAAGTCTCTACAGTGGGTGGGTTGCCCACTTTACCATCCTGGGGAGTGCAAAGCCACAGTCTCTCAAGTCTCTACAGTGGGTGGGTTGCCCACTGTGCCATCCTGGGGAGTGCAAAGCCATAGTCTCTCAAGTCTCTACAGTGGGTGGGTTGCCCACTTTACCATCCTGGGGAGTGCAAAGCCACAGTCTCTCAAGTCTCTACAGTGGGTGGTTGCCCACTTTACCATCCTGGGGAGTGCAAAGCCACAGTCTCTCAAGTCTCTACAGTGGGTGGCTTGCCCACTTTACCATCCTGGAGAGTGCAAAGCCACAGTCCATCAGGTGGATGACAGTCTCCACTGCTCAAGGAGGAGGCATGGTGGGCACAGTGAACCATGAACAGTGCTTGACAGGAAGGGCCCAGCGGAGCGGTGCTTGAGACGGCGGGGCCCAGCGGAGCGGTGCATGAGACGGCGGTGCCCAGCGGAGCGGTGCTTGAGATGAAGTGCCCAACGGAGCGGTGCTTGAGATGAAGGGCCCAGCGGAGCGGTGCTTGACAGGAAGGGCCCAGCGGAGCGGTGCTTGAGACGGCGGGGCCCAGCGGACCGGTGCATGAGACGGCGGTGCCCAGCGGAGCGGTGCTTGAGATGAAGGGCCCAGCGGAGCGGTTCTTGAGATGAAGGGCCCAGCGGAGCGGTGCTTGACAGGAAGGGCCCAGCGGAGCGGTGCTTGAGACGGCGGGGCCCAGCGGAGCGGTGCATGAGACGGCGGTGCCCAGCGGAGCGGTGCTTGAGATGAAGGGCCCAGCGGAGCGGTGCTTGAGATGAAGGGCCCAGCGGAGCGGTGCTTGACAGGAAGGGCCCAGCGGAGCGGTGCTTGAGACGGCGGGGCCCAGCGGAGCGGTGCATGAGACGGCGGTGCCCAGCGGAGCGGTGCTTGAGATGAAGGGCCCAGCGGAGCGGTGCTTGAGATGAAGGGCCCAGCGGAGCGGTGCTTGACAGGAAGGGCCCAGCGGAGCGGTGCTTGAGATGAAGGGCCCAGCGGAGCGGTGCTTGAGATGAAGGGCCCAGCGGAGCGGTGCTTGACAGGAAGGGCCCAGCGGAGCGGTGCTTGAGATGAAGGGCCCAGCGGAGCGGTGCTTGAGATGAAGGGCCCAGCGGAGCGGTGCGTGAGACGGCGGTGCCCAGCGGAGCGGTGCTTGAGATGAAGGGCCCAGCGGAGCGGTGCTTGAGATGAAGGGCCCAGCGGAGCGGTGCTTGACAGGAAGGGCCCAGCGGAGCGGTGCTTGAGATGAAGGGCCCAACGGAGCGGTGCTTGAGACGGCGGTGCCCAGCGGAGCGGTGCTTGAGATGAAGGGCCCAGCGGAGCGGTGCTTGAGACGGCGGTGCCCAGCGGAGCGGTGCTTGAGATGAAGGGCCCAGCGGAGCGGTGCTTGACAGGAAGAGCCCAGCGGAGCGGTCCTCTTCTGCACGGCGGGCCCTGTTCAGCGGTGCTCTTCTGCAAGGCGGGCCCTGTTCAGCGGTGCCTATCTTCACGGCGGGGCCCTGTTCAGCGGTGCTCTTCTGCACGGCGGGCCCTGTTCAGCGGTGCTCTTCTGCACGGCGGGCCCTGTTCAGCGGTGCTCTTCTGCACGGCGGGCCCTGTTCAGCGGTGCTCTTCTGCACGGCGGGCCCTGTTCAGCGGTGCCTATCTTCACGGCGGGGCCCTGTTCAGCGGTGCCTATCTTCACGGTGGGCCCTGTTCAGCGGTCCTCTTCTGCACGGCGGGCCCTGTTCAGCGGTGCTCTTCTGCACGGCGGGCCCTGTTCAGCGGTGCCTATCTTCACGGCGGGGCCCTGTACAGCGGTGCTCTTCTGCACGGCGGGCCCTGTTCAGCGGTGCCTATCTTCACGGCGGGGCCCTGTTCAGCGGTGCTCTTCTGCACGGCGGGCCCTGTTCAGCGGTGCCTATCTTCACGGCGGGGCCCTGTTCAGCGGTGCTCTTCTGCACGGCGGGCCCTGTTCAGCGGTGCTCTTCTGCACGGCGGGCCCTGTTCAGCGGTGCCTATCTTCACGGCGGGGCCCTGTTCAGCGGTGCTCTTCTGCACGGCGGGCCCTGTTCAGCGGTGCTCTTCTGCACGGTGGGCCCTGTTCAGCGATGCCTATCTTCACGGCGGGGCCCTGTTCAGCGGTGCTCTTCTGCACGGCGGGCCCTGTTCAGCGGTGCTCTTCTGCACGGCGGGCCCTGTTCAGCGGTGCTCTTCTGCACGGCGGGCCCTGTTCAGCGGTGCCTATCTTCACGGCGGGGCCCTGTTCAGCGGTGCCTATCTTCACGGCGGGCCCTGTTCAGCGGTCCTCTTCTGCACGGCGGGCCCTGTTCAGCGGTGCTCTTCTGCACGGCGGGCCCTGTTCAGCGGTGCCTATCTTCACGGCGGGGCCCTGTTCAGCGGTGCTCTTCTGCACGGCGGGCCCTGTTCAGCGGTGCCTATCTTCACAGAGGGGCCCTGTTCAGCGGTGCTCTTCTGCACGGCGGGCCCTGTTCAGCGGTGCTCTTCTGCACGGCGGGCCCTGTTCAGCGGTGCCTATCTTCACGGCGGGGCCCTGTTCAGCGGTGCTCTTCTGCACGGCGGGCCCTGTTCAGCGGTGCTCTTCTGCACGGCAGACCCTGTTCAGCCGTGCCTATCTTCACGGCGGGGCCCTGTTCAGCGGTGCTCTTCTGCACGGCGGGCCCTGTTCAGCGGTGCCTATCTTCACGGCGGGGCCCTGTTCAGCGGTGCTCTTCTGCACGGCGGGCCCTGTTCAGCGGTGCTCTTCTGCACGGCGGGCCCTGTTCAGCGGTGCCTATCTTCATGGCGGGGCCCTGTTCAGCGGTGCTCTTCTGCACGGCGGGCCCTGTTCAGCGGTGCTCTTCTGCACGGCGGGCCCTGTTCAGCGGTGCTCTTCTGCACGGCGGGCCCTGTTCAGCGGTGCCTATCTTTACGGCGGGGCCCTGTTCAGCGGTGCCTATCTTCACGGCGGGCCCTGTTCAGCGGTCCTCTTCTGCACGGCGGGCCCTGTTCAGCGGTGCTCTTCTGCACGGCGGGCCCTGTTCAACAGTGCTCTTCTGCACGGCGGGCCCTGTTCAGCGGTGCTCTTCTGCACGGCGGGCCCTGTTCAGCGGTGCTCTTCTGCACGGTGGGCCCTGTTCAGCGGTGCACATCCAGTAGGTCAAGGGAGCCAGACCTGGCCTGGACTCCCTGCTCAGTCGCCCTCCGACCGTGATGTTTCTGGACCCTTCGGGGACGGAGTCCTGGGCCCTTTGGTGTCCTCCTTTACAGCTGGGATGTGGCATGTGGGGCCCACCTGCTCCGCGCTCCTGCTGCCTGACTTCTCCGCCCTGCTGCCCTTACGCTCCTTTGATGGGGCTCTCGGGCCCTTGCCTCCCCTAGATGTTGTGGCTGGTGAAGTGGGCGAACTTTGCTCCTTGGGGGCAGCCGTGTCAGTCCTCGCACGGCGGCCCTTGTGTTTCCTGGTCCTCTTGCCGGGGGGGGGCTGGATGTGTCCTTGCTGCTGATTGAGGTGTCACTGCTGGCAAAGGGTGGACTCCAGAACCCATGCACAACAGTGACACCCGAAGCTGGGCTGGTGGTGGCTGTGGTGCTCTTGGGACTCTTTGCAGATGGAGGGGGTAGGTCATCGGAGGGAAAGAGGTCAAGATTAGCCAGGAAAAGTTTTTTAGGGCCAAGGTAAAGGGTAGGAGAAGTGGTGATGGGAGTGGAGGAAGAGGATGTGGTTGTAGGAGAGTCAGGTGTGCTGTCATTGGGTGAAGGTGCTGGTGCTGTAGGCTGTCGTGAGGTGGATGTCTGTTGGGTGGGTGGCTGCCTGCGTTTGTGTGTCTTGGAAGAGGGGGTGACAGACACAGTGGGAGAGGACACAGGGGACGTGTAAATGGCAGTGGGGGTGGTGACTGCACGCGTGCGGACTGTACAGGAGGGTGTGGTGGTGATGGAAGCACTGGCTGATGTTGGTGTGCATGCAGGTGTGAGTGTAGACGTCACAGGGAGGGAGGAGGGAGACTAGGAGGAGGGGGACACAGGGGTGGTAGTGACTGTTGGAATGTCTGCATCTGGGTGTTGCTTGGGTGAGTGTTTGTGGGATCTGTGGTGCTTGTGTCTGGATGAGCTGCCCTTGGGTGTTGAGGTGTGTGCAGGCTGGTCAGATGGTGTGGATGGGATAGGCTGAGGAACAGGAGACAGAGACAGGCTGGAGGCAGTCAGAAGAGGGAGGCTGGAAACAGGGACAATGGCTGCCGTCAGTGCTGAGGCCAGAGCAGTGAACGATCGTTGATGGGCAGCCTGACCCGAATGAATGCCGTCCAGGTAGGCATTGCTCCGATGCACCTCCCTTTCTACCCCCTGGATGGCATTCAAAAGGGTAGTCTGCCCAACAATGAGTGTCCTCACAAGGTCAATGAGCTCCGCACTGAGGGCAGCAGGGGTGACAGGGGCAGGGGCTGAGGTGCCTGGGGCGAAGGAGACGCCCGCCTTCCTGGGCGAGCGGGCACGGAGCGTAGGCTGAGGGGCTGCAGGGAGGGCGGGGCTGGTGCGCTGGGTGGTGGCTATACCTGTAGAGGCGGGGGGCCCGGATGTTGCCGCCACCGCTAGGGAGCACCCATCCGAGGACGTGTCTGTGCCGCTGCTCTCACCACCGGTCCCTGTTGTGGTGCTCCCCTCGCCCTCCGGATCACTGGTGCCCTCGGTGTCTGTTCCTGGGCCCACCGGGGCCTTGTGACTTGCAGCTCCCTTGTGCTCCGATGCCAAATCTCCTCCACCTGATGATGCTAATGCACACATGCACAAGAAGATGAAGAAGAAGGGTGGGGGGAGAAAAAAGAAGACCAGGTTGAGTGCATGCAATGTCAACACCGTTGGCGGAGAGGACAGACACAGGAGCCTCATGCACTAAGCCGCGCATTCGGGGTACACTACTCAGTACTTCTGACTAAGACAACAGGTCAAGAGACGACAAACGCGCACATGTGTGAGGCTGGACCATCAATAGCTGTACTTGTCACCCTACAGAGGTGGGGGCCGGGAGCACAGGGCCATGCCTAAGGGAGAGGACTACACTACAGAAAGCGCCCTGGCCTAATGTCACCCACAACCCTCCTCCCCCACCCAGACGCCTCCACTGCACAGAAAGATAGCAGAATGTGCTGATACTCACCCCCTTGTGTCTGCTGTGATGCTCTCAAGCGCCCATCCAAATCAGGGTAGGCCACCGCCAGGATCCGGGACATCAGGGGGGTCAGAGTACGACTGGCACCCCTCCTAGGTTGGGAGGCCATCCCCAGCAGTGACTCAGCAGTCTTCCTGGTTCCGCGGCGGATGTCCTCCCACCTCTTGCGGCAGTGGGTGCCCCGTCTGACGTGGACCCCCAGGGCCCGGACTTCCTTGGCGATGGCACGCCAAATGTCGACTTTCTGATGGGCGCTGACCTATGTGACATGTACAGGGTGGGAAGGAAACATTCATCAACTTACTGCATGTTAGATGTGATTGGCCCCCCCTCCCCAACCTTGCCATATGGCACATGCTCTCATCTGTCGTGCATTGCACTCCTCATTCGCCCCCCACCCCACCAACTTACATCCACCCCACTCCACACAGGCATCGCCCATTCCATGTGCACCCGGTGTACTTACCTGTTGGTCTGGAGGACCGTAGAGTAACGCATACTGGGGGAGGACCCCATCCACGAGCTTCTCCAACTCTTCAGACGTGAAGGCAGGGGCCCTTTCCCCAGTCGCAGCAGCCATTGTCACTTCCAGACCGAGGTCACAGCAGCACTTGCAGTATAGGTCCTCTCCTGTGGATGATCAGGTCTCGAGTGATTAGGCAGATAGAAAATGGCGGTCACGCCCGCGGCGGTGCGTACCGCTACCGCCGGCGCACCTCGTCATTGGCTCCTGAAACCCATAGGCTTCAATGTTAACCAATGCGGCTCCGTGTAGCGGTCTTCGACCGCCTACCGCAACGGTGTGCTCCGCCAGCGCATTGACCTCACATCCCATTGTCCCACTTCACAGGTCAGGCAGCCGCCATTTCAAGGGCCCACATGGCATAATTTCTACTGCGACACACAGGCCTAGGCCTTGCATTGCCACACATAGACGCCTTTCAAAACATAGATAACCGTGTGCAATGCAAGCTGTGGTGAACGTACCAGTGATTAGCTTGACTCTGTGCTCCATGTTGTCATTCCTAGGCACCGTCCGCTGGGACTTGCGAGGAGAAGGATGAATCCTCGCGTGTACCGACCGCTGGTGGACCTGTCGACAATGGAAGAACGCCACATCATACTACGATACCGACTTGACCGTGCCACTATCCATGAACTGTGTGCCCAGCTGGAGCCAGCCCTGATGTCCCCCATCCGCCAACCCACAGGAATTCCCCCTCTGGTGCAGGTTCTGTCAGTCCTCCATTTTCTTGCAAGTGGCTCATTCCAGACAACAGTGGCCATGTCATCTGGAATGTCTCAGCCTATGTTTTCAAAAGTTTTGTCTAGAGTGTTGTCTGCCCTGACGAAACACATGCGGAGTTACATTATATTCCCTGAGGAGGTTGATTTGGCCACTGTGAAGGGTGATTTTTATGCCCTTGGACATATTCCCAACATCATTGGTGCCATTGATGGGACCCATGTAGCCTTAGTCCCCCCAAAAGACGATGAGCAGGTGTACAGAAACAGGAAAAGTTAAAATTCTATGAACGTCCAGGTGGTCTGTTTGGCTGACCAGTACATCTCCCATGTGAATGCCATGTTCCCTGGTTCAGTGCATGACGCGTATGTGATGCGTAATAGCAGCATCCCTTATGTGATGGAACAGCTACAGAGACAACGTGTGTGACTAATAGGTGACTCTGGTTACCCCAACCTGCCTTGGCTACTGACCCCAGTGAGGAATCCCCGGACCAGGGCTGAGGAACGGTACAATGAGGCCCATGGGCGAACTAGGAGGATCATAGAAAGGACCTTTGGCCTCCTGAAGGCCAGGTTTAGGTGCCTGCATATGACAGGGGGATCCCTGATGTACTCACCAAAGAAGGTGTGCCAGATCATCGTGGCCTGCTGTATGCTTCACAATCTGGCATTGCGACGTCAGGTGCCTTTCCTGCAGGAGGATGGTCCAGATGGTGGTGTTGAAGCAGCTGTGGAGCCTGCGGAGAGTGAAGAGGAGGAAGACTCAGAGGACGACACAGACAACAGGGACAGAGTTATCCAACAGTATTTTCAGTAGCACACAGGTAAGAATCACCCACGCCATTTTACTTTACCTGAAAGCCTCCTGCTTCTCAACTTTGTCTATGACCCCCCAGTTCTTTTAAACTGATGTTTGATTTTCCCTTCCCTTTTCAGTGCTGTATGACCCACTGCGTGACTTCTGCTTGGTTAGCCCATGGACTAATGCTTATTGATCTCGGTATGTGTTCAGCACAAAGTTAACAGAACATAATTGATCTGTAATGTGTTATACATTTGTAAATAATACAGCCTGACTCCTGTTTGATTTCAGTGCATTGAGTGATTTATTTTTTGTGCTAGATAATGGTACATGATATTAACACGGTGATGGGTGGGGGTGGAGTAATGGCCATGGCAGAGTCCAGTTCTCAGTCTCACAGGTGCATTGTCCATATGCCTGTGGAAGGATGGAGCAGGGGCAGTTCAAGGTTGGACAGGGTGGCAATGTGGGACAGTGGGATGACTTCAGGGGGTATCTCATGCTGGCGGGGGTCTTGACATCCTACTCTGTCTATTTTTTGGATCTCAGGCTCCTCTTGCGGGGTGGTTGTTCTTCAGCAGGAGGTGGGGTTCTGGTGGCCTGTCGTTGTGGTGGGGCCTCCTGTCCACTAGCGCCGGCAGAGGTGGTAGGCTGTTCCTGGTCTGGGCTAGTGACAGGGGCCCTGTGTGGTGCCACATGGTCCCGCAACGTGTCTTCTATCCGGTTGAGGGCCTGGACTATTCTCCCCATAGCGGTAGAGATGTTGGTGAGTTGATTGGTGAACCCCATGTAGCGTTCCTCCTGCTGTGCCTGGATCTCCTGGAACCTGGGCAGTACCATCGCCATCGTCTCTTGGGAGTGGTGGTAGGCTGCCATGATGGTGGTGAGGGCCTCTTGGAGAGTGGGTTCCCTGGGCCTCTCCTCCCCCCCCCTGTCGCACAGCAGCCCTCCGAGTTGCCCTGTTTCCCCCGGCCTCTGTCCCCTGGACGGAGTGCCCACTACCACTGCCCCCAGGTCCCTGTTGTTGTTGGGGTGGTGGGTTAGCCTGGGTGCCCTGTAGTGGCAGACACACCGCTGATTGACCTGTCCTAGAGACAGAGGCATGGGCCCGCTGGGTGGGAGCTGTGCTGTTGGTCCCAGAAGGGGTTGGGTCTGCTGTGGCCTGTGTGTGGGGAACCGACTGTCCAGAGGTCCCCGATGGTCCGGGCTGGTCATCAGGTTCCAGGTCGACAGAGCTGCTGTCATCACTGGGGGCCTCTTCCGGGGGGGGGATGGACATTTCTGGACCCTCCTGGCCGGTGTGTTGGCGTTCGGGTCCTGCATGGGGTAAGAGAGTATGGTTATTGTTTCTGTGTGTGCTATTGCGTGCCATTTATGGGTGCCCTTGTCCCCCAGTGCTGTCATTCCCTTGGGGGAGGTGTTGTGGGGGTGTTTTGGGGGGGGGTATGTGCAGTGGTCATGCTTAGGTGATGAGTGTCCATAGTTTGTGGTGGCATGCAGGGGTTGGTGTTGGGTGGGTTGTGCTGGAGAGACATTCTCAGGGAGGATGTGTGATGGGGGGTTGGGGGTGAGGGTGGTGGTGGGGGTTAGCATGCTGGGGGGGGTGAAGTAGTTGAGATTGTACTTACCAGAGTCCATTCCTCCGTGTACTCCAGCGAGGCCATCAGGATGCAGGATGTTTAGTACCTCTTGCTCCCATGCTGTGAATTCGGGTGGAGTGGGTGGGGGTCCCCCGCCAGTCTTCTGCACTGCGATGTTGTGTCGCGAGACCATCGAGCGCACCTTTCCCCTTAAGTCGTTCCAGCGTTTGCGGATGTCGTCTCGATTTCTGGGATGCTGTCCCACCGCGTTGACCCTGTCCACGATCCGCTGCCATAGCTCTGCCTTCCTGGCTATAGTGGTGTGCTGCACCTGTGAGCCGAAGAGCTGGGGTTCAACTCTTATGATTTCCTCCACCATGACCCGGAGTTCTTGGTCCGAAAAGCGTGGGTGCCTTTGGGGTGCCATGGGGTGGTGTGGATGAGGTGTGGGGTGGTGTATATGGTGATGAGTGTGTTGGTGTGTGTTGCTTTGTGCTTCTATGTGGTGTGTGTGATGGTGTAGTGTGCCTCTGTGTGATGTTGCTCTCTATTCTGTGATGTGTCTCTCTCTCCTTCGTCTCTGATCTTCGGTCGTAGGGGTTTGTGGGTGATGTGGGTGTGTGTTTTATAGTTGTTTGGATGTGTGGGAGTGTTGTTGGTATGTGTGTCAGGTGTGTGTATTTCAAATTGTCCAATGTGGCAGTGTTTTGGAGCTGTGTGTGTATTTTGACAGCAGCGGTGTGTACCGCCAATGGAATACCGCGGTTGAAAGACCGCCGCGTGGATTCGTGGGTCAGAATGGCATGGGCGTGTTTGTGTTGGCGTGGCGGTGGAGGTTTGGTCATCTCCAGTTTTCCGCGGCCCGCTGATGAGGCGGCCTTCCTTGGATGTCGGGTTTTTGGCGGATTCACAGTTGGTGGTCAGAATGACCGTGGCGGTTTACCGTGGCCGCGGCGGTAGTATAGCGGAGTTCTGACCGGCGGTATAGGCCTTTTACCGCCGAGGTCAGAATGACCCCCAAAGCATTGAAAGAGAGACTAGAAAAGGGGCTAGAGAAACGCACATATGCAAATGATTATGCTTACACTGCAATAAAGATGCAAGGCAAATTAGCTATAGATGCATTACATGTAGGAAGGCTTTGTATATATAGGCCAAAATCTGATCATGACACTTTATTTGTGGGAACGAGTGAATGCAGGCATGTGTTTTTGTTTCAGAGTAAATGGACATTCATGTTAAATGGACAGGATCCATCGATCCCTGGGATCTATTATATCTGTGGACTTAATGCTTATTACCGTCTCCCTAAGGGATGGTATGGGACATGTTTTTTGGGGATAGTTTTCCCAAAGATCTACCAGATTGATAACTTAAAGCAAATACCTAAAGCGTCTGAATTACAACATGCTAGACAAAAACGAGAGACAGCGGCTGCTGTCGTTGGTGACATATTTGGAGCCATAATTCCTTCAGTAGGGGTTATTCTAAACTCCATAAAAATTCGAAAGTTGTCTACTATTGTGGATAACATGCTGACAAATTTTACATGGCCTATACTCCTGATGGATACTGAACTTGCTGCGGAAAGAGCTTGACTCTTCAAAATCGGCTTGCTTTAGACATTCTTTTAGCAAAGAGCGGCGGAGTCTGCAAGATGCTCAACGAACGTCATTGTTGCTCGTTTATACCGGACAATAGTAAAAAGATTAGGGGTATGCTTACTAACCTAACTAGAGATAGTGCAGATTTGAAGGATTTGAAGGAACCTGGAGTGTGGGAGAAATTGGGAAAAGGAATTGCCAGAGTAGGGAGCTGGTTTAGCAACATTTGGAATGGGGTTCTTGCAAAAATACTAGGGGGTCTATTAATTGTTCTGGTCTGTTTATTAGGTTTATGGGGAGCATGCAAAATTAATGACAAAATTAAAAGAAATTGGACGAAGAGAAACAAGAGAAATGAGGAAAGTGAAAGGGAGAAAATGTTCTATGAAATTTGGGAAAGTTCACACAAGGGACAAGATGTTGAAATGCGCATTATACGCAAGGTGAAAAATTAAACGTGAAAGGTTGAAAGGGAAAGGTTTGTGTGATGACGAACGTCATCAGAGGAGGGACTGAGAGAGCGTAGTTTGTATAATCTATATTAACATGAAATGCTTATGAATTAATGTGTGATAATGCCGCATAGAAACTGTAGTAATGATTTTTTGCTTAAACGTGCACTTGAAATGTGACCATGGGGAGTGGCCGCCAATGTATACATGGACTAATAAAAATGACTAACATTATGAATTGATATAAAGAATACGTTTTTACTAATTTTTTATGATTGCATTATTGAATTTGTGCTGAAATCTTGTAGGCCTTAAGTTAGCATGAGCCGAAGCTTAGCTGCTTGGCTCTCATATTAAACTTATTTTTTCATATCTAGCAGTGTGCTGACTCGCAAAAGGACATGACCCCTTGTTGTTTTCTTCAAACTAGAAGCTGAATGTAACCATAGTAGATCCGTTCCCATGAAATCCCCATTGCTTGTAGAAAATGTTAGTCAAAATGCAACAGTGTAGATTAATGTAATGTACAAGGTCGTTCAAACCGGTGAAGACAATGGAGCTACTGACCAAAAGATGTGCAAAGAATTACAGAAGGATGAAATCATACTGGACATGCTACCTCCGAAGACGTCAATCATGTGGACCAATAAAAAGCCTGTAAAATAATATGGGGTGAAGGATTAATGACATAATCCATTTCCTAATTGGGTAAAGATAGTGGGGTATAACCAGGATCCAATAAAATTTTAGGGGAATGTACAACGAAAAGGGATAAAAACCCATGACACAGAGAACCATTAGAATTAGGTAGGGAATGCTATTGATTTTATCCAGAAACTTTGTCACTCTGTATGGTGACTTACTTTGGTTTTACTTAAACCATCCTTTTCTTAGAATTGTCCATTTTACACTTTACCTCCTTGTGAGGGAAGTGCCCCTTTTGCCCCGGAGCTGATTTTGACTGATGGCGATTTGACTGATGTCCTGTGGATGAAGACTGAACCTGAATGCTGACCTAAACCTTGGAGGGTAACTAAGACAATGGAATTGTAATTTGTCTGTTTGCTTTTCCTTTCTAGGTACCAACTGCTTACTTTTGACAGGGACCATAGTTAGATGTTTTCCAAATTAGTGTTCTAAATTGTTTTGCATGAAGCCCAACATGCCAATGCTAATTAGTGGTTAGGACAGGTGTTCACTAAATTGACCCAAATAGACAAACAACTGAATCTATGCTTTGTTGAACTGACGCGTTATTGACACGCTGCTAAATTGATCAATGTTTACGCCGTGTTATGTTTTGATGTTTGTGATTCTCGCCTTAATGAAATCTTATCAAAGTTGCCATATCGTGACTAAGCTATTATGTTTCTTGGTTTTGAGATTAAGACATCTACTTTTACAATTGTAACTAATAGGGAATAAAACTCATAAAAGTCTACTAAACTGGTGTGGTTATTCATGACTGCAAGGTCATGGTAGTGTCTTGAACTGGTTAATGAATTTGACTAAAGTGAAATGTATTGTTGTGATAAAATTTGATGACATTATTGACGTATTGATTGACATATTGATTAGCTATCTCGTCCTAAGGTGTCTCTCAACTGGGTCAAAAGATTCATTGGCCTAAAACGAGTCCTGATGTGTGATAAATTATCATAAAGGGACGCGTTAACATAGGGATTGCTATCTGAAGGACAGGCAGCAGCGTGGTAATTGGTATGCTTTTCAATGCTTGTGCCCTTATAAGTACCTTATGTTGATACATTATATTTGTGTATCTGGTGCCATTCTTGTCTCCTGACCCTTATAGCAGATGCACCTTCATGGTGTTTCCGTTTTTCAAGTATTTTTATTATACTTTGTTAGCTTAAATTACAATGTGTGTTTTGAGTATTATATATGTTGTTATGACCCTCAAGAAGAGTGGCATCTTTTTCTAGCGCAGGAGTTTTAACAGAATTATTAATGGATATTCATGTATTCTGAGTAATGGATTTGCGTAGAAAATGTAATAATATAGAGAAATATAATGCACACATTTGAAAGTGTGATCATGATGAGTGGCCACCATTGTTCACAAAGTGTACTTATTCATGGCTTATTAATATGAAATGATGAGCATTTGTTTGATTAATGTAGTAATATACCATGTTAAGGGTTATGCTTTATGTAATTGTTTTATTAATTGAAAACCTTAACTTAGCGGAAGTCTTGGCCTAGTTTCACGGCCTCATGTCAAGCTGCATTTCTTGAGCCTTTAATAAAATGGCTGTCTTGGAGAATTAAACTGTGATTTTCCACTGTGCTAACCTAGTGTGCTTATAGCTAAAAGCTTTGCTAGAAGATGCTGTTCTAGCTAATGTAACAATATGAGCGTAATGTGTGTAAGACGGACTTTCTCAAGAGAAGAACAATGGAGACACTGACTGGAGTATAAGTTGCAACAATATTGTTACCTGATGAGCTGGATGATGAGGACATTACAAGAGAAACCAATCAGCGACATGTGAACTGTGTACTATTAGAAGTTATAGATTTGATGTTTTAGTTTTATTGGACAAAGTGCGAACATGTGATCCTTTGACCAATAGGGACTTGGGAAATAGTTTTAGGAAATCTAAGTTAACAGGACATCACTGAGAGGAGACATCACTACTCTCCCCATTCTTCTTGAGGGTTTCCCTCTAGACTTTTGAACTACTTAAAGACTTTGCCCTTTCCGAACTTTGATGCTGAATCCTGAATCCATGCTGACCAGACTGTGTCCTGAGGATGAAGACTGACACTGCTTGCCGATCCATACTGAGGATAGGTATTATGAAATAGAATATTCATTATTATCTCTTTGTTTTTCTTTCTGGGTACCAACTGCGATACTTTGATAGAACCATAGTTAGATATTTTCCAAATTTCTGTTGACTAAAATTGTTTTGCATGAAGCCCAACATGCTAATTCTAATCAGGTGTTAGTTAAGGTTCTCACTAATGAAATTCGATATAGGGAATAACATTTGATGACTTTTATTTGCTGAAACTAAATGTATGTGATATCGTTTGCACAATTATTCTTGCTATTAATTTGCACTGTAATATTAGAATGTGTAGTAGCTCAAGCCTTGATTAGATTGTGTTTCTTTTCCAGATTTGGACAGCCAGTGTTGTTTGTGTATGTTTATCATTTAATTTTTAGATTAACCCACGTGACATTAACATTGTTAATATATGGAAATAAACATTCAAACCTTTACTTAAAAGTGTGGTTATTCATGACTACCAGGTCATGGTGTGTCAATTACTGACTCTTAATGATTACTAATGTTATTGATTGTTGTTGAGATTGACAGATTGGTTATTGATCAGTGTTGGTATTGGGTCTTTGGGGTGGGAACATCTCAAGTGTTGGTCAAAAGGTTCATCAACCTATTCGCGTCCCCTGGTACGTTTACTTATTAAAGTCTGACTTTCTAACAGTGATGGTAGCAGACTGATGGTTCATCCCCTTGGGAGCCCAACATAAAGGCCCGGTACATTTTATTGAGAAACAGCCCAACATAAAGGACCGGTACATTTTATTGAGAAACAGTGGATGACCACAGAGATACTAGCAGACTGATGGTTTGTCACATTGGAAGCTCATTGTAGAGGTCCGGTACATAGTATTAAGAAATAACAGATGTTAACAGAAATAGTAGCAGACTGAAGATTTGGTTGGATTTATTTTTTCAATGATACAAGTTGGAGAGAAAATGTTCCCTTAAGTCCTTAAATGACTTTCCCAGAATCTTGGTGCCCACCAATGGTTGTTTGAGGATGTTCTCGGTGTTCCAGTGATAGTGTGAATAGAGTAGGTTTTGCACTTGCACAGCTTATGCAAATCGCAGGTGAATTTTGATGTTTGTGAGGGTTTAGGGAGTTTGCGTACTCCAAATGAAGTTGTAGAAGGAGTGTGCATACTCCACAGTGTGAGAGTAGGGGCGTTGTCAAACTTCACATGTGTGTGGCGCCTTGTGCTCAAGAATTGTCAACGTGGTTGTTGATATATGGACCATGCGTGGTCTAAGACTCCAGAGTCTATTGAAAAGTGTATGACACACTTGGTTTTATGTTGTTATTTGTCTGGTTTAGTAGATCGATCAATAGGGCGTGGTTGACAAGTGTGTTAAAGTGAGTGAAAGAAAATTTAGACTGAGATCTAGCGAGTGCTATGTGCACCAGGACAGACGCACTGATCAGTGAGAGTAAAATTTGTGGGTCGAGTTTTGCTTGTGAGTCAGCGAAGCTGAGAAAGAGAGAGTAGCTGTAAGAGTGGGAAAAACCGTCAGTGAAAAATACATAAAGCTTCTGAAGCGATTGTGTTACCTTACCTGTAGTAAACCAGCAAATTTGTTTTTTGATTTTGATTAGCGCTTGCAATATATTGCATTCGTTTCATGTGAATCTGAGAATAGGAAGGCAAGTAGCAAGACTTTGTCAGCCGCATTACATGTAAGTGTGATGTCATTGGAGCTGTGCTGGGATAGGTTGGTTAGAGAGAAGGTTTGGGCAGGGATTGGCAGCCGTCCATGAAGTGCAATTGGTTTAGAAAGTGGATGAAGAGAATTCTGGGATTGCAAGTTACCTCCTGATTTGATTTTGAGGAAACAAAAAGGTTAAAAAGATTAAATCTTCCAAATCTTTAAAGAGTACTTTAAGGACATTACAATGAGTATACAGGAAATGACACCGCCAGAAGATACACCAGCTTACATTGTAATGGAAGAAAAGTCTTTGGCTAAAGCAATGGTGCAACCCAACAGAGAAAGATGGGAGTTTATTGGTTCCTATAAATGGGACATTTAATTTGAGGAGGTTAGAGAATCTGAGGAGGGGGCTGTATAATCTAAAATCCCCTCCGAGACCAGCACAGTTTGAGGCATTGGCGATCTGGGAGCTAGCAGCTAGAAAGCAGCAGCAACAGAAATTTGAGAGGAGAATGAGAAAGGCAGAAAAGATACTAGCGGAGGCTAAATGGGATCATGAGCAGAAATTTTGGAGAACTGAGATATTACAGGGGATTAGGCTATTTCCAGCAATCACCCAGGACAAGGAAAGAAGGAAAGCTACTAGAAAGACAAACTGAAGCCCTTCCGAGAGTAGAGAGGCTAGAAAATCTTTGACAATGGAGAAAGAGTCAGATGATGATGACCTTCTTATGCAGTTATTGAATTATCAACCACCATCATATGCAGCTCATGAGAGTGGTCCGAGCACCAGTGCTGATCCTTTAGCTCCAGCACAGATTAATGGGACAGTGAGTCCGGTGCAGGGTAATATTAGCCTGACACAGAGTCCGATGCATAGTAGTGCTAATGCACCTATTATTCAAGTAGTAAAGAGTCAGGTGCCACAGGTCCAGAGAATTTACCCTTATGTACCCATTGTGGAAACTACCACAAACGTGATGGTGCCTACGGATCAGGTTTATCCGAGACTGATGTTGGTTCAGAGAGAGCCAACTCCACTCTTATTGCCTCAAGTACAGCCACCGGTAATGCCGAAATACACTCCAGTGACAGGGACACAGTCAGAGATGTCTCCAAAGATGAATCAGAACATGGTAGTTACCCTCCCACAGAATTTAAGTACCAGACCAACCCCAGATGCTATATCTTTACCTATTATTGTTGGTCCAGCCGTACCCTTGTATGCACAACAGAATTCCAGTGTATGTGAAAAGGGTGTAATGACACAGAATGCAATAGGGAAGGGCATAATGAGAACACTCAAATATTCTCCCCTGTGAGACAGACTTTTGATGGTTCAAGATCCCTGCTAGACCTTAGCCATTCAGAGTTCCTTTGGATGCCGTGATGGGGTCAAATGTTAGTCAGAGCTTGAACTTAATGACACAGACCCCAAATACAGTTGTGCAACATGTGCCACAGGTACAGGCTGATAACATTTCATTGCAAGGCTTAACAGCAAAGTAATTGAATGAACAGTTAAACAAGCTGAATACGCCGCAGAGTGCTCCTACGGGAGAGAAGTACTTGAATTACGCTAGACTAAGCATGGAAGTGGGTGATCTCTTTGAGGGAACTACGGGTGTAAATAGGTTAGAATCCTACACAGAAGCAGAATTGAGATTTCTGTGGCTGCAAAGTACAAGGGAAGTGAGCAATGTGCATCAGAAACTAGCAGACCTGGCAGAGAAATACGGCATAGAAATAGAGAAGACAAAGCATCTGAAAAAGAGTTACAGGTTAGACTTTGAGACTAAAGATTTTGAACACATGAGATCTGCCAGAATGAAAGCACACCTCAGGTAATTGCTTCAAAGTGCCCAGCTTTGGGGAGCATTGGATAAATGGAAAGGCAGATGGGTCAAGATAAGAGAAAAGGAGATTCTGTAGAGCCGACTATAAATGTGCAGCAGGATAGGGACCCAATAAAAATGTTATCAATGAGAGAGACTCCGGGAGGGAATTTTGTTCATGTCCCATGGAGTAGAAGTGACATTCTGTCATTTACAAATGATTATCCCAAATTGAGAGAGAAGTCAGCGGAATGGTACCAGCAGACAGATAGGTTTGTGAAACTTGCAAAGTGCCTTTGGGAAGACTTGAATACTCTGTTAGAGACAGCAGTTCCAGCTGATTTGTGGATGGAGTGTAAAAGGAGTAAAGATTGGCCGACGAGAGAGCCAGAGAGAGACAAAATTACAGGTGCTCAATCTCTTGAGGTAATGAAATATTATTACAATGCGATCAAATTCCTGAAGACGAGAATTTTGCCCCAAAACATTGATTGGCAGAGAATTGATAGGACAGTTCAGGAAGTGAAAGAGTCAATACATGCATGCTATGTAAGATTGTTACAGGCGTTCAAACATTACAGTGGTACCAAAACAATCTAACCAAAAGATATTATTTATTTTTTGTTCAGATTTGTGGAAGGATTGAGACCTGAAATTAGCCAGATGATTAAGAGTCATTTGATTTCCTGCAAGCAAAGCCATTTGATGAAGTCTTGATGTATGCAAAATACTGTAGTGATGAGATTGAATTGAAGCAGAGAACGTTGAAAGAGAGGGCGATGGTGATGCAGATTAAAGCTGCACAAACAGGAATGCAGGTAAATTTTCCACAACAGCTACCGCAGCAGCAGCAGGGAAACATGGTATTCCCGAATCAGATGAGAGGTAGAGGTCACGGAGGTAATATGAACCGTCGTTCAGACATGAATACTGTAGTGGTTCAGAATGATGTACAGGGAATGAAGAAATTGTTGCCTTGTCACCCTTGCAGAGCTGTCAGAAACTGGAAGCGGGATTGTCCGATGATGGTGCAGGAGGGTGTTGTTCAGCAAAGTAATGACATCAATTAATTTCAAAACATTAGAGGACCAAGAATGAGAGTTCATAACCTGAATTTCCAGATTAATCAAATGCCAGGGTTTCAACCAATGCCACAGGTGTAAATGCCACATGTACAAATGACACAGATGCAGCCGATGCAACTGCAGGTTCCCACAGTACCTAGACAGCAAATCCAAATACCACAAGCCCCAATGGAACACCAGCAGGTGATGCTTCCTCAGCAGGTCACAGGTCACAAGTCAGAGGCTTAGCCAAAGCAATAACACCGGACACCAATTCCCATTACAAAGTGAGAATGGAATAAACAATGATTGGGTGAGTGAGAGTTCGGAGGAAGAGGAATGTATGCTTGCAGCTTCCTTAGAAGTAGATCATAAAGGTTGCTATGTGAAGGGAAAGGTCATGGGTCACAGAGTTTCATTCTTAGTTGACACAGGAGCTACATGCTTAACAGTGAGAAGTGCAGAAGTTCCAAATTTGCCTCTTTCAGGAGAAACAGCAAAGGTTGTAGGAGTAGCGAATACATTTTTGACCAACCAGATTACAGATCCAGTTCAGGTTGAGATTGGTAACTTTCAGGGAATGCACAGATTTGTAGTCTCTGATTCAAGTCCAGTATCCCTCCTGGGAAGAGACTTGATGTGTAAGACAAGGTGCTAGATTACCTGCTCAAATGATGGAATCGAGATTCAGACTTATAGTGATGATGAAGAAGACTCTGCACCAGAGACAGAATGTGAGACAGTAGATGAGGAATACTCTCTGATTAATTGTGTTCCAATGTTCACAGTGAAGGAGCTTCACCCTGATTTACAGGGAACGATTAAGGAGAAAGTGTGGGACCTGACAAGGAAAGAGATAGGTCTGATGAAGGAGTTGAGCCAGTTAAAGTTTCCGTGAAGCCGAATGCTGTTTTTCCTCAAATTCCCCAGTATCACATGCCATAAGATGTTCTTATAAAGGTCGCCTAAATAATGGCAGACTTTCTAAAGCAAGGGGTTTTGAAAGAAGTGTTGAGCAGCCCATGTAATCCACTGATAATGGGATTGAAAAAGCCCTGTGGGAAAGTCCGGATTGTCCAGGATTTGAGAAAGATAAATGATATTGTGATAAAATGTTGCCCCGTTGTACCCAAACCAGCTGTGATAATGTTGCAGATTCCATGCAATGCTGAGTGGTTCACTGTTATTGACCTGTCACAAGCTTTCTTTTCTGTGCCTCTTCATGCGGACAGCCAATTTCTCTTTTGTTTCAAATTTTTGGGCAAAGTTTACTATTGGTGTTGAATTCCTCAAGGGTTTTCAGAGTCACCTTCCATATTCAATCAGATCTTGAAAAAGAATTTGGAGTAGTTGGAATTGCCTTTCCAATCGATCTTGGTACCGTACATTGACGACTTGCCGATTGTGTCCAAAACAAGGGACGAGTACAAGTATGACACGATTGCCCTGTTGAATTATTTGGGAAAGAATGGTCATAAAGTGTTGCCACTTAAATTGACATATTGTCAGGAAGAAGTGAAATACTTGGATCATCAGATTGAGAAAGGCTTAAGGAAAATATCCAAAGAAAGGGTCACAACCATATTGTAAATGAAACTACAGGCTAGACAGACAGATGTCCAGATGTTCTTAGGATGGTAGGCTATTGTCGCCAATGGATTCCACATTTTTCAGTCATTTTGAGGCCATTGCAGAAGCAGACCCACAAAGAAGTCACTGATCCCATAGTGTTAGACTAGACTAGTATGAAAGTGTTCACTGAATTAGGAGAGTGTATGCGAAAAGCTCCATCTTTGGGTATGCCTGATTACACGAAACCTTTCACATTGTTTTGTCATGAACATGATGCATGTTCGTTGTCTGTTTTGACGCAGGTCCATGGAGGTGTAAATAGCCCAGTATCATATTTTTCAGCTATGTTGGACCCAGTTTCAGCAGTCTTACCAGGTCGTTTGCGTGCAGTTGCAGCAGTTGGACAGAGCCTCGCACAATGTGAAGGCATTGTGATGGGACATCCTTTAACAATTATGGTCCCTCATTCAGTTGAAGTTCTTCTTACCTACACCAAGACTCAATATTTAACTGGTGCAAGATTGACCTTATGAAACCAGTATTTTAGAATCACCAAATGTGACAATGAAAAGATGTACAGTGCTGAACCCGACAACTTTACTTCCAAATGAAAATGTTGAAATTGAAAGGTTAGAAGACATTGAGCATGATTGTCTTGAAGTAACTGATCTGTGCACAAAATCAAGACCTGACATTAGAGGTACTCGATTGGAAGTGAATGACTAAATTATCTTTGTTGATGGTTCTTGTCTGAGAGACAATACAGGGACTCTGAGAGCAGGATTTGCCATGTGCATAATTTCTGGTATCCTGGAAGCATCCTGGCTTCAAGGAGTGTATTCTGCACAAGTAGAAGAACTGGTAGCCCTTACTAGAGTGTGCCATGTTTCTGCTCAGTTGAAAGTTACAAACTATGCAGATAGCCAATATGGGTTTAGAATAGTCCGTGATTTTGGCCAGTTGTGGTGACAGAGGTTTCATGACCTCTTCTGGTTCACCAGTGAGGAATGGTGAGAGAATTAAAGAATTGATGCATGCTATCCAAATGCCTGAATAAATTGCCGTGGTGAAATGCAGTGCACATCTAAAGTCTCAAGACTTTGTGTTAATGGGTAATGGATATACGGATCAATTTTCAAGGTTTTAGGCATTGAACTATATATCGTTCAAAGGTAAGTGGGAACTGTTGCCTGAAGAAGATGAAACATGTTCAAGTTATGTATTAAAAGTAACTGATACGATGGAAGAGTTGAAATTGTTACAGAATAATGTTGGCAGGGAGGAAAAATTTTCATGGAGCAAAATGAAATGTTCACAGTGACAGGATATACTGTGGGTTTCAGAACAGGGTAAATCGGTTTTGTCTAATAGTCTGTTGTCTCAAATGGTGAGGTATTATCATGGTCAAGCACATGTTGGGAGGGATGCCATGATTTGTCTGTTCAAACATGATTGGTTCAACCCGAGGTTTAGACAAGTTGCTGAAGCAGTTTGCCATTGTTGTGTCATTTGCCAGCAAATGAGCATGAGAAAAGGGACACTGGATAATTTTAGCCACATTGGAAGAGCAGGAGGTCCATTCAGCAGAATGCACATGGATTTTATTGAAATGCCTGTGTGTGGAGGTTTGAGATATGTGTTGGTGATTGTTTGCATCTTTAATCACTGGATTGAAGCTTACCCAACATGGAGAAATGACAGCCTCACAGCAGCGAAACTACTGCTTAGTGAACTGATACCATGTTTTGGGTTTCCGATCTCTTTTGAATCAGATAGGGAAGTCACTTCAACATTGAAGTCATTAAATTACTGTGTACAGCATTGAACATTGAGCAGAAGTTGCATTGTAGTTACCACCCTGAAACATCAGGACTAGTGGGACAGATGAATGGTACCCCGAAGTCAAGAGTTGCAAAGATGTGTGTGTCCACGACTTTGAAATGGCCTGAAGCATTGCCTTTAGTTCTGATGACAGTGAGAAACACACTTGACAGGAAGACAGGATTGTTGCCGGATGAGATTCCTATGGGTCGAGCCATGGGGTTGCCAGAGGTGCCTGCAAATGCACTTGTCAACAGTACAGATGATATGGTGCTGGACTACTGCAAAGGTCTGGCTGATGTGTTTCGCTCTTTCTCTCAGAAGGTGGAAGCCACCACACTGCCACCGATCCATGACCCATAGCACAATCTGAGAGCTGGGGACTGGGCTGTGGTCCATAAACATGTGAGGAAAACGTGTTTGGAGCCTCATTGGAAAGGTCCTTTCCAGGTAGTTCTGACGACTACCACAGCTGTGAAGTGTGCTGGAGTTCAGAACAGGATCCATGCCAGCCACATGAAGAAAGTGTCATGTCCCCTGGACCATAAAGAAGAGTTGTTGAGAGTACCAACAATGGGGAAGAAAGAGGATCTGAGACCCGATCTAAGCATGTTGAGGACGGTTCAGTCACTCCTGTGAGACAAAAGAGAAAACGTCCAAGGGTGTGACAGTGAACCTATCTCAATTGAGGCAGCAGCAGAGTCTAGTCAGTGAGGGCATTCCCAGAAGCAGATGGTCTTGAGAGACAAACAGAGCAATTGCCAGACTATGAGGTGGAAGGAGTTGAGGTGGATCAAAGTCAATGTGATCTAACTCCTCCTGAACAAGTTGTAGGCCCGTCAAGAGAAAACACCACAGAGCAAGAAGTCACAAGTTCAACATTGAAAAGAACACTGACCAAAGGTCCACTGAAGGGAGATAAGTGGCCAGAGTTGCCAGCAAAGAGAAAGGAAGTAGTTGTTGAAACAACACTTGAGGAAGAAGTAGACAGAACAAAGAGAGACGATCTGAGTGAAGGAGAGTTGCAAGGAGATGGAATGTTGAAAAGAAAGAGAATAGCAAGTCGAAGATACGCAGGTCCTGAATGGGCTTATGCAACTATAAGTGAATGGCAAAGAGAGTTTTTGTCTTTTTGTTTTGATCGAGACATTCCAAGACAATATTTTGGCACTTGAAGGAAGCTAATGAACTGAACTGCAGAGAAGATTTTAGAGAAGAGAGACTGTTGAAAGTAACCGGAAAAGACTTTGATAACCTAATTTGACTTTTTTTAAACCTGATTTTGACAAGCTGCTAAACCGATTTTTGACAAGGGATCCTGGAAGAAAGAGTGAGAGCTGTAAATAACTGCTGAAAGAAGATTTTTGTTTTGATTTTGCTACAGTTTTTCTAAATTTCTCTTCTGCTTTCTGATTGTTTACAGATCACGAGTAACATAAGCCAACAGTGAAGGAAGTATAGGTGCTGTAAATACATGAGTATTGGTTTGGTGATTGTAAGTGGGATATTGTTTGTGGTATTGAATGTGGGAATGACTGTTCTTGACAAGAGCAAAGCCAACCATACTTCTGCTTTGTAAACAACTACTGCACTAACACCGATAGAGAAGATTAGGTTAGATGAGAAATATCTGCATGAGGGATCAAATGCAAGTGGGGAACTTTCTTTTAATGTGCTCTATAGCTTATTGAGTGAGTATGTTGGGATGATGGATACAAAGAAATGCTTTGTGTGTACGCAGATTCCTTCATCAGTTCAAGAAGGTGTTACTTAATACAGTTTGCTACTAACGTATAGGATAAGTTGTAGTCTGTTACTAACAAGATTCTATAACCAACAGTACATCACGTACTTTTATTCCAATTATGACATGGTGTTTTTGTTTGTCCCTATAATTAGGAATTTGAGTAGAGTAGCTAAGGATAATGACATAGTATTAGTCTGAGGTTTCTTTGAGCCTACATTTGCATTTGGCACTGCTCATGCCCACCGCAATAATCTAACATGATTGCTTACACCTTTAGAAAAGAGCTTCTTATATCACACAGATGACAGGAGAAAGGCTTTGAAGGAGAAGTTAGAAAAGGGTTTAGAGAAAAGGACTTAAAAGAATGATTATGCTTACAATTCAACTAAAACACAAGGGAAATTAGTTTTTGAAGCTCGCCATGTAGGGAAGCTTTGTGTATATATAGGCCTAATTATCGCACTGACATGTTATTTGTGGGAACGAGTGAATGTAGACATGTGTTTTTGTTTCAGAGTAAATGGACATTTATGTTGAATGGACAGTATCCAGCAAATTTTGGGATATATTACATCTGTGGTCCTAATGCTTTGTACCGTCTTCCAAGTTGATGGTATGGGACATGTTATTTGGGAATAGTTTTCCCAAAGATATTTCAAATAGATGATTTGAAGACATTTCTGAAAGTGAACGAATTACATCATATGAGACAGTGGAGGGAGTCTCCATCTGGTATAGTGGGAGATATATTTGGAGCAATAATTCCTTCAGTGGGAGTTGTTCTTAATTTCGATAAAGATTTGAAAGTTGTCTACTCTTGTGGATAGCATGCTAACAAATTTTTCAGGAGCCATACTCCTGATAGATGCTGAATTAGCTGCCGAAAGAGGTATGGCCCTCATTCTAACCGCGGCGGGCGGCGGTAGCCGCCCACCATGCGGTAACCGCCATATGGCCGCTCCGCGGTCAAAAGACCGCTGGGGCCATTTCAACTTTCCCGCTGGGCCGGCGGGCGCTAGCCAAGTTAGCACCCGCCGGCCCAGCGGGAAAGGGGCCTGCAACACTGAAGCCGGCTCCGAATGGAGCCGGCGGTGTTGCAGGTGTGCGACGGGTGCAGTAGCACCCGTCGCACTTTTCACTGTCTGCTAGACAGACAGTGAAAAGCAGGCTGGGGCCCTGTTAGGGGGCCCCTGCACTGCCCATGCCATTGGCATGGGCAGTGCAGGGGCCCCCAGGGGCCCCAGGACACCCGTTCCCGCCATCCTGTTCCTGGCGGTAAAAACCGCCAGAAACAGGGTGGCGGGAAGGGGGTCAGAATCCCCATGGCGGCACTGCTTGCAGCGCCGCCATGGCGGATTTGGGCAACCGGGGGAAATCCGGTGGGAAACCGCCGGACCCGGTTTTCTGACCGCGGCTTTACCGCCGCGGTCAGAATGGCCCAGGAAGCACCGCCAGCCTGTTGGCGGTGCTTCCGTCATCCGCGACCCTGGCGGTTTTGTACCGCCAGGGTCGGAATGACCCCCTATGTCTCTTCAGAATCATCTTGCTTTAGACTTTTTTTAACAAAGGGTGGCAGAGTTTGTAGAATGCTTAATTCTAGGCATTGTTGTTCGTTCATTCCTGATAATAGTAAAGAAATTAGAAGCTTACTTACTAATCTGACTAATGAAAGTACTGACTTGAAAGATTTGAAAGAACCAGAAGTCTGGGAGAAAGTTGGCAAAGGTTTTGCTTCAGTGGGAAATTGGCTCAGCAACATTTGAAATGGGGATGTTATCAAAAATAATGCAGGGAATATTGATTATTGTGGTTTGCTTCATTGGAATATGGGGGACTGCTAGCCCAGGAGTTTTAACAGAATTATTAATGGATATTCATGTATTCTGAGTAATGGATTTGTGTAGAAAATGTAATAATATAGAGAAAAATAATGCATGCATTTGAAAGTGTGATCATGGTGTGTGGCAATCAATGTTCATGAAGTGTACTTATTCATGGCTTATTGATATCAAATGATGAACATTTGTTTGATTAATGTAGTAATACATCATATTAAGGGTTATGCATTATGTAATTGTTTTATTAATTGAAAACCTTAACTTAGCAGAAGTCTTGGCCTAGTTGCACAGCCTCATGTCAAGCTGCATTTCTTGAGCATTTAATAAAATGGATGTCTTAGAGAATTAAACTGTGATTTTCCACTGTGCTGACCAAATGTGCTTGAAGCTAAAAGCCTTTCTCATGAGAACCGCTTTGCTAGAAGATGCTGTTCTTGCTAATGTAACAATATGAGTGTAATGTGTGTTAACAGACTTTCTCAGGAGAAGAACAATGAAGACACTGACTGGAGTATAAGCTGCAACAATATTGTTACCTGGTGAGCCGGATGATGAGTACATTACAAGAGAAGCCAATCAGCGACATGTGAACTGTGTACTCGTAGAAGTTATAGATTTGATGTTTTAATTTTATTGGACAAAGAGTGAACATGCTAGCCCTTGACCAATAGGGACTTGGGAAATAGTTTTAGGAAATCTAACTTAACGGGACTGCACAGGACTGCACTGAGAGGGGACTGCACTGAGAGGAGACATCGCCATTATCCGCATTCTTCTTGAGGGTTTCCCTCTAGACGGTCGAGCTGCTTAAAGACTTTGCCCTTTCCGAGCTTCCGAATAGAATATTGATTAATATGTCTGTTTGTTTTTCTTTCTAGCTACCAACCGTGATATTTTGATACAGCCATAGTTAGATGTTTTCCAAATTTGTGTTGACTAAAATTGTTTTGCATGAAGCCCAACATGCTAATTCTAATCAGGTGTTAGTTAACGTTCTCATAAATGAAATTCAATATAGGGAATAACATTTGAGGTCTTTTCTTTGCTGAAACTAAATCTATGTGATATCGTTTGCACAATTATTCTTGCTATTAATTTGCACTGTGATATTAGAAAGTGTAGTAGCTCAAGCCTTGATTAGATTGCATTTATTTTGCAGATTCAGACAGCCAGTGTTGTTTTTGTATGTTTTTCATTTGATTTTGAGATTAACCTACGTAACATTAGCATATTTAATATAGGGAAATAAACATTCTAACTTTTACATAAAGGTGTGGTTATTCATGACTATGAGATCATGGTGTGTCAATTACTGACTCCTAATGATTACTAATGTTATTGATTGTGTTGAAATTGACAAATTAGTTATTGTTTAGTGTTGGTATTGGGTCTTTGTGGTGGGAACATCTTAAGCGTTGGTCAAAAGGTCCATCAAACTATTTGAGTCCCCTTGTAAGTTTATTTATGAAGGTCTGATGCGCTAACCCATGTATGGGGACCAGTGCACGGTTGTCATTCGTATTTAGTTGAAATGATGGCCACATGGCCATGCTCTACCGGTGTTAGAAGAAGTGAAATCGAGATTGATGTAAGCAAGTGTAGTTTGTGCCAATGTGCAGACCTGTGCCAGTATTACTTTGAATGCATATTTGCACTGAGTTAGATTTTGAGGTCCATGGCACCTCATTCATTGCCGTAGTCCACCTGAAGCACTAAGTCCAATATGTAGTGGTTTGTGGGTTGGAATGTTGCTTTATAATTTAGTTGTGGAAGTGTTTTTTGATGTCTTCATCTGCTGTAATTGTTGCCTTTACATGGTGTTTGGTGTTACATTTTTACTCTGATCCTTTCCTAGATTGCCTTTTTGACTTGTGATCTGCTTTTCCAACGACCGTATTAGTGCTATTGTGACTCCATCATACCTAATTACTGTTAGAAATGTGGTTACTAGTTGAGGTGGGTAGAAACCCATTCAAACAGCAGCCACCATGTCTATCAGGGTGAAGTCACAACCAAGCCACAAATTAACCTGTACCCAAAGCATGAAGCTTAACTTGGAGGCAATGTGTATTTATTCAGCATTTCAAACGTTGATAAAGTGAAAACACAAGAGAAGAAAAAATCTCACACCAATTTTAAAACATAGAGTAGAATTTAATAATTGATTTGACACCAACACTTAAAAAAACTTAAATTATCCAATTGGTTGAAGCAGAAATGTGCACTTTTAAAGATTTAAGTGAAAATGCTGCCTAAAAGCACAAAGCACCAGCTGTGCTCATCTGGTCATGCTGGACCAGGACAAAGTCACAAGATCAGGCTGAATTCAATGGAGCAGAGACCGAGCTAGATCTGCTGAACAAATCCTGACTTAGGAGTGATATGAGATGCTGCGTCGAGGCTACAATGCACAGCAGAGGTTCCAAGGAGCTGCGAGGCTGTGATGCGAGGTCCTGCATTGTCATTGAGGATGCCATTGATGAGGGGCCTAAGATGCGTAGTCCTGCATTGCAGATACGTCACGCGTTGAGAGTTCCAAAGAAGCTGCTGTGATGCAGTCCTGCATTATTGTTGAGGATGCCGTCAAGGGGCTTGCAATGCGAAGGCCTGCATCTAGGAAGCATTGTGCCCTGGCAGTTCAAAGGAGCCCGTGGGCTGTGATGCATTGTCCTACTTCAGAGGTTTGTCGCCAAGTGGTGATTCCGAAGCAGATCAGCGAGGAGACGCATCCCACTGCATCAGTTCTACCCAGAGGATCACAACTGGACACGCACAACACATTCAGACCCACATCCAAGGTTCCAGCATTGATTTGGCACCATTTGGGAGGGCAACACCCACAGCAGACAAAGTCCAGGTGTTGGGTTCAAGGTGGATGGAGCCTTGTCTGTCCTTGAGGCTCTAATTAGGAGCCCAGCAACTAGTCCATGGACTCACCTTGATGGTCCTGGATTCAAGATGCAGGTCCAGTCCTTTCACTTAGGCAGCAGGACAGCAGAGTAGCATTTTACAAACTGGGTCTCTAATTGGCAGAGTTATGCATCCTAGTCCAAGTAGGGACCCTATCTTAGTTAGGGTAAGTCACTACACAACCTAAATTATCCTGTGCTCACTGTCTGGTAGCTTGGCACAGAGCAGGCAACTCAGGAGGCAACGTGTACATTTTTTGTGTAATAACTTATACAGATACACAGTGAAAACACCACAAAAAGTACTCCACCTGAGTTCGGGAAAATATATAAAATTTTGTTGAATAAAATAAGATTAAAATCTACCAAAATCCAATATGCACAAGTCAAGATATCACTTTTTAAAGGTTTAAATGAGTTTCAATCCCTAAGAATCAGTGGTTGTATCCTTTTAACAAACAGTACCTGGGATGTGTCTAAAATAACAATGCACGGGCGCTGCAGAGGAGGAGATGCATTGAAAAATAAGGGGATGCATAAATGTGTTTCAATCCCTAAGAATCAGTGGTTGAATCCTTTTAACAAACAGTACCTGGGATGTGTCAAAAATAACAATGCATGGGTGCCGCAGAGGAGGAGATGCATTGAAAAATAAGGCGATGCATCAAATTTTCCGGCACAGCACAGATGATGTACATTTTCTTTCCACACTGTAAAGTGATGCGTAGATTTCCAGGAGCTCAGCCTTGGTTCCTCGCTGAGATGCAGGGCTATTTTGACACCCAGAGACAATGAGTTGAAAATCCTCGACGCAGTGGTAAAAAGGAGCAGGCACTGCATCGATCTGGTAGGCGATGCAGTGACTTTTCTGCCATGAGGCAGGTACTGCATCGATTTCTGCAGGCGTCACCTTGATTTTCTGATGCACTGGAACTTTCTTCTTCTTGATGAAGTCTTTGTGGTCCTGAGACTTCAGAACAGGAAGCACGCTCAAACCAAGCCCTTGGAGAGCACTTTTAGGGAAGGGAGAGTCCTTCCAGCGAGTCCGGGGCCAGCAAGGAGCAGGGTAACAAGCTGTGCAGCAGTCCTTCCAGCAAAGCAATCCAGAAAAGTCCTTTGGGCAGCCAGGCAGCCCCTCTGACAGAGACCAGTTGTAGATCCAGAAGTGTTTGATTTGGTGGAGTCAGAGACTCAGTATATATGCATCCAAAAGTTCATTTGAGGTGGAAGAAACTTCAGAGTGGTTTTGAAGTTCACAAGTTCCCCTTTCAACACAGCCCTGTCTGCCCAGAGCCATGGGAGGGGTTATCAGTCCTTGCGTGATGGCAGGCCACTGGCGTTCAAAGTGTAAGAAAGAGCCCCTCCACCTTTCCTGCCCAGGGAAACCCATCGGTTTTCAGATTAATGCAGATGTAGCTGAGTGTCTTGTGTTAACATGGCTATCAGGATGGAATGCACAAAGGGAGCTGTCAACCAGCACAGCCCAGACATGGATTGGAGACAGGCTTTAAAGCACCGAAGGCAGTAAGTGCAGAGAAATGCCCATTTTCTAAAAGTGAATTTCCGAAATAGTAATGTAAAATCCAAATTCACTAGTAATTAGGATTTCTTACTACCATTCCAACCATACCAAATATGACAAGTCTATTCCTCTCTCATCAGATATTATCACTTAAAAGCACATAGGTAAATCTCTAATGTTTGCCTACAAGAGGAAAGGACTTCACAGTAGTGAAAAACAACTTTGGAAGTTTTTCATTAACAGGTCATGTAAAATTTATAAGTTCATGTCCTGCCTTTTACCTACGTAGCACCCTGCTCTATGAGTTACCTAGGACTTACCTTAGGGGTGACTTACATGTAAGTAAAAGAGTATTTAAGGCTTGGCAGCTAGTTTTAAATGCCAAGTCGAAGTGGCAGTGAAGCTGCACACACAGGCATAGCAATTGCAGACCTTGAGACATGGTTAGGGGGCTACCTATGTGGGTGGCACAATAAGTGCTGCAGGCCCACTAGTGGCATTTGATTTACAGGCCCTGGCACATCTAGTTTACTTTGCTAGGGACTTACAGGTAAATTAAATATGCCATTTGGGTGAGCCAATGTTACTATGTTTTAGTGAGAGAGCACATGCACCTTATCACTGGTTAGCAGTGGTAAAGTGCCCAGGGTCCTAAAGCCAACACAAATGAGGTCAGAAAAAGAGGAGGAGGAGGGCAACAAGTTTGGGGGTGACCCTTCAGAGAGGGCTATTTTCCAACACATCCTCCTTCCAGCCTAAAAGCAGAGTAGACTAATCAATAGCTTGATGGACATCCCTGCTAAGGGCAATAGAACATGGGCAGTGGCACACTACTGCAGGGGCACTTGCCACTTCTACACTTTTCTGAACTCAGTTGGGTCCCTCTGTCTATACTGTCTGGGGCTACTGAACTGACCCATTGGGAACCCTTCTCCTCACCTGTTGACCCCATCTGTGAAGCACCTAACCTTAATTTGCTCACAGATGCATCCCAGTAGGCAGACACTACCATCATGACCAACAAAGAGATGTGGCCCATTCCACTCTTTGGGTCTGATTTCTGTCCCTAAGCCAGGGAAAACTCTGCCCACAAGGTCAGCAACCAACAGAGGCCACTGACAGATGTCAATGTCAAGAGCCAAGCCCCAGGTCACCCACTGCTAAGTGGAGGGACTAAGCAGGGCCATTGGGTGAGCTTCTCCTCCAGTCTTGGGGCTGGCAAGGAGTTCCCTATGGCCCCTGATGTTTACCTGACCCCTGTGGCATCTCAGAGTGGGGAGCAGCATCCCCAGGGGTTTTACATCCTACTTCCACTCTACTTCCCTCCAGCTCAGGGTTGGGAGCCTGCCACTGGTCAATCTACCCAGGGTCTATACCCTGAGGTTGAACAGGGGACAGGGATGAGTCCTCCCTCACCTTGCCCTACATCTAGGCTCCCATACCCTCCTCTGCTGAGTGGTACTTCCAAACAACTGAACTGTCACTGCGCCCTTAGAGGGTCACCCCTCCGAGTTCTCCTGCCACCAGGGGTGATTCATTCCTCAGAATGTAGTCTCTTGGCATCTGGGGACTAACTATTACCCTCTTCTGGGTCACCTCCCCACCCCACTCCATGGGTACCAAGGCAAAAGGGTTGAAAAATCTTCCCCAGGGGCTGCAGTCACCCTACATACCTGGCCCATGTACTGCTATGGAGAAACTAGTCTCTCCACCATCATGGTATGACTAGCCCCGGGGTCCCTCAGAGCAGTGACTAGAATCACATTCACTCCCACCTGGTGAAAGTGATGACTCCCACCCCCAGGGACCACCAGCTCATCCTCTGAGTTAATCTCCCAACCGAGGGTGATTATGGCATGATCTATGACCTGTCCCTGGGGACTACTTCCCCTAAAGCCACATTGGCCACCCTTGTAGAGGTCCTACCAGTAGGTGGTTTCTTTTTTACAAACATAGTTCCCCTGCTTGTGGACTATCTAGGAGGACTCATAGCAGCAGGGTGGGAAATGAGGTGCCCTAGGCCACTTCCCACCAGAACCACCACCCTGTTTCCCAGATGGGGCATGGGAACCCTTTCTTCTCCTTTTACTCTGGGACTTTTCTGGGTCATCTTTAACCTCCCCCTCACTCTGCTGGGGTAACCTGAACCACCCTTTTTGGGATCACTCCCATGTACTTTTTTGGCCCTCGTGGTGTGAGCCCAAAGGTCTGCCTCCTCTGCAAGCTTCCTGGGATCAGTCTGCTTACTGTCAACTAAGTGCTGGCGCAACACTGTAAAACAGATACTGGGCAGGTGCTATCTCAGGATTAAATAGTATAACCCAACGTAATAATTGACTTTGCTGCCCTCACCCAGCCATTCAGTGCTTTACTAGAGTCATCAATTAAATTTACCCAGGATTAATTGGGGAGCTTGCAACTGTCCCTGAATCTTTTGCGATACTTCTCAGGGGTCAGTCCACATTTGGCAATCAGCATAGCCTTCATGGTCGGTCCCCAACCTCTAGCGTTAGAATTGTGTCCCTCCTGAGTTTTGAAATTTTTTCCACCTGCCTGTTTCCTCCCTCCTCCCCGCTAGTGCTTTTCAGGAACCCCATGTGTCCTCAGTGCAACTTCATACCCAGAAAACAACTTATCAATGTGATTTCCCACCACATAACTGGGCACCAAAATCCTTGGGTATATGAACCTTCTTGTCTCCAGTGGGCCCTACATTTCTGCTGCCACCATCACTGCTGGATTCAGACTGCCTAGCCTTGAGGTACAACTCTTTGAGAATCAGTTCATGGGCCAGAAGTAAGTTCTTCTCTACAAAGGCTCTTTCAGCCTCTCTTTCAGCTTCTCTTTCAGCTTTCCTCTCCTCTATTTTTAATCTTTGCCAACTGCAGCTGTAATTCTCTCTCCTCCTTCATTTCTTCTGGGGTCCGGTCATGACTTGAGATACTGCTTCCTGCACTTGCATGAGGCACAAATCCAGGGGTGTCATCCTCAACTGCTGTTGGCTGTTCCTCGGAAGAGCCATTCTCATGCTCCCCCAACTCACCATGCTCTTAGGTGTGGGATTCTGCCCAGGCACTCAGTGTCTTTTAGTACTCTCCGTTCGTGGAAGCTCCATGGGCAGGTACCCCCCATCTCTTTGCAAATGCCCTTCAGCTGGGCAACTGTGTATTCCTCCAGCTTAGCTAGGTCAAACGCCCCAGCTCCAATTGTGGACCTTCCCAGAGACATGATATATAAAATGGAGGGAAAATTGCTGAAAAAAAAATCAAAATGGTCCTTAAATGTGGGTAGGTAATGTACACATATCTTTTGTATGGCACTGCACAAACATACGTTCTATCCTCACAGCTGAACACCAGTGTTGGAAACTGGGTGTCTAGTTGGCAAAGTCATGCACCCTTGTCCAAGTAGGGACTGCAATCCTAGTCAGGGTAAGTCACTACACAAACTATATTATCCTGTGCTTACCCTCTGGTAGCTTGGCACAGAGCAGGCAGGCTCAACTTAAAATATAATATATGAAGTACTTGTGCAATAACTCATACAGTAACACAGTGAAAACACCACGAAAAGTACTCCATACTAGTGTAGGAAAAGAGATAATATTTATCTGAAAACAATGTATGAAAAACAACCAAATTCCAATATGCACAAGTCAAGATATCACTTTTTAAAGATTTAGATGAGTCTCAATCCTTAAGAATCAGTGGTAGTATTCTTTTAACACACAGTACGTGGGATGTGTCAAAAATAATGGTGCATGGGCCGCAGAGGAGGAGATGCATTGAAAAGTAAGTTGCTGTGTTGGATTATGCAGTGCGGTACAGGCGATGCGTCATTTCTTTAAATGCTGCAAGTGTCTGATTTGGTGGGGTCAGAGACCCAGTATATATACCCAAAAGTGCCTTTGAAATGGAGGAAACTTCAAAGAGTGGTTTTGAAGTGTACAAGTTTACCTTTCAACCCAGCCCTGTCTGCCAGGAGCCCTGTGGGGGGGTTATCAGTCCTTTGTGTGAGGGCAGGTCACTGGGCTTTGAAGTGCAAGAGAGAGCCCCTCCACCCTTGCTGCCCAAGGAAACCCATCAGTATGTAGAAGAATGCAGCTAAATGTACTGTGTTTATGATGTGAGTTGGAGACAGGCTGTAAGGCACAGAAGACAGATAAATGCCTGCATTTCTGACATAGTAATGTAAAATCCAACTTCACCAGTAAGTAGGATTTCTTACTACCATTCCAACCATACCAAATATGACAAGTCTATTCCTCTTTGATCAGACAATTCCACTTAAAGGCATATAAGAGAATCTCAAATGCTGAGAGGAGCAGTTTTCCACTGCCAGGACATGTAAAAATTAAACACATGTCCTGCCTTTTACCTACATAGTACCCTTCCCTATGGGTTACCTTGGACCTGCCTTAGGGGTGACTTATATATAAGAAAAAGGGACTGTAAGGCTTTGGCAAGTAGTTTTAAATGCCAAGCCGAAGTGGCAGTGAAACTACACAGACAGGCCTAGCAAAGACAGACCTGAGGCATGGTTACGGGGTACTTACGTGGGTGGCACAATCAGTGCTGCAAGCGCAGTAGTAGAATTTAATTTACAGGTGCTAGGCACATCTAGTGCACTTTACTAGGGACTTATAGGTAAATTAAATAAGTCAATTGATAATGAACCAATGTTACCATGTTTTTAGGGAGAAAGCACAATGCACTTTAACACAGGTTAGCAGTGGAAAAGAGCCCAGAGTCATAAAGCCAACAGAAACGAGGTCTTAAAAAGAGGAGGATGAAGGTGAAAAGTTTGGGGTGACCCTTCAGAGAGGGCCATTTTCTAACACAGTCCTTCTTGTAGAGCAACGGAACACTTCAGTCCTTCTGAGTCTTCCACGAGTCCAGAGGCATACTGAAGAGTCGGGTCTGAGGCACCAACATTTATACTTGGTGCCCGCTTTGAAATACGAGAAGGTTCTGGAGGGTTCCACTTCAAGAGGTAAGGTGTAATTTCCTGCCTCCCTGCCCTGGCCCTAGCTTGTCTGGGTTCCCAATGGACTAGTGTCAAGCCCTTTGTGAGTGTGCCCAGACAGAGCCTTTGTGATGTACAGGTAGGTGTGGTAGTTGACAGCTCCTCCCCCTTCATCAAGTCAGAGATGGGCCATCCTATCAACACCAATGCTCCTTTGTCTCACTGTCTGGGAGAAATATACAAAAACAAACTGCCAGCTACATCTAATCATGTGACCCAGAAAACAGGCTACAAGCATCGCATGGTTAAGGCAGAAAAAAGACAACTTTCTAAAAGTGACTTTTTCAGAATTATCACTTAAAACCAGACTTTACCATTAAAGAGCGCTTTATATTACAATTCTTTAGACACCAAACTCAACATTCCTACCCATTGAAAGTTATTAATTATTAAGTGTAGCAAGGTAACCCTTAAGGGAAGCCAGGCCCTGCAATAGTGAAAAGAAATTAGTTTTTCACTTCCAGGACACGTAAAACTTAAAGATTCATGGGCAGCTTTTTTAAATGCACTGCAGCCTGCTGTATGGGCTGTTTAAGGAATTCCCTGGAGGCGACATATGTATTTAAAAGGAGGTTTACATCTTGCAAAAGCTACATTTTGCCATGTGGAAATGGTAGTTTAAATTGCACATGCAGGGTGCAACAGTAGGCTAGAGATATGTTTGAAGGACTACTTAAGTGGGGGCACAATCAGTGCTGCAGGCCCACTAATAGCATTTAAATCGCCATAGGATAACGTTAACCTGCAACCAGGCATTAGTAATATAAAAATAGTAAGTATATGATAGATGAAAGACCTTACATAGAAATGTTAATTCCTAAATATTAAGAGGACTGAGGATAATGACATAGGTGTATTCATGTAAAACACTACCTTGTGAGTTAGAATTTCTAAAAATAGTTATTTAGATAAACAGTAATTGTTTTGTTATCATAAGCCTTATTGGCCTTTAGCTGTAATGTATTACTTTCAGGTCTTAGTTTCAGAACAACATACCAAAACAAACCGTACCTAATCTAAAAAAAAGAAAAGTGAAAATTGATTCCTCTAGTTTGCCTCCATCTCCAGAGTTTCAGGGGGCATGAGTAATGCTCTATAACATGTAAAAAGGGTCCGGAACCATGATGAAAGACTTTGAAATAAGAGTATTTTAATCTGTCTCCTCAAACCTCAGGTATTGGTCACAAGAGGCAAGCAATATTTCCCAGTTTGCCAGAATTCTGCAGATATTGATCTCAGGTGATCTCCTGTGTTGATCATGCACCTCAAGATACTATGGTAAAGATGATTCTGATAAGGAAACTGGATCTCTGCGCAGTTAAGTTCGGATTGGTTGTGGCTAGTGGTTGTATTCCCTTTGGCATGAAGGAGGGGGACCAAATTGTTAGCAAATATTACAAAATGACTTCAGAGAGTCCTCCTCGATGAGCAGTCATGCTTTCTCCATGCCCATAGAAACCCCACGTGTATAGGTTTAATTTTATACACCACTCCTTACACCAAAGGACTTTTGTATAACTTCTCACCAAGGAGTTGTTTTCCAGATTTACTAATAAACGTTTATTGAACACATAGTTGCTTATTACTTAATGTTTGTGTTGATCCAGGTGTTTTATATGTTTTATTATTGTAAATATTTGATTAATACAATAAATCTATCACTACTACTTCATTTTTTTTTTATTTACACGATGCAACATGCTTGCATACAAAGCACCTATTGAACAAAAGGACCTCTATACAATTGAATAGTCCTTGTATTTGTTTTTTTGTTCAACTGTACATTAATCCAAGGCTCTTGGTTAGGAGAATTTGGGCTTTCTCACTCCTATTCAGAAAACTAATATTATTTATCCTTTTCTGTTTTTAAGTATTTGGCCTCATAGAAATGTCAGCATATTTCGGCATTTCTATAATTCATGGCCCTTCTCAGGAGAAAGGTACAAGGATCTATAAATTGTTAATCTTAAAAGATACACTATACACACAAAGATTATCCTCAAAACAGTGACACCTCAAGGAAAATAATTTTTTTATCATCTGCTTACATTCGTCATTTGAATGCAATAATAAAATTCAACTTTTCCAAACATTTTCTAATGTACTACCACAATGTTGCATGGGCTCAAGCCCCAGGAAGGTTTTCGAGCCCCATATTGTTTGCGAAGAAAGGATACTTTGCCTGGTGATGAGGTGATATGTTCGAAGTCAGTGACCTTGGGATATGTTTTTTTCTATTTGACGTTTGTATAGCTAAATCAACATTGCTTAATAGAATTTGTGAAAAATACATTCAAGTCTGGACAATGATATGTGTATGGGGGGGTTTGAGAAAGAAAACTTTTTAGTATGAAATTGTGTATATGTGTCTTTGAAAGATATGTGCTGATTTGCTGTTTAATCTTGTTAGAATTGCAGTTTTGTTTTGAAACTACATAGTATACATAATGAAATGATAAATACGAATGCCAGCAATTTTTTAAGAAACAATTTCACCGTGAAAGTAGAAATGAGTTATAATTAATAGTGTACAGGTTTTGTTCGCTTGATATGTTGCCTGGCATTGGCATAGCGCCTTTCATTCCCCAACACGGCAAGCTTAAAGTCTCCATGTTGTCTTCTGTGATCGCTGCTTTCTGCAGCTAGTTCATTAGTTGAATTCATGCTTGCTGCACGTGACCCAAGCACAAAGAGGTTAAGACCTTTCCCTTTCACTCCTCACAGAATAGAGGTTTGATTTCCCTGCTGCTAAGCGTACCCGCCTACCACTTACATAGCAACAGCCGCTGCGCAGCCGTCTCGCGGTGTACAAGGCCTATTAAAAAGGTTGCCTGCTGCACATTACTGGAACATTGAAATAGTTTGAATGGAGTATGCAGAGCTTTTCTTTGGAATTTCAGATCATGTATTGCAGTCGTCCCCAGGGAACCTCATCACTACCTTCTCCTCTGAATCCGTCTAATTTGCAAAGCTGCTTAATATGTAGATTACACTGAAGCTAGAACATGGTTTCCTTTATTCGCTTTTTTCCTTTCTCCTGGGGAGTTTGTCTCGTCAGCTCAGCTGAATGCTCTGCTTTGCAATTTAGGCCTTTCTGCTGAAAGTTGTCATTCTTAATGGCATGGTGTTCCTCTCCACTGATGGCGTATGAACGTACTAACCATCTATACAGTGCATGTAGCATGTACACAATGGCTGACTTAATCGTCACTTCTTAGCGTGACGCACCCAGTGCGCTATCACAGAAGCAGACGTGCCCTCTTCATGTTCTGTTATTTTGTGATGTAATTTGCAAGGTGCTTTTAAGGCTAATCACTTTAACATAATCAAGACCTCTATTTGCATTCGATTTATTTGTATTTATTTGTATTCTTTGATTAAGGGTTAACACACAAGCTCTATATATAGCCACACAAAAAATAATCATATTTCAAAAATATATTGTTATAGGGGTCAAAAATGAGGCAAACATTCCCAATGCCATACGAAAAATTGTAAAGTGAAAGCTCTGTCAAAGAAGCGGTGTTTAAGGGAACCTGAAACAATTATTTGGTGGGAGAGATGTTGAGATGTGGGGAAAGAATTCCAGAGTCTAAAGACCAGCAGTGCACTGGGCATATGATGGTGGAGTGTGGTGCTATGGTAGTTTGACAGGGAGAGCGAATGCTGCAGACAACAGCATAGAACTTAACTACTGAGAAACTGAAAATGCCAACCGAAAGTAAAAGAAAACCAAAACAATAAAACGAGAGTCTCAATATAAACAATTAAAGGAGCTTGAAAAGAAGCTGGATTGAGGAACTTCAGATTGACTAGATGGGCGAGGAGGGGCGCTGGTGGGCCTAGGAGGGGGGGACGAGCAATAAACGTAGCAGGCGAATAAGCATGAAGGGTAATACGAAGACACATTTATTAAAGGTTCATCAGATGCAGGTGGAATACCACAGGGTCAGTATAACTGTGACGTGAGAACGATAGATTAGGTGAAAACGTTGTCAAAACTGCATGCATCTTGGTCCAGTGATGGAAATGAAAAGAGAAGAAAAGGGATGGAGGGAGAGAAGAATCATTAGGGCAGAGTACAAGGACGAAGAGACTTAGGGCCATATGTACAAACACATTTTCCCATAGACACAGAATGGGCAAAACTGCTTGCTACATCTGGCCCTTACTGTTATGAAAGGGTTAACGTGTAGATGTTAGGAGAACATCCACACATATAGAGTATCATTAACAGAAGAGAAATAAAATTAAAAATATACATTTTGGAATCCTCGATGTAGGGAGGACAAGGAAATGGGATAAGGAACCACGTCTATAACAGAAAGGAAATCGCAATAAAAATGAGAAAGTGTAGGAAATTGTAGAAAAAAACATTAAGGTCCGAGAGCAGAATCAATTTGGCAAAAGCATAGGGTCATTAAAGGATGAGGAAGGGCTACCTGAAAAAGAAAGTCCGGTGAAAAAAGGAAACAAAAGGCATAGAAAATCAGTGAAAGGAATGCATTTGTGAAGAGGTATCAACTGAGACATAAATGAGATGGAGAGATAATCGCTGCTTGTGAAAGGGGATATACTAAGGTATACAAAAAGTAATGGATGGAATGCTGGAACTGATATCAGCCACTGCTAATTACTCAGAGCCACGACCACCCAGTCCATCATTATTTTGCTCACCATGTCGCCTCAGTTTGGACCCAGCTATATGCAAATCAATATTGACACTGCTCCAAAGGGAACAGTTCAGTCCAAACTGCAAAGCCAGGTACTCCCTGAACTGGAACACAAGCAACTTAAGACCACTTTCACCCTTGTTAAGGGCTCATCAGCTGGGTATAGATCGGTTCCAGAGACACATTGTGCCCAGGACTCATGTCTGGGCATATTCATCCTGCTTAGGGGACATACACAAGTGCACAAAAAGTAATGGATGGAATGCTAGAATTAATCTCAGCCAATGGTTGCACAGAAATGACAGGCAGGATCATGAACCAAGATTAGCCTTCAAGGTTCATGCTTTGCACACTTGCCAGTATGATTCTTTACAAATATAGAACATACCAAGAAACACAGTCTTTTTTTAGCTGATAATGAAATAAAAGACAGAACATCAAGCTGAACAGCAAAATTATATAAAATAAAAGGCATTTGCAAAGCCCATGTTTACCCTGATGGGTTTCTTGGCGCTGAGGAGATACTCATGGCTTTACGTTGGCAGATCCTGTTGGGTCTCAGGCATGGTAGTAATTAAAAACTGACTTTGGAACAGGTCCCTATTGGACTCTATGGGGGTGATTCTAACCCCGGCGGTCGGCGGAGAGGCGGCGGTCGGACCGCGAACAGACCGGCGGTCCAAAAAATGGCATTCTGACCGCGGCGGTCACCGCCGCGATCGACCGCCACTTTCCCACTCCGACCGCCACGGCGGTCATGACCGCCGGCCTGGAGTTTGCGCACTCCGGCCTGGCGGTCGACCCAAGACCGCCAACCGCATCATGACCCTGCTTACCGCCGCGGTTTTTGGCGGTCGGGAACCGCCATGCGAACCATGGCGGTAGGCACTATCGGGGCCTGGGAATTCCATCCCTGGCACTGATAGGGGTCTCCCCCACCCCCCACTACCCCCCACGAGTCCCCCCCCCCCACACCCTCCACCCCCTGCCACCCCCCAGAGATGTTACAAACCCCCTGCCCCCCCCACCCCGACATGCACATACACGCACCCCGACATGCACGCACCCCCAACATGCACATATGCACACCCCCTACACACACACATACACAACGGGGGCACATACCCGCACACATACATGCCAACATGCGCACCCGCCGAACTACACACATTGCCCATAGGCACAGCAGCACCCCCTGCCCTCATGCACGCACTCACACACACCCTCTACACACCCCCATGCACGCACACATCACACAACACCCCCCCCACCCCCACCCCTCACGGACGATCAACTTACCTTGCGTTGGTCCTCCGGGAGGCGACGGGAGCCATAGGGACGTGACCGCCAACAGAAGACCGCCAACAGAAGACCGCCACACAGAAATGTGGGTCGTAATTCTGTGGGCGGTGTTCTGCTGGCGTGGCGGTGGAGGTTGACCAGTCTCCACTTTCCCGCCCACCGCCAGTGTGGCTGCTGGCGGTTTTCCGGCGGAACGCTCCCAGCAGTCGGAATACGCGCCGCGGCATACCGCCGCGGTCGGCGGTCTTTACCGCGGCGGTAACTCGGCGGTCTTGCGAAAAGACCGCCAAGGTCAGAATCACCCCCTATATGTCCTTAACATTAGAGGCAAAAACTCTGATTGATTTCTCAACTTTGACTGCAAAAAACGTTTGGTAATCCATTTGAGCAATAGAGACCTGTTTACATGTGACACTTGTGTAGTACATATTGTGACATGACTTGCCTTTAGGTGTTTGTGTAACTTCTAGGTCTGAGCAGTTATTCAGGAATGAACGGAATTAAAAGCTCTGGAGTGGAGGCTGCAATCACTTAACATTGTTCAGTGCCTGTCAATGGGTCATAAAAGTGTTTAGACTACATGCATATCCAATCCTTGGCCTCTCCACACAGAAATGGTCATATATGTGTCAATTGTAATTGTGTGAAAGTATGCAAAGGAGGTACACACTGCCAAACAACAAAAAAATGCAGTGGGTGGATTGTGTCTATGCAAGGGGATGGTGAAGTAGAGGAGATCAAAGGTAGTATGAGCAGAAGGAGAGAAAGAAAAGATAGTACTGACAAAGAAAGAGATGATGTGTGAGATATCTGAATGAAGGATTTCAGTATGATGTTGGGGGGGAAAGGCTGCAATTGTCTGACAAAGTAAGGGACTGCAGAGGAGAGTACTTTAAAGGGGAGTGAATAAAATATTCCAAAAATGACTATCACTTCCAGACCCTAGTATTGCTTAATTCATAATCTGATATTTTCAGAATTGAAATATTATCAATTCAAATTATTCCCAGCAGTTTCATTGTTGCTCAATTATCTGATACTGCCACCAAGCTCTGGCAGAGTCAATAAGTTTGATTCATTGTAGGTTTACGTCCATTTTTATGCTGTTTGACGGAAAGCGGAAAGCAATGATTCAAACCTCAGAGTGAAGCACACAGAGTTTTGTCTGGTGACATGTTATTTGAAGATCAGGCTTTTAATTTACATGTTTCAAGCTTTGCCCTTAGTTAAGTAAGGCATGCCTCTTGAAAATGATTCCTAGTAACACTTCTTGGGATATGCCCTTTTTTAGATTCCTCTAATAGTACTGATTACACTCATGCTGTTTTACAAACAACACCTTGTACGATTAACAACTAATACATTTATTACACCTTTCAAAAAACTGGTCATCAAAAGTAAGATGATCTTCAAACACATTTTGTGGTTCACATATATAAATTGGCAAACACAGAGCACTCTAGCCTATAACCATACAAATAAACATTTCACATTTTTCTGCAACAAGCAGCCCAGGTAAAAGAAAGGGGAACTCATATCAGTGCTGGAACACAAGTGAACAGACACTGCCATCAATGCTGTAACATTCCCACATCAGGTTTTGATACAGCAATGTAAGAAATTGGATTATTGGTAGAAGGGGTGGAAGCCCAACCCAGGCAACAACCACAATCCTTGTTAAGGTGAACCACAAAAGTCACTAAATCAAACTGCCCTTTGGTAGCTTGGCACAATGCAGGATTAACCTAGAGGAGAAATCCAAAATATTTAAGCAGCACACAAATGGTAATACATTGAAAAGACAACACAAGAAAAGTTCTGATCCAATTTAGAAACACAGGCTCAATTCCAAAAAATAAAATGATACCAGGACGACAAAAATCCAATCGGTAGAACCAGAGATATTCACGTTTAAAGATTTTAAGGAAGTATCGCACCTAAAAGCAAAAAGCAGTCATCTGGTTGTACTAGACAGCGGAAAAGTCAGAAGTTCAGGCCACTCACAATTGGAGCGCAGGTCCCATGCAGGGACCCGGTTTGTCGTGCTGAAAGAGTTACCTTCTCAAAGTCTGGCATGAAGAGTGACATTCACAGTGAAGGAAGCCTCGAGTAGCAGGGAAGGCATTGCAAATTGTCACTGCTGTAGCTTGAAAAGCAGACATGGTGGCGTGAGCTTTCGTCACTATAGCGGGAAGAGACAGTCGGACATTGCAAATGGTTGTTACTGGAGCTTTGTGATGGCGGCTACCGTGGGGTGTCGCAGCTGTAGAGCGAAGTGCAGATCTTGCATTGCCATCCTTTCAGGCAGTTGCTGTAGCGTGAAGAGCAGGTCTCCACTACATCTTTGCATTGTTGGTCATTCCAGGAAGCAGAGTCCTGCATGAAAGGGCCTGTTCGCAGCTGTGAAGAGCCCTAATTCCAGGATTTCAGCTTTTTGGAAGGAGCCTAGACTGATGCCAGTAAAGGGTCCAGGACCTGAGGCACCTCTTGGGAACAGGCACGTACTCCAGCAGAGGCCAGCAGGACTCAGCTAGGTCCAGTTGCAGGTACAATTGAAGCAGGTCAGCTTGGCAGTTGCAGGGGAGGTCTTCTTGGTCTCGTTACATCCCTCTTGCTCAAACAAGAGGTCAGCCAACTGACTCTTGGAGTTACTCTGGTTAGTCTGAAATGAAGGTAAGCAGTTTAGTCTTTCTTCCTTCTCAGACAGCAAGGCAGTCTTAAGCAGCAGGACATTACTATGGCAGCTGGACATCCTTCTTCTGTAATGCCCACAAGTCCAGGAGTATTCTGGTGAGTGGCTCTGGAGGTCCAATAGTTTTACCTGATAGCCCTTGAAGTGGGTGGATTCCCTATGTTACCCCTACATCTGCCTCTGGGGAGTTCTCCCCTTCCCCTGTCAAGACTCCAAAGAGTGTTGGGGACAAAAGACTGATTTCAGGTTCCTTTATGTGGCCTGGAGTAAAGCACATTGACGATAAAGTGCAGTTGGACACGGCTCCTCCCCATGGATCCTGGCAGGATGGCCCATCCTGCCCACATGTAGTCCTGTTTGTGTCACTGTGTGGGAGAAATACACAAACCCCAACAACAGAGCTATTCACAGTCATGTGACCCAAGACACTGCAGAAATGGTTAGGACAAAAAAATGCCAACTTCCTAAAAGTGGCTTTTCAGACTTGCTTCTTAAAATCTGACTTTACCACCAGAGAGGATTTTAAATTACAATTATTTTGAGTGTGAACAGTATATTTCTATCTGCTCCCAATCCAAAATTCACTTACTAAACATAATAAGGTAAACCAGTGTTAGTGGGAGAGGTAGGCCTTACAAAAGAAAAAAACTACTTGAGAAGGTTTTCACTGCCAGGACATTTAAAACATAAGCACACATGACCTACTTTATAAATACAATGCATCTTGTCTTATGAACCTTTACAGCCTACCTTAGCAGTAACCTATAATTAATAAAAAGGAAAGTTTAGGCCTGGCAAAAGGTTTATATTGCTAAGTCACAATAGTTGTTTAAAACTGCAGTACAGTCGGCAGCAGCAGGCCTGAGAAATGTATTTAACCTCTTCACTGCCAGGCCTTTTCCCCTCCTGTGCCGAACCTTTTTTTTGGCTATTTGTGGCAGTTTGCACTTAGGCCCTCATAACCTTTTCTCCACATAAGCTACCCATGCCAAATTTGTGTCCTTTTTTTTCCAACATCCTAGGGATTCTAGAGGTACCCAGAATTTGTAGGTTCCCCTGAAAGAGACCAAGAAAGTAGCCAAAATACAACGAAAATGTTGTTTATTGTTAAAATAAATGGGAAAAAGGGCTGCAGGAAAATAGCTTGTGTTTTTTCCCCTGAAAATGGCATCAGCAAAGGGTTTGTGGTGCTAAAATCACCATCTTCCCAGCTTTCAGGAACAGGCAGACTTGAATCATAAAACCCAATTTTTTAACACAATTTTGGCATTTTACTGGGACATACCCGATTTTTACTATTTTTTGTGCTTTCAGTCTCCTTCCCGTTAGTGACAGAAATGGATGTGAAACCAATGCTGGATCCCAGAAAGCTAAACATTTCTAACATGTAGAAAAAATTCTGAATTCAGCAAGGGGTAATTTGTGTAGATCCTACAAGTGTTTCCTACAGAAAATAACAGCTGAAATAAAAGAATATTGAAATTGAGGGGAGAAAAAAACAGCCATTTTTCTCCCCGTTTTACTCTGTAACTTTTTCCTGCGATGTCAGATTTTTTAAAGCAATATACTGTTACGTCTGCTGGACCCTTCTGGTTGTGGAGATATATAGGGCTTGTAGGTTCATCAAGAACCCTAGGTACCCAGAGCCATTAAATGAGCTGCACCTTGCAAATGGGTTTTCATTCTGTACCGGGTATACAGCAATTTATTTGCTGAAATATAAAAAGTGAAAAATAGGTATCAAGAAAACCTTTGTATTTCCAAAATGGGCACAGAATAAGGTGTTGAGAATCAGTTCTTATTTGCACGTCGCTGAATTTCGTGGTGCCTATACTAGCATGTGAATTAGAGGGCATTTCTCAAATTTCTCTTTTTTACACACTGTCTTACATTTGGAAGGAAAAAATGTAGAGAAAGACAAGAGGCAATAAAACTTGTTTTTCTATTCTATATTCCCCCAAGTCTCCTGATAAAAATGGTACCTCACTTGCTTGGGTAGGCCTAATGCTCGCGACAGGAAACACAAGATTGACACATCACATTTTTACATTGAAATCTGACATGTTTTTTGCAAAGTGCCTAGCTGTGGATTTTGGCCTCTAGCTCAGCCGGCATCTAGGGAAACCTAGCAAACCTGCGCATTTTTGAAACCCTAGACACCCAAGGGAATTCAAGATGGGGTGACTTGTGGGGCTCTCACCAGGTTCTGTTACCCAGAATCCTTTGCAAACCTCAAAATTTGGGCAAAAAAAACACTTTTTCCTCTCATTTCATTGACAAAAAGTTCTGGAATCTGAGAGGAGCCACAAATTTTCTTCCACCCAGCGTTCCCCCAAGTCTCCTGATACAAATGGTACCTCACTTGTGTGGGTAGGCCTAGCGTCCGTGACAGGAAATGCCCCAAAACACAATGTGGACACATCACATTTTCCCAAAGAAAGCAGAGCTGTTTTTTGCAAAGTGCCTAGCTGTGGATTTTGGCCTCTAGCTCAGCCGACACCTAGGGAAACGTAGCAAACCTGTGCATTTATGAAACTTGGACACCTAGGGGATTCCAAGATGGGGTGACTTGTGGGGCTCTCACCGGGTTCTGTTACCCAGAATCCTTTGCAAACCTCAAAATTTGGCCAAAACACTTTTTCCTCACATTTTGGTGACAGAAAGTTCTGGAATCTGAGAGAAGCCACGAATTTCCTTCCACCAAGTATTCCTCCAAGTCTCCCAATAAAAATGGTACCTCACTTGTGTGGGTAGGCCTACTGCCCGCAACAGGAAATGCCCCAAAACTCTATGTGGACACATCAAAATTATGAAATACAAAACGAAATGTTTTTGCATTTTTGGTCCTGGGCTCAGCAGCCATATAGGGAAACCTACCAAACCCAGACATTTCTGAAAACTAGACACCCGAGGGAGTCCAGGGAAATGTGACTTGCGTGGATCCCCTAATGTTTTCTTACCCAGAATCCTCAGCAAACCTCAAGTTTAGCTAAAACATCACATTTTTCCCACATTTCTGTGTAGGATCACTGCACCAGGACACATTTCCTACCACCCAACATTCCCCTCAGTCTCCTGCTAAAAATGATACCTCACTTGTGTAGGTGGGCCAAGTGCTTGTGACAGGGAAGAGTCAAAAACATGTCAAAATTGAGGGGGAACAAAAGAGGGTCCAAAAGGGCAGTTTGAAAAAAAAAATGTTTAGGTTGACAAGTGCAGCAGCATTTTTATTGGTATAGATGAAACGGGTTTCTGCAAATTCCAGAAGGTTCCATCACAAAAATGTTGGAAAAATGGGTGATTTACTGCAAAGTTGGAGGTTTGAAGGGCATTGTGGGTAAAAAAAATGGTGCGGGGTGCGTGTGAAGCACACCATCTTGGAATCACCCAGATGTTTAGTTTTCAGATGTGTCTAGGTCTTGTGGATTTTTCTACATGGCAGCATCCCAAATTCCATACAGTGCAGCCCTCACCATTTCAAGTCGGACGATTTTGAGAGTTAGCCAAGCTCTCATGGCCCAAATGTAAAACCAAACCCCACAATAATCAAATGTCTTCTCGCTTGCCGTGGGATAAGATGTTTTAGTGTGTGGGGGAGAGCTGAAAGACTGTTACCTCCTTCAGTTGGTGTGGGGGCATAACCAGGCCCATACTGGTTGGTAGCCATCACCCCACTATTTTTTGTTTTTTCTTAATTCCCTGGCATCTATTAGACTTTCTGCCCCACCGGGGTGTGGATTGGCGGTAATTGCCCCCATCTGCCCACTGGTGGGCAGAACAACTTTGGCCCCATTTATTTGGGGTTGGGGTATGTCCATAACCCCAACCTCTTATTTAAAAAAAAAAAATCTGGTCTCTGGTGGGCTTTCTGCCCCACTTGGGAGCTGATGGGCCTTCCAAAAATAGGCCAATCTGCCCCTAAGCAGAGATGGCCAACAGTAATGTGCCCCCATGGGGAGTGACCCCTGCCCATGGGGTTGCCCCTGCCAACAAAACACACACATATACACACACACCAATCCGTGGTGCCTAAGTTGTTTCTACCTCCCTGGGGACAGATCGCCCTAATAGAAATAGGCCGATCTTCCCCCAAGGGGAGCAGAAATGGTCTAAATACAATTTGCCCCCCCCAGGGGAGCATCCCTTGCCTAAGGGGTCGCTCCCCACCTCTAAAAATAAAAAGAATGATCCCTGGCGCCTAGAGGTTTCTGATCTCCCTGGGGACAGGTCGGCCTAATAACAATAGGCTGATCTGCCCCCAGAGGGGCAGAAATGGCCTCAAATAAATTTGCCCCCTCCCTGGGGAGCGACCCTTGCTTAAGGGGTCGCTCCCCTTGTGTAAAATTCACCTTAAAAAAAAAATTACCTGCGGGCTAGTGGTGTCTGCCCCCCTTGGGGGCAGATTGGCCTCATAAAAATAGGCTGATCCGCTCCCAAGGGGGGCAGAAATGGCCTAAATATAACCCCCCCCCCCTAGGGAACAACCCTTGCCTAAGGGGTTGCTCCCCACCTTTAGAAAAAAATAAATAAATAAATAAATAATCCCTGGAGCCAAGAGGTTTCTGCCTTCCCTGGAGGCAGATCGGCCTAATAACAATAGACCGAAATGGCCTGAAATAAATTTGCCCCCTGGGGAGCGACCCTTGCCTAAGGGGTTGCTCCTCTTGCGTGAAATTCACAGCAAAAAAAAAAAACTTCCTGGTGTCTAGTGGTTTCTGCCCTCATTGGGGACAGATTGGCCTCATAAAAATAGACCGATCTGCTCCTAAGGGTAGCAGAAATGGCCTAAATATAATTTGCCCCCTAGTGGAGCGACCCTTGCTTAACGGGTCGCTCCCCACCTCTAAGAAAACAAAAACAAAAAAAAGCATCCCTTGAGCCTACACGTTTCTGCCCCTCCTGGAGGCAGATCGGCCTAATAACAATAGGCTGATCTGCCCATGGGAGGGGGGCAGACTTTGCCTAAAATAAATACCCCCCACCCTGGGAAGTGAACCTTGCCTAAGGGGTTGCTCCCCTTGTGTGAAATTAACCACTATGCAGGTGCATTGCTGTGTTAGCCTACTGCTTGCTTTATGCTGTGCTGTAGAAGGGACTGCCACTTTGCTAATTGCTCTGCTGTGTTGGCCTGCTGCTTCTTGTTGCAGTGAGAAGGACTGGACTTGATCTCTACATCCTTGACTACAAACGTCTCTAAGGGCTTGTTGACTTCTCCCTGTTCTAGTGCAGTTTCAGGGACATCAATAACTGCCTGCAACTCTCCTGATGCTGTTGGACTCTGCTATCTGTGTGCCCATTCCTGGGCTTCAGAAGTGGGTTCTGCAGCTGATTTCTGCAAAAACGGACGCATCACTTTGAGTGCGGGAGATATTCCATCTATGTCAATGCAGAGACTGCTCGATGACAGCAGATTCACAGCCTGCATGGCTGGACACTCCGCGCAGCCCAGTGGTGATGCATCACATTCACTACAGTCGTGCCCTGCGACGGCACAGTGACCCGACCCAACTGTGTGGAAAATACCGATTCTTCATGCCCTTGGCATTGACACTTTTCTCCATCACAGGTACTGTTTCAGTAGGCCCGGTGTGGGTTCTGTAGCTGGCCTGCCCTTCTTCGCGGTCAGCCTGGATTTTGGATTTGCACCTGTGCCTCGTGACCTCAAGTAACCATGTGACTGATTGTGTCTCTTAAGCACTGTTTTCACATTTAAGCTTTAAAAATTTATATTTTGAGTTCTACTTATTGGATTTTTGTTATTTTTGTCATTGTGGTCGTTTTACTCAGATAAATATTCTCTATTTGTTGAAACTGTGTGTGGAGTCTTTTTATGGTGTCTTTCACTGCGTTACTGTAAAATAAGTGTTTCACAAATGCTGTACACATTGCCATCCAAGCTAAGCCTTACTGCTCTGAGCCAAGCTTCCAAAGGGTGAACAGAGGTTAATTTAGGGTGAGTATCTGACTTACCCTGACTAGGATTGTGGTCCCTGCTTGGACAGGGAGCATATCTCCTGCCAACTAGGGACACCATTTCTAACATATATATTTTATTTGGAAACCTTGGACATAGCTCAGACCCTCCATCATCTCATTTCTCCAAGATTCAAAGACTGGGATGCTCCATGCTCCATGGTGTTTTTTTTTTTACTGTCTGAATGTCATGTTGAAATACCTGCATCTTTGAGAATAGTATTAGTTAGGTGAGCATTCATTTGTTAAACATTTTTCTCCATGTTGCAGACAAATGCTCTCCTCTAGTCCATCAACAAACAAGAAAGTTTCTAATCACTGGCACTAATGTCTCTAGAATGAGGCCCGTGTCCCAGGTCACTTTCCTGGCTTCTTCACCACAGCTGTTGATTGCATCAGGAGGTGGCACAGGAAAACTGCCACTACACCTTGACACACTTTAATTTGTGCAAACAACTTTTACTTCAAAGCAGTGTTTTGGGGCTTAAAAGGTTTAATTCTGACTTTGGATGTCTGTGTGTGTGTATATAAAGTACAGATATGGACACACACATAAAGCCAAATATAAACATTTAAGCATATATAAATATATATATATATATCTTCCCTACTGACAGTCGCCAGTAGATATTTACAGTTAGGAACTAATTCCCGTAGATGGAGCATTGAGAAATTAGCCTAAGGAGAGGCGCAAGCAGCCTCCTTTCTTAGGACAGTTTCGGCCCCTGGTACCCCATCTCCTAGGGCCTTGCCTTGTTATAAAGGCAGGGGGCATGCAGTCCCCCTCCCCTCCCCCAGGAGCCCCATGTCCCAGGGCCCACCCAGTAAAAAAAGGGGAGAGGGTCATGCAGATACATTTTTATATATATATATATATATATATTTCAAAGTCATCATTACAGCTATCTCAAGTAAGTATAACTTGTGCCCTAAAGTAACTGTAACTCCAGTCTCCACCCTGCACAGTTTTTAGATATATGCAGCAAAGCCAATCCACAGTAAAGGATCACTCCAACTCTATGACCAAGGCTACGGCTGAAACGCGTTGGTGTGGACTAACATATGCTAATAAAAACTGGGCACTTATATTTCCATGAGAGTCCGAGTGATCCTTTAGTGTGGATTGATGTTGCTGCATATTTGGGCTTCCAGAGCCTGACTTGGACCACCTCATTTGTGAACCCTTGGTCTCCGGGAAAAGTGACTTCAGTTTCTGTTTTAAACCTGAGGGCTGACCACAGAGTCTACATGTCCCTTCCATGACCAGCTGAGTCCCAGATGTGTGGACTCTTGCCTTATTGCTCGGAAAATGGGGAAATATTGGATTATTGACAGTGTCATTCATACTATCGTGTGAGAAGTGTACCCACCGGAAGACTTACAATTAGTGCAAGCATACCAAATCAGAAATTGCAAGGGCTAGGGCGAGCAGCTTCATGGGGAGGTGCACTGGGGAAAGGGAATAGTCAGGACAGGATGGGAGGATCCAGCCGGGATGGACTCTAGAATACCTGGTGACTACCCCTGCCTACGGTTTTCTGGTTAAACCCCAGTGGTTCGGGAGCATGGCTGATTCACGCTGTTGGGAGCGGAGTTGCATGACATTACAGGCGTACACGCTTGTTTCATCAACACCTGGATCAGATAAACAGGATACTGTGGTAGCAAATTTATAAGTATGGCCTTGATGTTGGAAGCCAAGCAGAAGGAGATGTCAAGTAAAATGTTTTTTGCACAGACTACCCCTGAAAGTAACATTTCACACATATGGGGAGATACTGACAAGGGTGTAAGAATTCAGACACTTCAAGACAAACTGGAGAGTCTACACAAGAAAGAGTTAGCTAGGTGGTGGGAGGCTGAGTCTTTACAAAAATACATTGATGTTGGAAGAAGCCCACGGGGATTACACATTTCCACTGTTTCAACCTATGAAAATCCAGAGCCGGAGATGAGTGGGCAAACAACTGATAAAAATGCTCACTGAATATGATGAAAATTCTTATTAAACATGTCATGAAAGACCGAGCAAAACTCTTGGAGGAAATTGCCAAGCTCACAGGTGAGTTACGGGGCCTAGCTTCCAAGGAGACATATGATGAGTTCAATTCCAAAATGCAAATCTGCCTAAGTAATTGTGAGGAAGAAATCATGAATAGAAAACAATGGAAACTCTTAAGGGATTTTCAAAGACTACCAATACAGTAAAACTCTGAATACCAATTTGTGGCGGAACAAGTGGATACTCAACCCCCAAAAAGGAACCTGAATAATCTGGTAACCAGATCCAGAAGAAAGTGATGTGTCAGACATTGATCACTGAGATGTCTCAGAGACAATGCTCACTGGGGGCCCCCAAACAAGCTCAAATAACAGCAGAAAGATAGAAAGATGTTTTAAAGCAATTTCAAATGTTAAACAAGGAAAGGAAAGAGCAACAGATGGGAGAAAATCATCAAAGGGGGAGAGACAGAGGCAGAGGATGACACGAAAAAACAAGAGGAACAAGCAGGCAAAGAAAAGACGGAAGAAAAGAAGGATCAACGCCTGTGGGAATGATGCCAAGGGCTGGACAATTGCAAAAATGCATGTGGTTAACCTATCTAAGCGTGAGTTATCCAAGGATGAGAATGCGTTATTATCTATAGGACTATCATTTTGCCCAAGAAGTAAATTAATGTAACTTAAACTATTTTCATACTAGAATTGATCTTTTTTTGTTTTCTAATAAAACTTAGTTTAAAAAAATGGTTTTGTGTACAACCTATGAAAGCCCCTAGCATTACTACAACACGGCCACTGAGTAATCTCCACATAGAGGATACTATACTTCTCCACTCTTTAGCGACATTAGATCCAGATGTAAAAAGCCAAAAAGATCCCTTTATCATTTTATGTAATTTGAATATAGAAGTGGGCCTATCATGTCCTAGTACCGTCAACTCGAAATCCCCTCTTATACCAACTATTCACTGTGATGCAGTAGACATTTTTGAGAAAAGTGTGATAAATGAACTAAAAAGAATAAGGTATGGAACCAGAAGGAGTAAAATCTATCAGTTTTTTCTATGATTTTCATTCACCACTCTGATAAGGGAGGAAATATTGTGATACTATCCAAAGTAGATTACTTAGCTGAGGGAAGGCGACAACTCAGTGATACAAAATGCTATGCTCTATATAATGCTAAGCATCATCATCCAACATAAAATATTGAGAAGTGCTTGTTGACTGGAATGACAGAGGGTTGATCAAAGGGGAAGAATATCTTTTCCTTAAGTGTGTACCTCAGTTCTATACGTGTTCCCAAAAATTCACAAAGATGCACATAAACCCCCAGGCAGATTAATAGTGTCTTCCATAACATCATTGTTTGAGAATACTTCAAACCATACAGGCCACTGTTTGAGGCCCTTTGTCATCGTTGTCCCAGATTATGTGAAGGACACAGCGCATTTCCTTACACTGATTGAGAATATACACTGGGAGAATGATTACACATTACTGAATTTGGATGTGAATAGTCTTCACACCAGCTTTAGGCATGATTTGGGGATTACGGCAATTCAACACTTTTTAAGAGCTAGATCAATCTCACTGCTGCTGCATACTGAGATGTTGATAGACATGATTTTCTACTGTTTTATTAACAACTTCTTTATTTGTGATAAAGAGATAAACAGACAAATCCAAGGAACTGTGATGGGCATCTGATTTGCTTCTAGCTATTTGAACTTGTTGATGAGCTAGAGGGAGAAGCAGATGTCCACCCAGTTGGAAGAATTTGATGAAAAGGTAGTAATGTGGACCAAGTTTATAGATTACATTTTTATTATCTGGAAGGGGGATATATCTTCTGCCAAGAAATGTATTCATGTCCTTAATGCTAATGAATATAACATTAATCCTGACAGGTCAGACTAGTAGAAAAAGTATTGTGTTCCCGGATGTAGCGATAGAAGTTAACAAGAACATGTTGAGCACTCAATTACATCGCAAACTTACGCCAGGCAACAGTCCGCTCAATGCTTGTAGTGCTCACCCACTGAGCCTGATATACAACACTCCCTACGGGGAATTCTTTGGAGGTCAGCATAACTGTACTACTAGTGAAACATTTGAGGAGGAGAAAGCAGTCATGATGGCTAGATTCAGAGAATAAGAGTACAGTAAAAACAGTGATCATGCAGGTCACCATTAAGGCAGACCGTGTTTTGGGAACACAACTGTTACATCCAGTCAGAGAGTGTACTGACATAGACTCGGCTCATCACCACTTATTCCAGTCAAGCCAATCTGATCAGAAAAGTTTTTAGCAAGAACTGGGATATTCTTAAAACTGACTTAAACAAATATTACATGCAACACCACAGATCACTTTTAGAAAGATTAAGGGCCACATGTACATAGCTTTTTTCTTGTTGCAAATGGCCCGATTCTCAGAATTTGGCCGTGTGCGACAAGAAAAAAGTATTTTGTTATGTACAGACCCTATCGCAAAATAGGTTTGCGGGTCACAATTGCGAGTCGCAGTGCAAAGCATGATTGTTTAGTGTCCGTGAATGTGGTCACCAAACAATTGCAGTTGGCACAATTTAAAATTGGTACTAACCCATTCGCAAAAAGGAAGGGGTCCCTATGGGACCCCTTCTCCTTTGTGAATAGTAGCAAAAATATTTTTTCAGAGCAGGCAGTGATCCCACGGACAGCTGCTTGCTCTGAAAAAATGAAAAGAAAACTTTTTGTTTTTGTTTTGGAAATGCATCCCGTTTTCCATTACGGAAAACAGGCTGCATTTTTTTTTTAAAACTGCTTTGTTTAAAAGCAGTCACAGACATGGTGGTCTGCTGTCCCCATCAGCCTACCATCCCTGTGAGTGCAGCCATTCCCAATGGGGTCGCAATTGCGACCTACCTCATGAATATTTATGAGGTAGGTCATTTGTGACCCCATTGGGAATCACAAACAATGTGAAGTACACTGTTGGTTTTGTGACTCGCAAATGAGTCACAAATTGCGAGTCGCAAAACTCTGGCCCCAAATCCCTTGGAACATTTTGAGCAACAATTTGGCTATGAATGAGGGTACCAATAATAAATATCCCAATGGGCCCATTGGCTTTTTATGTTGTATGTAAAGCCAGTGGCAACAGCTCAAATCGAACTAAAATCAAAATTCCAAACAATAGGAGAGAACATATGATTTAAGGAAATGTCAACTCTAACACCGATCACTGTATATATTGCCTCATCTGTCCATGTAATAGCCATAAAGGTGAAGAAGCGTGTACTTGCATACAAGAGGGCTATCAGACACATTGATCAGAAGTACCCTGTTGCAAGACATTTTTCTGAATTGCGCTTTCAAAATAAAAACATCCTCTGATTTGTGGTAATTGATGCTATCCGGCCTGATATCAGTGGCGGGAATAAGGAACACAAACTGAAAGTAATAGAGTCTAAGTACGTTGTGGATTTCAAACCTTTAATTCGGGGTGGTTTGAACTCCAGCGAAGAATTTATGCCTCAGGATATCTTGTGATATTACTTTCCTTTCTATTAGCAACAGGAGTAAGGTATCTGAACATGGTTGTAATGGCACATATTTTACTTTTTCACACAGGTTCCTTTTTTTGCACTGAATGAGTTCGAGAGTAGCCAGATGAGCACTTCAAAGAATGATTTTTTGTTTATTTGCGCTTTAACTGTGAGAATCCCACAAGTGCAGAATGAGACAGCGTCCAACAATGAGCAGTAATGTGCACTTGGGCTGGATTAGTATATAACAATTTTCTAATTTACTTTATTCATATTGTTGGAAGTGTACGGTTACAGATACCATATCAATATATAATTTTTTACGAACATATATGACAGGTTTTTAGAACCACCCACTTAGACAAAATAACCCTACCACACACTGGGGGTAACATCTACTTTATTGTATGCCATACCTTTCATGATGCTATTTCTTTTGTTTGATTTTTATTTTATTTTTGCAAGTGCCAGTAACATTTTGAAAAGTAATTATGTTTCGAAGATGCTCTGTGAATTTTGAATTTGGTGGTAATTTATTTGGATTTAGCAGTTATTGTTATCAGATATATATTATTATTGTGAAATATAGTACCCATCCAAATATAATGTGTTATAAGTTTGAAACTGCTGCCTGCATAGATTGATTCAGAGTAATGATTGCAGTGAGTTAAAATGACAGCCACTCTTGGGAGTGAATCACTGTGAATTTTAACTTTGGTTCTTTTTCACTGACATTGACCAGGTGTATGTAATGTCTTGTCAGTATCTAATCTGCCACTGTGATCAAAGCTACAGCCAAAACACATTGGCGAGGACTAATGTATCCTTATAAACACCTAGCACTTTCATTTCCATAAGGAGAGTCTGGATGTTTCTTTACTGTGGATTGTTTTGCTGCATATTTGGGCTTCCGGAGCCAGACTTGGACCGCTGCATGAGTGTGTGTGTGTATGTATGTATATACATATATATATATATATATACATATACTGTACATATCACCTAATATGCTTAATTGGTAGTAGGCCTTCGAGCCTATACAGCTTGGAGTAAGACAACATGCATAAAGAGGATGATGTGGTCAAAATACTCATTTGCCTAATAATTCTGCACTCCCTGTACATATACAGGGAGTGCAGAATTATTAGGCAAATGAGTATTTTGACCACATCATCCTCTTTATGCATGTTGTCTTACTCCAAGCTGTATAGGCTCGAAAGCCTACTACCAATTAAGCATATTAGGTGATGTGCATCTCTGTAATGAGAAGGGGTGTGGTCTAATGACATCAACACCCTATATCAGGTGTGCATAATTATTAGGCAACTTCCTTTCCTTTGGCAAAATGGGTCAAAAGAAGGACTTGACAGGCTCAGAAAAGTCAAAAATAGTGAGATATCTTGCAGAGGGATGCAGCACTCTTAAAATTGCAAAGCTTCTGAAGCGTGATCATCGAACGTTTCATTCAAAATAGTCAACAGGGTCGCAAGAAGCGTGTGGAAAAACCAAGGCGCAAAATAACTGCCCATGAACTGAGAAAAGTCAAGCGTGCAGCTGCCACGATGCCACTTGCCACCAGTTTGGCCATATTTCAGAGCTGCAACATCACTGGAGTGCCCAAAAGCACAAGGTGTGCAATACTCAGAGACATGGCCAAGGTAAGAAAGGCTGAAAGACGACCACCACGGAACAAGACACACAAGCTGAAATGTCAAGACTGGGCCAAGAAATATCTCAAGACTGATTTTTCTAAGGTTTTATGGACTGATGAAATGAGAGTGAGTCTTGATGGGCCAGATCGATGGGCCCGTGGCTGGATTGGTAAAGGGCAGAGAGCTCCAGTCCGACTCAGACGCCAGCAAGGTGGAGGTGGAGTACTGGTTTGGGCTGGTATCATCAAAGATGAGCTTGTGGGGCCTTTTCGGGTTGAGGATGGAGTCAAGCTCAACTCCCAGTCCTACTGCCAGTTCCTGGAAGACACCTTCTTCAAGCAGTGGTACAGGAAGAAGTCTGCATCCTTCAAGAAAAACATGATTTTCATGCAGGACAATGCTTCATCACACGCGTCCAAGTACTCCACAGCGTGGCTGGCAAGAAAGGGTATAAAAGAAGGAAATCTAATGACATGGCCTCCTTGTTCACCTGATCTGAACCCCATTGAGAACCTGTGGTCCATCATCAAATGTGAGATTTACAAGGAGGGAAAACAGTACACCTCTCTGAACAGTGTCTGGGAGGCTGTGGTTGCTGCTGCACGCAATGTGGATGGTGAACAGATCAAAACACTGACAGAATCCATGGATGGCAGGCTTTTGAGTGTCCTTGCAAAGAAAGGTGGCTATATTGGTCACTGATTTGTTTTTGTTTTGTTTTTGAATGTCAGAAATGTATATTTGTGAATGTTGAGATGTTATATTGGTTTCACTGGTAATAATAAATAATTGAAATGGGTATATATTTTTTTTGTTAAGTTGCCTAATAATTATGCACAGTAATAGACACCTGCACACACAGATATCCCCCTAACATAGCTAAAACTAAAAACAAACTAAAAACTACTTCCAAAAATATTCAGCTTTGATATTAATGATTTTTTTGGGTTCATTGAGAACATGGTTGTTGTTCAATAATAAAATTAATCCTCAAAAATACAACTTGCCTAATAATTCTGCACTCCCTGTATATATATATATATATATATATATATCTATAAAACCCCCATCTACCCTCTCACCCCGTTACAAAAGCTGAAGGCGACCAGTTAACTTTTGTGTAGTCTTTAGAACAGTTTTGAGCTGCTTATTTATAAAAGGCATCCAAAATGCTACCAATGACACTCATTGGTTATTTAACACACTGGCCGTTATTTATTATTTTTTCTTTTCCATTTTGCTAGGTAAGGTGATTGTGCTATTGCTCTGCTGCTGCATAAGCAGTGGCAGAAAGTTTCAACTGCCTTGACACCTTTCCCAGATGAGGAAATCCATTGATAGTGCAGATTTAGAGCAATATGAAAGCAGAATGGGAGCATTTAACACTCTTCATTTGCTTTTGAGTTGCATTCTGTTCCCCTCTGCTGTCATTTTCGAGGCCTGAGCTGTGAGGCAAGTGTTAAAATGTTCACTTTGCAGAGGCACCATGTTCATAGGAAGAATAAAATCATTTAAAGAGATATAGCGGGTAGCCAGTGAATAAATGAAAAATTAGTTTATTAATTCAATTATTTAAAAGTGTTACAGTAACTACATACCACGCAATATCTTATTTCTCATCATTATTACACATTTTAAAATAAAGAAATGTTTTAAAGGATAACATTTCATTAACAATTGTGAGTGTAGAAATTAGTACTAATAATTATTTATCATTTGCTTTGATCATACAAGATGTATTTATTTTGAAATAACAAATGTGGTTTATTGATTGGCCACCATCGAGTATGGAAATGTTCATTTATGCTTTGAAAATAATGTACTAATGCTGTATTAAGCAGACTGTCTCTTTAAATGATGAATTAAATGGATGAAATAATTTGAGTATGTCTTGTTCTCTGCTGGGCCTCAAGCAGATAAGGTTTCAGTGAGAAGCTGCTTATCTAACAAATGTACCCACAAAAGAAACATTTAGATGTTCTCATGACCGTCGTATAACAAACTGCTTTTATTCAAGTCACAAGTTTGTTCTGTGCATGTATTAATGAAATGTATTCCTCTCGAGGAAATTCAGTGATACGAGAATGTTTCCACATCTTTGTAACTATTGTCCGGCAGCAGCATATTAGAACAAAAGGGTCTACTAACAGCAATCGGAAGGAAGTCTAAGAAGTTACAATTACTATCATTTGGAGTTACGTGAATGGAGAAACATCAAATCAACATTTTAAAAATTATTATTGTGTCTTTTCTAATACATTTCTGATATTTAATGTTTGTGATTGGATGTTCTTTCTTCGCCTGATGCTTTTGACCAATATAAATTATGAATGTATTTTAATTTAATGAACAGTCACTGGGAGCTGGGACTCATTGTTCCTGAGACATTAATTGATCGTACTTTTAGGTTCATGGTGGTTTGACACTTTGACATTTCATGCTTTACCAGTCAGTCTACTGACGTCCTGGTATTTTCTTATTTTCTGAGTTTATTATGTCTGTTCAAATACTGAACTAATGCTCTGATGGTTTAGAGATCTCATAGTCCAAATTCTAAACCGCCCCCCTTACCCTGCTATATCCTGAAACTGACACTGCTGTCCCCCCGATGAAGCTGTAGCCGCACTACTGACATTCCTTAGGGATAGGTAATTCTGTTTGATCTGTGCATTGCTATTTGTCTTTTGTTTTTGCAGGTACCAACTGCTACTGTTTTAATACTGCTGATTGTTTTAATAGTGGCATAGTTAGATGTTTTCCAAATTAGTGTTACTAAAACTTTTGCATGAAGCCCAACAAGCTAATGCTAATCTGAGGTTAGTGAGATGTTTCTTTATGCCTATGAACTGATGTTAATTCACTTGCTGAACAAAAGTATTATATATCTCTTTCTCAAATATTGCTGCTATTAATGAGTGTTTTCACTTTTGAGATTATAATTCTTGTTGCCTTGTTCAAGTTAAGATACTTTAGGCGACATAGACAGCCTGTGATGTTACTTTATCTCTATCATTTGATGTTAAGACTAATTTTCGGGACCTTAGCATTTTTAATATAGGGAAATAAACCTTTTTATTGATACCAATGGTGTGTTTATTCATGGCCAAATTGGTCATGGTGGTTCTTTACTGACTCACTATTATTATTGAATTGTTTATTCTTGATGTATGTCACAACACTCTACAATATAAATGTAAATGAGTCAAAAGGTTCTACAACCTTAAGCAAGGCTGAATGCATACTTTTTTAACCCAAAATAGATAGGCCAAGGCCGGGCAACAAGGAGCACACAGACACCAGAAGTCAATGGAAAGTCTCTACTTGGTGCCTGATAAATATGAGTTTATGTAATCTATGTTGCAATAGTTATTACTGTTCTGATGCTGTTTGATTCTGTAAGATCTTCATTTTGTTACTTACTATGTTCATAAATTTTCCAAACTGAGTAATTTACATTGTGTCATTGGTAGTGAACGAAAAAGCTAGCGTACTTCTACAGGTTATAATGGCATTTTAAAAAAACAATGGCCTAAGTAAAGTGTGACATGCAGTTAAAATTTCAGGGCAGCAGCAGAGTATATGGCCAATTGATTCTCTTCCACATTTACAAAACCTACAACCTTTATTACCCATTGTTTTTTTTCCCCGGGTTATCGCCCCGGGTATACTTGTTTGTGGGCAGAACCATGAACCTTGCACTAAGGATATGATTTCTGCAAGATCTACACAATGCCCTTTATAAATAAGGCTGCATGTGATTGGTTTCATATGATTTACAAACTTGTGGTTCTAAAAATTCTGGACCCATGTAATTTACTTTGCCACAGCAGTACGATTTTAGTATCAAAAGACCGATAATGACTAGTACACTAAGCATGAGCATTTTCGCTCAATTCCAGCAGCGTTTTCACCTCGAAATCGCAATTTTCGTCCTGCACTCGTGGCTCCCATTTTATACACGGCAGCCATTTTTAAAAGTTGCCCTCACATAGGCTTATAATACAGTCAGATTTGATTCCAAGGACACGTACACCTTGATTGACTTTTCTCTGACCTGGGCAAGCTGGAACCATTGCCTCAGGCCAAACCTGTTGGGTCAGTCCCTCTCCCAGTGGCCGAATCAGATAGCATCAAGGCACACCAGGCCATAAAACCCTTATTATCGCTCACACACCCTGCCTAACTTGCTCACACCTGCACCTGCTCTTTTCTTCTTCTTACTTTACGAGGGGGAGGTGCCCGTTTTTATTAGTGGTCCACACTTATCTGATGTAAAATACTAGGCCTTGCCGGGTAATTTATTATGGGTTGGATGACATGAAATATAAGGTTTCATCATGACACTGTTTTTTCCTTTGTAGTGAAAACATGTGAATGACCAACCAAAATGTCAAGAATGTTTGCCTGAAGCTTAAAAAACTGTATATAAGGAAACCTGACTTTGCATTGAAACACTGTCTCCTGAGAACATACAAATCGTGCTGTTGTACTTCTAGGACACTTGTCAATTGGTTGCAGCCAATAAATTTGATCTTTGACTTCACCTAGAAGACTCTGAGTTTCTGTAGTCTGAATCAGGAAAGTACCCGAGGTCTTTGGGTGTACCCTGGCACCGCTGGGTTACCGGATCAGTATCGGTTCTGAAAAACCCAGTACCTCAGTTGGCGCCCAATGTGGGGCGATACCAGCGGTACCGGTCCAAGCCTGAGGTCCGTGGGGAGCTTCGTGTGAAAATTCTGGAGGAAGGCCGCCACTTCATCGACCCCTGCATGTCGACGTGGTCCGAAAGTCTTTGTTGCGAGGTTCCCCGCTTCCCAACGGCTATGAAGGACTGCTGCCCTGGCTATCGCCCTGATTTGGACCCTTGATTTTTGGTAGAGCGAAACGATAAGACGAGTCTTCTGGTGACGTCATTGATATTTTCAGTTAAGTATAAGTGGAGCGTCTCCCAGTCCTTAGTTGGACACTTGGTTTGGTCCTTAGTTGGACACTTGGTTTGGTCCTTAGTTGGACACTTGGTTTGGTCCTTAATTGGACATTTGGTTTGGTATCCCTTTGGGATCACTTTGATTTGGAACTTGCAAGTACCAAAGCCGAAGGACTCGTGTATTCACGAGACTATCGTAAACGATAATCCTTTGAAGTTTGAAGCTAGACTAGTGAGCGAAGATGCCTGGTCTTAGCAGACTTGGAAATTTGTTTTGTCTTGGTTGTAAAAGGGACTCCCGGTTGGAGGACTCATGTCCGGTTCCTCCGATTGGAACTCCAACCTATGAACTATATGTGAAGCACGGAGTGGGCCCCATCACGTTTAATAAAGTATGGGTCCGCTATTCTCGGAAATAATTGAGAAAAGTTTTTTTTTTTTTTCTTGTAAATATGACTTACAACTAGGATCTGCAAACGGTTCTGTAAGTAAATTGCGACGGCGCTATTTATGAAAAATGGCTAAAGCGCGCTGTATTGTGTGTCCTGAGTGTTTTCTGTTTCTATCTGAAATGAGCTCAATGTGTGTTTGTGGGTCTTCTTGATGTTTTCAGTTTGTTAAGTAAAATGTTGGTTAATTAATATTAAGTAGAAACTTAGAAAAAATCCAGAAATGAACCATGTGATGTGCTAACATAGCTATATGTTGCTCTTTAATTTATAGAATGAGCAATTGTGCACATATACAAAACTGCCGTTAAATGCTTAATAAATTAGAAAACACATTCAATAGATATAAATAGGCCCCCCCCCAAAAAAAACGAAATTATCTATTTTTGCAAAAAAATAAATAAATTTACAGCATTTTTCTTAGATGCATTGTATTAGATGTTCACAGGCAAACTTTTCAGCTGCAGTCTATTTGATAGGAATGTTCAATTCAGCCAGCACTTTCCCAGTTAAACATGGGTGGAATTTTGCATAACCTTCCTTTTAAATGAAAGTGGCGCAAAAATGTGACGCATTTCAAGTTAGGCTTATGCGCTTAGGCTTGTGAGTTAATGTATCCCAAATAATAGGCAAGGGATGCAGCTTGCTTTTATATGTGGAATTATCACAAAAAAAAGAATAATTGGGTTCTTATTTTTTTTTAAAAAGAAAATTATTAATTATGGAAAAATTATTTAAAAAATAAGTGCCTTTCAAAATCGTTTTTTAATATTTATAAAGCTTAATACCTATACTATGACCTCCTAACATTAAAATTTAATTTAAGTTATGTTGCACCGCTAAAATGACATTTGTATGTGCAATTTTCCCTTGGCGCAGGAGCAAACAAGCTCATTTCTATAAAGTATAAGTTAATATTTTCAATGGCTGACTCATGGATTGTGTAATAGACATTCTGGTAATGCATATTATGCAAGAAAATTGTAGGATATTGATTTTTTAATGCCTAAAATATCAAAGTCGATTTTGGGCAAAAGCACTGTTTAAACTGCATTTTCTTTCATTCAGAGTACTTTTTAAAATGTCTCAGGCTTCAGTAAATGCATACATTTAGGTTTGATATATATTTGCAGGTTGTGCCTTCTTATGATTCAATGAGTCAATGTGCCAGTACAAAGGCTTGTTTTAATATCAAGGTTGAAGGTTCTAACTTCAGCTGGGCCTACTGAGACGTTCATTCATTCGAGGTTGATGAAATATGTACCATTGCATGGGATTGCAACAAGCATTTATTCTAACAACTGGTATGTGTGTTATTAAGGTTTGTGAATTATTCACAGTAAATGTAGTTTAATAATCTGGAAATAGAGATAATTTTTTTAGCGCCTAAAAAGGAATTTGTTTTTTTTTTTAAATAGAGTGAATTATTGCAGGTTAGAAGGAAAATAGGAAGGCATACTGTCTTTGACAGATTCAGAGTGGCAGAAGCTAGGAGAGCTACAGAGGCTGGCTCAAGTCATGCTGCTGAGATGCTATCTTTAGTTTTCCCATAAACAATGGAGGAGGCTGTCATGTTGACACTTGTGACCTTTTAAATTAGGGCCTTGTCTCTGTGAAATGCAGAATGACCCTACTGGGCCTCTAAAAGTGGGATTTCTGGTTTCTCCAGAAGAACATCAATACAATTAAAGAACTTAATTCCAAAGGGAAAATATAAAAAAAAGGGGTTTCTTCGAATGTCCCAACATCATGTTAAATGCTCTGCAGAACTGATACATTTGTGTCTCCGCTCTAAAAAAATAAAATGATGCCTGCTAGTTGCTTTTATTTGACAGAAAACGAAGTGTTGCATTAAGTCTTAGACAGAAAATAAGATGCAGCCCTTTTTAAAAAAAATTTGAAGGCTACATGCCTTAATGAGAACGATTTGCCAATTAAGACTTATTTTTCACAGTGGAAATTGTAGGTGCCAAATTAATATGGAGTGTCAGTGTAACAATTTTTACTTTTAGAAAGGTAAAACTAAGGTGGCTTGATGTTGCGAAGTAACTGACAAGAGGGTAACAGTTAAGTAATGGAAATTTATTTTCATGTATTTGGTCCTATCATGAATTGTTCTTGCTGGTCCTGTATGTTAGAAGAGAAACAGTAAAGTTATATTTGACAGCAGATTTCCATTGCCTGGTGATCTACTGTCAAAAGGAGGGTAAGGATTTTAAACCTGACAAATTAAACAGGCCCAAATATTGGGTTTTGGGCTGCAGGTTTACAGTGCATAAAGTACATGACATGGTGTTGTGTGTCACCGCTTATTCACACATGCTATTGTTTTGTCTATGCTTTTTGTGTTTGATACACAGCAAGTATATCTGATGGCTTGACGTTTTGTGCGTTTTTATTATTTTTTATTTGTTTTTTGCATGTTTGTTGCTGCTTTTGATACTATTACAAGCTCCCCTGTGTTGTGAGGGGATGGTCATGACGATGCCCATCGCTACGCAACAGTTGGTTGAACTTGTTCTGGTTACTAAATTCCACAGATAATGATATTTCATGCTGTGAACATAAAAGACAACACTTCACCAGTGAATGTCTATTTGGCTATAATGGTATTGAAGGAAAATAAAAAGAGATATACAGGATCAAAGTGTGTCACCTGCAGTTAGTCACGTTACTGCCCCTTCCCTTAAAGGAACAGGCAGCCCTACATTTATGTATCCTTGATTGGACCTAAGGATGAAATTATAGATCTGTGACTCAAGGTGGCCTAATTTCTATATTACATTAGTTAATGATGTTCTGTTTCCTAAGTAGCATATGGCTTTCGTTCCTTAAAAGAAAACCAGGTTTTCATTTTTTCCTGAAGAAGGAACTGAAACATTAGCTAGGAGTACCGTATATGGTGTAGTCGCCAACGGTAGAGTTAAAATGTGTGTAACTTTGGCCTTTGTGTATCACCGGTACTCTTGGTGTTGTGTCACATGCCTGACTATCACCCAAATAATTTTTTTTGTTCTTTCTATAGATTTTTTCTTTGGTTACTTCCCCTGACCAATGTCGCACCATGCTTAGTTATTGAGATTTTAGCTATGTCCTAGTCCCATTTCTCTTTTTCGAATTCCTTTCACCAGTCAGCCCTTTTATTATTATTGAAGTATTGTTCAGGTTCACATTTCCAGACTGCTGTGATGTACCAGGGACCCCCATGTTATGTATAATTCCCTTTGGTATGACCAGACTGGTTTTCAAGAATTTGCCTGCTTCAATGTTTTCCAGCCTGACTGTCAGGGTAGCGATAGACTGGTTAACTGACTCAATATTATAGTAAGACAAGTTTTCCATCTCAATAGGAGATATCTTATGTTTACCTTTTTGAACATGACGAATTTTCAATGTCTATTTTAATTTGGTTTTCGGTTCCCTTCTGTTCCTGCTACTTTAATTTTTTGTGGGATCAGATGTGTCCTAATCATGCAAATATCAGGACCCTCTAGTTCTTGTCTTTTTGTTTGCACATTTGACTATTAGCCTGTGTATTGCATAGTGCACCTGATGCACAGTTTTTAAAGGAAGGTTTCTACATGTCCCTGATAATCGGTATCATGTGATTTCTCTATTGAGATGTTCTAAGGTAAGGAGGAACACCTAGACTTAATCATTGAGGCAAATATGTGTTTACCCCATTAGACAATGCCACTGTGTGAGGAAATCCATTCAGATAGAATTCGCATGTAGCTATAGATGGCAGAGAATAATGGAGAGAACCCAATTAAAGATGCTAGAGACCCTGTTTTGCCCTTCTGCCTTTGTCTTTGTATTTTATGCCCATGGTGTATGGCTACTCCTTTGAAGATTGCAGACCACCTGCTTGCAGTCCCCTTGTTAAAAACCATGAACTGTTTTTGTACTAAATTGAAGGAAACTAACAGCTGTGGCACACTTCCTACGTCACTAGATTCTGCGGGTATCAAGTCATAATAACCTGCAGGACATTGATTTAAGCCTAATTCCCATCAGTGACAGCTACAGATGAAAGACGGACGTCTTGGCCCTACAGTCTCAGCACCCAGGAAGTAGCAAAGCTGGACAGCGATCGCCAGCGCATGATATCGTACTTGCTCCATCAGACGGCGTTGGACATCACAAAACCAAAGTTTCAGTGTAAAAGAACTAAAGAGAAGGATTCCTGTTGTTGATGGCAGAGCTGTTTTGAGGTTTCATTTCTCTACCTGTCATGTGCTGGTAACCTCTGACAGTGTGCAAACCCTTGAGCCCCTTGGCCTGAGTTTTGGCCACACACCCCCTTTTCTTTGCTCCAACGGAAGAAGGGCAGTGCACCGGAGATTTCAAGTTTGGAAAAAGGCACTATATTTTGGTGCCCATGAAAGAGCAGCTTGAGCGTCCTCTGACACTAAATAATGAGTGTTGGAGTCTGAAAGTGCTGCTGAGCTTGAGCTATTTCCCAATTAATGGTGCTTGCGTCTGCACGAGATGATTTGTGCCCTTGATCAATGAAGAGCACATTGTTTGTAGTGTCTGCCACAGAGGAGAGACACTGGTGCATTGCTTTAAGACATTGAGACTTTCGAGTGAGCTGTGGGTGTTTGCCAGGAGGGCACTCCAACTAGAGCAGTACTTTTCTCACGAAGAGGCCTGAATTGAGAGGCCCATGCGAAAGAAAACAACAAAAGAACATTTGATGGACAATAGAAGCCTGCCAGAGAGGCTTTTTGAACGGACTCTGGGCATAGTTGGTTTCACAAGAGGTTTCCGTGTGATTGTATAGACTAGGTGTTAGGAGACTGATTGTTTTGCTGGCATTGTTTTAAAGTACTATTCTGTTTAGTAAAAGCAGAATAAAGTCCATTTTCTGTGGAAAGAGTACCCACTTTTCACCTTAGAGCATTGATGAGAGTCACCACTGTTCCACCTGAACATACAAAAATTACTGAAATGCAGAGGAGCCCTAAAAATGTTACTAGATAATTTTAGGATTTGCTTTTTGGTTAGGGTTGTGAAAAATTATTATTTCATTTGTAAATAGTGGTCACTACTTTCTCCCGTTTTCTATATGTTCTTAATAACGTGTTTTCTAGTGTCTTTTAAACATGACGTTGTCATTTATGGGTGGGATTGTTTTTCTCTACTCAATTGACTTCTGCACCCACTTCCCAACCTATGTCTTTTCCTACTATTGTTTCTTTGCACTCTTTTCACCCTTTTCCTGAACATGAGCAGGTCAGAAGATCAGAATTTGTAAGCAATTCTTTTGTACAGCTTCTGCATCAACACTAGTTAGTAGTGAACATCACTAATTGTTGGGTGTGTGATCTTATGCCACCTACTACAGATAGAGGTATTCCTTATTTTGTCCTGCCATATGTGGCCTTTTGTGCTACTTCATGTTCGAGGAGACCTGTCCAGAGAGAGTTACCAAGTACTAGAATTTTGCTCCAGCAACATCTCCATGGCCTTATAAACATAGACCTGGACTCAGATTAGCATGAGAATAGGTTTATTGCCTATGTAAGGGCAAAAGGAGGGTTTGTGGTTCTAAAAATTCTGGACCCATGTAATTTACTTTGCCACAGCAGTACGATTTTAGTATCAAAAGACCGATAATGACTAGTACACTAAGCATGAGCATTTTCGCTCAATTCCAGCAGCGTTTTCACCTCGAAATCGCCATTTTCGTCCTGCACTCGTGGCTCCCATTTTATACACGGCAGCCATTTTTAAAAGTTGCCCTCACATAGGCTTATAATACAGTCAGATTTGATTCCAAGGACACGTACACCTTGATTGACTTTTCTCTGACCTGGGCAAGCTGGAACCATTGCCTCAGGCCAAACCTGTTGGGTCAGTCCCTCTCCCAGTGGCCGAATCAGATAGCATCAAGGCACACCAGGCCATAAAACCCTTATTATCGCTCACACACCCTGCCTAACTTGCTCACACCTGCACCTGCTCTTTTCTTCTTCTTACTTTACGAGGGGGAGGTGCCCGTTTTTATTAGGGGTCCACAGTTATCTGATGTAAAATACTAGGCCTTGCCGGGTAATTTATTATGGGTTGGATGACATGAAATATAAGGTTTCATCATGACACTGTTTTTTCCTTTGTAGTGAAAACATGTGAATGACCAACCAAAATGTCAAGAATGTTTGCCTGAAGCTTAAAAAACTGTATATAAGGAAACCTGACTTTGCATTGAAACACAGTCTCCTGAGAACATACAAATCGTGCTGTTGTACTTCTAGGACACTTGTCAATTGGTTGCAGCCAATAAATTCGATCTTTGACTTCACCTAGAAGACTCTGAGTTTCTGTAGTCTGAATCAGGAAAGTACCCGAGGTCTTTGGGTGTACCCTGGCACCGCTGGGTTACCGGATCAGTACCGGTTCTGAAAAACCCAGTACCTCAAACTGTTTCAAAGAGTGCCAATGGTTGTATTTTCATATGGTCCACTCCCTGCACTTCTATTACTTAGTGTAACTTTCAAAGCCGAGTATGAAGTAGTGCAAAAACTAAAATCAAGGATGAGATGCAGATCTTCAATTACAGAGATCAGGTAATTCGACCATGGATTACACTTTGGATTTAGGATTACATGGATTAATGACTTGAGTATGCCTGGTTTCACATTTCACGTTCATAACTGATGGTAATATCCAATAAAAGATTACTCACATTCCAAGTCCTGTCTTGAAAGACCAAATGTGAAGCGAATCTGTCTGTAAGTTGTATTGTGGCAAACAGAAAAAACACCTGTATGTTAGGCACTAGAGTTTATAGAAGAGCTGGGAAATTTCAGAGGGAAAAGCCAGAAGTCCATAAGGGACTGTTGGAATAAGCTTAGCTTTAGCGACTCCAAGTATTGCTTCAGCGGATGGACAGTATAGCTGAATTTAGCATGAAGAGAGCAAACGTTGGATTAAAGGCTTTTTCTTTATATTATTCCAGTAAATGATCAATGTGCAGGTGACTGAAAACCAAGCCCCCAAATAATTATATGCTGTAGTGTATCCTATCTTGAGTGGACCCAAGTACTGTATTGGCTTGTTCTTTAGTTTCCCAAATACCATCACCTTGGGTTTGTCTGCATTTACCTGTAATTTGTTATCCAAATTATACTCGTGTGTTATCTATGCACAGGTAGCCTGTCACAAAAGGAACCTATAATTGCTTATGTCCTGTGCAGACTTTATAAATAGGGCATTCAAAATATAGGGCATTCAAAAATAAACATCTCTATTTCTTTTTTATTATAATGTTATCACACATATATTATTAGGTTGGCCATATGTGCACTTCTTCATATACTTTGAATTTGGTCATATTTCTCTGAGTCAGTTCATACTCGGATTCAGGAATTGAATAACCCTGTTTGGCCAATGTAAGTGCTACACTTGCCAGCAGGTAGCTCAAATCATTCTAGACACAATAGGACAATCTGGGCAGAATTATGCCTGTTCCTGGAAAGGAAGAGCATGGGTCAGAATCTGCATAGAGCAATTGTGTTCACAGAGCCTGACAAGCCCGGGCATGTCTTTCCCAGAAGAACATTAGGGAAGCAGCAAAACCTCTGTCTCCATTCTCTAGAGATGTCTTTGAAGGTTTGGTGGGAAGGAACCAGTTTAGCAGTGGCAGTTGGGGGTGGCCTTAAAGCTGTCACAGCACTCTGGTTATTGACCCCCTCCAGGGACAGGGGTGGTGGGATGATGTGCCATCTTTGTACCTTGCTGGGGACACTAGAGGAAAGATTGCCCCAGGTACGTCTGTGGACATGTCCTGTGGGGAGTGAATGGGGTCCTCTCACTCCTGCTGGGCACACAGGCACCCTGCAAGTGGCCAGGAGACAATGGGCAGGAGGAGTACAGAGAGGGATAATAATCTGCCTTGAGTGCTGCGGTATACTGATGAGGATGATTCCAGGACAAGTAGAAGTGACAGGGACACAGACAGAGAACTAGTGTCTGTTTATATATCAAGGGTCATTAGAAATTAGGATGGAGGCCCTCATAACAACCCTGGAAGTCGGTGATAAAGCGGCGGTGCACAGAGTGTGCCCAGGGGCCAAGTGATGATGCCAGTCTTCCCATTCAGCATGATGAACGCGTGGCAGGGAATTGCTAAAAGGACCCCAGCACACGTTTTAAGTAAAAGTGAATGCTGGAGGACAAAGGTCAATGTTTATGGCTGCCATCAACACAATTTATTTTTTAAGCAGGAACTAATTTAGTTTTTGCTGTCATGTCTGTGATGGAAGGCACCAGACTATGGGGGTTATTCTAACTTTGGAGGAGGTGTTAATCCGTCCCAAAAGTGACGGAAAAGTGACGGATTTACCACCAGCCGTATTACGAGTCCATTATATCCTATGGAACTCGTAATACGGCTGGTGGTATATCCGTCACTTTACCGTCACTTTTGGGACGGATTAACACTCCTCCAAAGTTAGAATAACCCCCTATCTGTCCACTGTTATTGTACTCATTTAAATAAACACATAATAGGTGATGGGACAAATTCTCGCAACCACTGCCAGTAACTTGGGGTAGCATTTAAACCCATCATTCTTTTTCTCACCATGCCACCTCAGATTGAACCTATCCATATACAAGCCTGCTCCATTAAGAACAGTCCAGCCCAAACCGCCAGCCAGGTCTTCTCTGAATCAAGACACAAGCAACCCAGACTGGTTTCAGCCTCATTGGGCGTCTTCAGTCGAGTGAAACTTGTTTTCAGTGGCACAGTGTGTAAGGACCCATGACTGGGTATATTGTAGACCAGTTACATCAAATACAAAAGATGATAGGAAGAATGCTTGCAATAATTCTTGCCAATGGCAATTGTTTTTGTAGCATTCCAACCCATTGTTCTCTTGCTCAACATGCCACCTCAGATTGGACCCAGTAGTATGTAAATCAGTCTTGCTCCTTCTCCAGTAGGAGCAGTCTAGCCAGTCTGCACTACTGCATCAGCAGCTTGCTCTTCTTACCAAGAAGCTGTATTGAAAGCAATCACCTGGTGCTTAATATCAGCACAGAACTGATAAGCTGAAACCAATTAGGGCATCTGTGGGGTGCTTGCTTGTTAGGAAGGTGTGGGCCTGAAAGATCTCTTCTCTTAGATGTGTGGGGAAAAAGACATTTCTCAAAGAGGAACTGTTTTGTGTCGTGTGTTACTGATATCTCAGCAAAGGTAAATATGCAAATTGCTGTCACTGAGGTATCTGACAGACCAAACACTGAATGGCTGTCCAGTCGGCTGACCCAAACGTGAGTCACAGGGGCAAGAAATCAAATAACTGAAGGGGGCTGACTACTTGTTGCATTGTATTTATGCTATTCAGTAGGCTGATCTAACAAGGAATGACATTCTGACTAATGACGGAAGTGGGCTGAGCAGAAGCTTTTAATGTGTAAGTATGATTATGTTTAATTATCCCTTTTGTAACAAATTGTGTTATTATTTGGGGGGTGGGGTGAGAACCCACCTTAAATAATACTCCTAGGGCCGGATGTAAAAAGGGTTTTGTGAATCGCAAACAGCGAAAAACGCCGTTTGTGAGGCGCAAAAGCCTCTCCGGTATGCAGAAATGCATTTTGCGAGTCGGATCCGACTCGCAAAATGCATTTCCGACTCGCAAATAGGAAGGGGTGTTCCCTTCCTATTTGCGACTCGCAATGCTATGCAATTTCATTTGCGACCGCTTGAAATCGCAGTTACCATCCACTGAAGTGGATGGTAACCCAGTCGCAAACGGGAAGGGGTCCCCGGATGGGACCCCTTCCTCTTTGTGAATGGAAACAAAAATAATTTTTTAGTGCAGGTAGTGGTCCTATGGACCACTCCCTGCTCTGAAAAATACCAAAACAAAAGGTTTCGGTTTTTTTTCTAAGTGCAGCTCGTTTTCCTTTAAGGAAAACGGGCTGCAGATAGAAAAAAAGAAAACTGCTTTATTAAAAAGCAGTCACGGACATGGTGGTCTGCTGTCTCCAGCAGGCCACCATCCCCGTGAGTGCCCATACTCGCAATGGGGTAGCAAACTACGACCCACCTCATTAATATTAATGAGGTGGGTCTTTGCGACCCCATTGCGAGTTGCAGAAGGTGTCTGAGACACCTTTCTGCATAGCAAATTGCGACTTGCAATTTGCGAGTCGCACGGACTCGCAAATTGCAAGTCGCAATTTGCTTTTTTGCTACATCTGGCCCCTAGTCCTTGTCAGGTTGAAGCACAGAAGTCACTAAATGAACCTGTGCTTAACCCTCAGTTAGCTTGGTACAAAGCAGTTAGGCTTAACTTAGAGGCAATCTATAAAGTATTTGTAGGAAAGTTTTTTCCCTTGTCGCCCCCAACATTGTAGACAGTTACTGGTGTTTACTGACTCTTGGCTGTGCACTGGATACTGCTTACCAGTCCCAGGGCCAGTGCTCTGTGTAAAGTGGATATGCAAATTAGGCTAATTATAATTGTCAGTATCAACCTACCTATAAGTTCCTAGTATATGGTAGGACATGTAGGTTTAGGGACCCAGAATAGGTAGTGCCCCGATAGGTGCACTTCTGAGGTGCCCAGTGTCATTTTAAAGGCTGGCTTGCCTTGTTGCCTGCTTTCAAACAAAGGTTATATGCAAATTCAATGATGGAATTAAAAGTACTTCCAAAGTTTCAAACTGCCCTGTTTTTACATATAAGTCAACTGTAAGTTGTGCCCCTAGGGGTGGGTGCCATGTAACTATAAGCAGGGACCTTTTAAAAATTGTTTTATAAGCCCTATTGAGGTAAAATTGCCAAATTAATTTTTCCTTCACTGTAGTGAATGGCCTCCATAGGCTAAAATGAGTAGACTTTATTTTAATTAACAAAGTCCCCATAATAGTTGGATACCTTGAGTTTCATATCCAAGTAATTGTTATAATAAATACCACAACTTGCCATTGTTGGATTTAGAATAACTAGTTCAGGTAAAGAGTTTTAAAACAAAAAGTTGCCAACTTCAGCTCTATAGTGCCCTTCTCTGATTGGCCAGCATATGGCAGCCTGGCTTGGGCTGAACACAAAGGATGTGAGTGGGGGAGGAGATCAACCTCACCAGATGGCAAAACAGGATAGGGGGAGAGCAGACAAAATGGTCTTCGAAGGCAGGTAAGGACATTTGGAACATCTCAGGACCTCCCCCATTTCCTGCAACCCCAGACAATTAGGTGCCCTCTTGATTAGATCAGGAGAGGGCAGGAGAGGGGTGTGCTTAGGATGTTTAGCCACACCAGTGGGTGGGCCCAGCCAGATCTAACCTCCAAAAATCAGTTTCAGCCATGTTGGATTTTTGAAGAATGCAGCTCCCTGGGATTGATTTTCGCCACCCTTCCCAGGAAGTGGTGATCCAAGGGGGAAGTAGTTTGCCTGTGGCTGTACAGTCGGGCCCGCCTAGGGCTCTTGGAAAGGCAATCCGACGACATTGACTCAAAATCGGCTTGCTGTGGAGGGTTGTCTGATGCCAGATAGAAAAAGCTCCAAACAAATGACTAAGTCAGAAGGTAAAAAGTTGACCGGGCCTTTCAGCGCAGCAGATCCGAGGAGGACTCCAGGGATGCCAGATCACGATTCAGCTTTGACTGGGACGAAGATTTTCTTCCTGAAAAATAATCTAAGTCCGGATGTAAAAATCTTCACCGAGGTCTTCTGCGACGCGTATCTCAAGAGGGCTCCAGGGAGGTTGGATCTGATTGGTGACTACTTGCCGCTGAAGAAAATCTTCAAGAAAATGACTAAGGCCCTCATTCCAACCCTGGCAGTCTATGACCGCCAACGGAAGCACCGCCAACAGGCTGGCGGTGCTTCCAGGGCCATTCCCGCCGCGGTCAGAAAAGGGGAACCAGCGGTTTCCCGCCGGTTTTCCTCTGGCCCAGGGAATCCTCCATGGCGGCGCTGCTTGCAGCGCCTCCATGGGGATTCCGACCCACTTCCCACCAGCCTGTTTCTGGCGGTTTACACTGCCAGAACCAGGATGGCGGGAACGGGTGTCGTGGGGCCCCTGGGGGCCCCTGCACTGCCCATGCCACTGGCATGGGCAGTGCAGGGGCCCCCTAACAGGGTCCCATGAAGACTTTCACTGTCTGCTTTGCAGACAGTGAAAATCGCGACGGGTGCTACTGCACCCGTCGCACCCCTGCTACACCGCCGGCTCCATTCGGAGCCGGCTTCTATGTTGCAGGGGCTTTCCCGCTGGGCCGGCGGGCGGCCTTTTGGCGGTCGCCCGCCGGCCCAGCAGGAAAGCCAGAATGGCATCCGCGGTCTCCTGACCGCGGAGCGGCCATTCGGCGGTGACCGCATGGCAGGCGGCTACCGCCGCCCGCCGCGGTCAGAATGACCGCCTAAGTCTGAAGGTAAACTTTTGACCGAGGCCTCCCGCTTGCTGTCGCTGAGCAGGGCTCCATCGCGGTCGGCCTGAAACTTTGACTTTGTCCTGGTCGAGGTGTGACCAGATGACAAGTTTGGCACTTTTAGTTTGTAGGCGCTAGAAAACAATAATTCTTTAAGAATTCATTTCTCCGGTTCCCCTTATCGAATTTTATTTGTTTTGGTGTCAAAAATAAAAATAAATTGTTTTTGGATTTTAAAACTGTTTCCTGTGCTTTATTTTATTACTGTTCTGTGATACTTGAATGCTTTTCACACTTTGGCCCTCATTACAACTTTGGCGTTAAAGGCTGCTGACAGCCGTGCTGACGGCCGCCAACATACCGTGGCTGCTACGGAAATCCGCTACAGGTATTGTGACCAGCATCTAGAAATCCGCCAAAATACAGACACCCACACAAGTCCGCCACACCAAAGGTCAGTGATAAACTGGCAATAGCAAAACCCACACCATTACGCTACAGGAATACGCCCACACTATCTTGCCTCACAAATCAACGCGGCGGTCTTTCAACCGCAGTAATCCATTGGCGGTATACACCGCCACGCTCAAAATACACACACACTTAAAAAACACAACCACATTTGACAATTCAAACTACACACATCTGACACACATACACACACCACACTCACACACTCACACCACTATAAAACACAAACCCACATTACTCACAATCCCTTGCAATGAAATTTTTGGAAGAAGCAGAGAGAGATAATAGCAAAGACAACACCAGCATCCAGAGGCACATCACACCATCACTCATACACCATCCACACACCTCAAAGAACACACCCCAACACATCACCCCACACATCACATCTACCATCACCTGATACATCACCCACACCACATCATGGTACCTTAAAGACACCCGAGGATTTCTGAGGAGGAGCTCAGGGTCATGGTGGAGGAAATCATCCGGGTAGAGCCACAGCTATTCGGATCACAGGTGCAGCAGACATCCATTGCAAGGAAGATGGAGCTATGGCGGAGAATTGTCGACAGGGTCAACACAGTGGGACAGCACCCAAGAACACAGGATGACATCAGGAAGAGGTGGGACGACCTACGGGAGAAGGTGCGTTCCGTGGTATCCAGACACCTGGTAGCAGTACAGAGGACTGGCGGTGGACCCCCATCTCCTCCCCCACAACTAACAACATGGGAGGAGCAAGTCTTGGCGACCAGCATCCTGAGGGCCTCGCAGGAGTAGCAGGAAGACTGGATCTGGTAAGTCAAATCTTTACTATTATATCCCACACCCTACCTGCATGCCATCACAAACACCTACCCCTACCCTCACACCCATCGCCCGACACCTCACAGATACCCCACTATCACAACCCAGACATTCCAATACCAAGCCCTGCATGTCACAACAATGCATGGATACCCATCACAGACCTGCATGGACACCCATCTCCAAAGCATGTCCAGTAGAGAGACTCAGCCAGGGCACACAATTACCACTCACACAAGGGCCAAGGCGATAAAGCAAGCACAGGAATAGAGGGAAACTCACCCATTGCACAGGATGGCACACACAGATACAATAACTTTGCATTTACACCCCAACAGGACCCCTACCCAACGTCACCGGACGGGAGGTGCCAGCCATATCAAGTCCCCCCACAGAAGAGGCCCACAGTGACAACAGCAGCTCTGCCTGCCTGGATCAAGATGACCAGCCTGGCCCATCAGGGACCTCTGGACAGTCGGTTCTCCTGCCCCAGTCCCAAACCACCACTGAACCTCCCCCTCAGGAAACACCACCACAGCACCCACCCAGCGGGCCCATGCCACTGTCCCCAGGACACATCAATCAGCAGTGTGTCCACCACTACAGGGACCCCAGGCAAACCCACTAACCCAAGACGATCAGGGACCTGGGGTCAGCGGCAGTGGGCACACGGATCAGGGGACAGAGGCACAGGACAACAGGGAAGCTGGGAAGACTGCTGTGCGACAGGGGGAGGACAGGCCCAGGGAACCCACTATCCACGAGGCACTCTCCAACATCATGGGAGAATACCACCATTCCCAGGAGACCATGGGCACGGTACTGCCCAAGTTTCAGGAGACCCATCGGCTGCAGGAGGAACAGTACCTGCGGATCAGCGAGGACTTGAAGTCCATTAACACCTCCCTGGTCACCATTGCAGGGGTGCTGGCAGACATGGCCAACACCATGAGGGAGACAGTGGCATACCACCGGGCCACTGACACCAGCCCAAACGATGAACAGCCCTCCATGTCCGCCGGCGCTAGTGGACAGGAGGTCCTGCCACAGGACCAACAGGCCACCAGCACCCCACCCCCTGCAGAAGGAGAACCACCCCGCAAACAGTCCCTGCGATCCAGGCACAAGACAGAGATCATTGCCAAGACCCCCATCAGGAAATAAGACTCTCCTGATTGTCACCCTTCTGTCCCAACACCCTGACCACCTTGAACTGCCATTGCTCCACTTCCTATGCCCCCCTGGACAATGCACCTGTGATACAAAGAGACTGGACTCTGCCATGGATATTCCTCCACCATCACCCCAGCCTATTGCACATACCCCTCCACTTATTAGCACTTAAATAAACACCCTGAATCACAAAACAATCTGGAGTCAGTCTGTACTTTCACAAATGTGTTATTACAACCCCTTTGACAAATATCATTGTTAATGTTCATTTGCACATACCAAAGTATGACAATTGTTGGGCAGCAGTGAAAATAGCAGAAGGCAGAATGTGGTACTCAGATCTGTGAAAAGGAAAGCCAAAGTGAACTGTCAGGGTCCATACACAGAAGTAAAAAGGCAGACTTATACAATGTACTACAGTAGTCTGATATGAGATAAGCAGTGCCAGTCTCTTACCTGTTTCTCACTGGAAGTACTGCATGATGATGTTGTTTCGGTTGTCAATATCTTCTTCTTCTGCCTCCTCGTCTTCACTGTCCACAGCTGCCACAAGACCAATATCAGGCCCATCCTCCTGCAGAAAAGGCACCTGGCGTCGCAAAGCCAGGTTCTGCAACATACAGCATGTCACGATTATCTGGCACACCTTTTTCGGTGAGTAGCATAGGGAGCCACCTGTTAAATGGAGGCACCGGAATCTACATTCAGGAGGCCTAAAGTCCGCTCTATAATCCACCCAGGTCGCCCATGTGCCTTATTGTAGCGTTCCTCTGCCTTTGTCCTAGGATTCCTCACTGGGGTCAGTAGTCATGACAGGTTGGGGTAACCAGAGTCACCTGCAAATGTAGAGGGATATCTGTTAGACATACACCAACCCTTAGGGACTATCCCATACCCAGACACCTATTCATACTGTGTGGGGACCTTGGGCTCACCTATTAGCCACACACAGTGCCTCTGGAGTTGGCCCATCACATAAGGGATGCTGCTATTCCTCAAAATGTAAGCGTCATGCACAGAGCCAGGATACTTGGCATTCACATGAGAGATGTTCTGGTCTGCCAAACACACCATCTGCACATTCATGGAATGGTAGCTTTTACGATTTCTGTACACCTGTTCATTCCTGCGGGGGGACAAATGCTGCATGTGTACCATCAATGGCACGTTAGAGAACATTGGCTGTGACATCCCTGATGCCATATCCACTGTTGTTTGAAAGGAACCACTGCCCAGGAAATGGAGCACTGACAGGACCTCCACTAGAAGGGGGATACCTGTGGACTGGTGGATAGCTGACATCAGGTCAAGCTCCAATTGGGCACACAGTTCTTGGATTGTGGCATGATCAAGTCTGTAGGTGATAATGATGTGTCTGTCTTCCATTGTCAACAGGACCACCAGGGGTCTGTACACCTGAGGATGATGCCATCTCAACATCTGCCCCAGTGGATGTGCCCTATGGAGGCGAATGGTGAGCAGAGGGTCATGTACCACATAGGTTGCACAAGAGTGTTTTGCACTAATGTAATTTAATCGGTGTTTGGCGCTGTCTTTCCGTATTACTGCCCAAATGTGCTGTGACGCAGTTAGGTGCCCTGCCATGTGCCCCCGTGAAATGGTGGCTGCCTGACATGTAAGGAGGGACAAAGGGAAATGAGGGAACTGCCATTTTCTATCTGTTCACTCACTTGATACCTGACCTTCAACAGGAGAGGACCTACACTGCTAGTGCTGCTGTGACCTGAGTATGGAAGCGACAATGGCTACAGTGTCTGGGGAAAGGGCCCCTGCCTTCACCGCAGAGGAGATGGACACACTGGTGGATGGGGTACTCCCCCAGTACACGCTACTCTATGGTCCTCCAGACAATCAGGTGAGTACACTGTGAGCATGATGGATGGGACATGAATGTATGGAGTGGTCTGGATGGAAGATACATGTTGTGGGGGGGGCTGTGGCCTGCATGTGAGGATGGTCAGTGTATGTGTTTCAGAGCATGGGTGGGAACTGGTGGCCAATGAGTAAGAAGAACTGGACGGGGGAGTAAGTTCCATTCTCACTTTACCTTTCCTCTAGGTCAGCACCCACCAGAAGAAGGGTATTTGGCGTGCCATCGCCAAAGAAGTGCGGACCCTGGGGGACTATCATAGACAGAGCACCCACTGCCGCAAGAGATGGGAAGACCTGTGCCACTGGAGCAAGAAGACGGCCGAGGTCACAGCTGGGGATGGCCTCCCAACGTGGAAGTGGTGCCCATCGCACCATGACCCCCCTGATGCTCGGGATCCTGGCGGTGGCATATCCGGAGTTGGATGGGTGCTTGAGGGCATCACAGCAGCCACAAGGGGGTGAGTACAGTCTCATTCAGCTGACTCTGTGCGCTTTACGAGGTGTCTGGGTGGGGGATGTGGGCTGTGGGTTCCCCTAGGCCAGGGCGAACGTGGTAGGGTAGGTCCCTTGTTAGGCAGGCTCTGTGCCACTCCAACCCCAATAGTAGTAGTGGTCATCTACAATTAGTCAGGCTCCTGTGGGTTCCAGGTGTGCAGCAAATGGGGTTAGGCATAGTCCCTCATGGGCAGGTGATTTTCCTAAGAACTGTTGGTGCATGGGCTAGTGCTTAGGGCTGCTCCCTGTGTGTTGTGTCCGCCAACGGTAATGGTGTTGCTGGCATTGACCATGTGTCTCCTCTGTCTTCCCCCCCTTTTGTTCTGTCACCCTGTCCTTGTGTGCATTAGCATCATCTGGCGGAGGAGCAGTGGCACCGGAGCAGGAGGGAGCTGCAACCCACATGGCCCAGGAGGGTGAATGTATGGAGTCTGAACGCACCGGGACGGAGGGTGAGGGGAGCTCCACGACGGGGACAGGAGGGGACACCAGCAACAGCAACTCCTCCTCTGATGGGAGCTCCCTTGTGGTGGCGGGCACATCTGTGCCCAATGCAACAACAGGTACAGCCACCACCCCCCCAACCAGCACCGCCCTCCCAGCAGCCCCTCAGCGTGTTTCCCATGCCCGCTCACCTAGGAGGGTGGGCATCTCCTTCACTCCAGGCACCTCGGGCCCTGCCCCAGTCAGCCATGCTACCCTCAGTGAGGAGGCTATTGACCTCCTGAGATCCCTCACTGTTGGGCAGTCAACCATTTTGAATGCCATCCAGGGTGTAGAGAGGCATTTGCAGCAAACAAATGCATACCTGCAGGGCATTCATTCTGGTGTGGCAGCCCAACAGAGAGCATTTCAGGCTCTGGCCTCAGCACTGATGGCAGCCATTGTCCCTGTGTCCAGCCTCCCCCTCCAACCTCCACTACGCAGACCCAATCCCCTGTACCTCAGCCTATCACAAGCACACCATCAGACCAGGATGCACACACATCAACACACAAAAGTGGCTCAGGCAAACATAAGCACCACACATCCCACAGGCACTCACACAAGCACCATACCCATGCAGAAACACCAACATCCACTGCCTCCACTGCATCCCCCTCCTCCACCTCCCTCCCAGTCTCATCTCCACTTCCACCTGCATGCACTACATCCTCAGCCACTACCTCCATCACCAGCACGCCCATCACCACCCCCACTACCATTCATACGTCCCCTATGTCCTCTCCCTAGTGTGTATGTGAGCCCTCCTCCCAAAGTACACAAACGTCAGCACACACCCACTCAACAGCCATCCACCTCACAACAGCCTCCAACCCATGCACCTTCACCCAAATGCAGCAGACGTACACCTCCTACAACCACTAGCTCTTCCTCCACTCTCAAACTCCCTCCATCTTCCCGTCCCAGTGTGTCTAAGAAACTTTTCCTGGCTAGCATTGACCTCTTCCCTTCACCTCCCCCTCCGTCCTTCCCGTAGGGCAAGGTTGTCTAGAGCCCTGACCAGCACCTCAGCCACCAAATCCTTGTCCAGTGTGGTCCCTTCAAGTCCTGGAACACCGAAGGGGGCACCCATCAGGGCTGCCAGTGTGCCACCTAGTGAGGCCAAGGATCACCGTATTCGGCCACCTGCGGAGGTAAAGAAGGGACCAGCATGCAGAAGAGAAAAGCTGCACCAACCACCCAGCAAGGCGTCTTCCAGAACCAAAGAGGACAGTGCCAAGGTCCCAGCAGCAACTTCCAAGGTGGGGAAGGGACACAAGAGCAAAGGGAAGTCAGTTCAGGGCACGAGCCTGCGGGTGAGGGACTGGTGTCACCCCTTTTGCAAGAAAGCCCAGCAACCTGTACCGCGGTTGGCACCGCCGCAATGACCGCCACCTGCATCATCCCCAGTGGGCGCCTTCCGAGGTTGCGGGAGACGGCCTGGTGTCTCCCTCCACAAGTGCAGAAACCTGCACAACCGGCAGCACCTCTGCCACAGCCACCGCCACCTGCCCCACGACGTACCCAGCCAGTGCCACTACAGCGGACATCAGTGGTGTACGAGACTGCAGGAGACGTCCTGGACCCTGCACACACTACATGAGGCACCACCACCAGCACTGGCACTTCCAGTAGTTTGCAGCCTTAGTCGTGACAAGGAGGAGTGTGGCTCTACCTCCATGGAGTACTATGCTACCTCTTACTGGTAAATCTCGTGGCTCAGACACCCATGTGAGGGAATGGGAACTGCCACACCACTGGTGCAGCATCACTGGGCACCATGCCCCCTCTGGAACCAGTGGAGAACAGCATCCAATACCCCAGTCCTTGGCAGGATGAAGCACTCTGGGCACCAGGCCCCCTCCAGAACCAGTGGAGAACAGCATCCATTACCACAGTCCTTAGCAGGATGAAGCACTCTGGACACCATACCCCCTCCAAGATCATTGGAGAACAGCATCCACTACCCCAGTCACTGGCAAGATGAAGCACTCTGGGTACCAGGCCCCCTCCAGAACCAGTGGACAACAGCATCCACTACCCCAGTCCTTGGCAGGATGAAGCACTCTGGGTACCAGGCCCCCTCTAGAACCAGTGGAGAACAGCATCCGCTAGAGAGACTGTGGCTTTGCACTCCCCAGGACCAAGCAGTGGGCAAACCACCCACTTGAGAGACTGTGGCTTTGCACTCCCCAGGACCAAGCATTAGGCAAACCACCCACTTGACAGACTTGGGCAAACCACCCACTTGAGAGACTGTGGCATTGCAATCCCCAGGACCAAGCAGTGTGCAAACCACCCACTTGAGAGACTTGAGAGACTGTGGCTTTGCACTCCCCAGGACCAAGCAGTGGGTAAACCACCGACTTGAGAGACTTAAGAGACTGTGGCTTTGCACTCCCCAGGACCAAGCAGTGGGCAAACCACCCACTTGAGAGACTTGAGAGACTGTGGCTTTGCAATCCCCAGGACCAAGCAGTGGGCAAACCACCCACTTTAGAGATTGTGGCTTTGCACTCCCCAGGACCAAGCAGTGGGCAATACACCAACTTTAGAGACTTGAGAGACTGTGGCTTAGCACTCCCCAGGATCAAGCAGTGGGCAAACCACCCACTTGAGAGACTGTGGCTTTGCACTCCCCAGGACCAAGCAGTGGGCAAACCACCCACTGAGAGACTTAACATGCTGTGGCTTTGCACTCCCCATGACTAAGCAGTGGGCAAACCACTCACTTGAGAGACTGTGGCTTTGCACTCCCCAGGACCAAGCAGTGGGCAAACCACCCACTTAAGAGACTGTGGCTTTGCACTCCCCAGGACCAAGCAGTGGGAAAACCACCCACTTGAGAGACTTGGGCAAACCACCCACCTGAGAGACTGTGGCTTTGCACTCCCAAGGACCAAGCCGTGGGCAAACCACCCACTTGAGAGACTTGAGAGACTGTGGCTTTGCACTCCCCAGGACCAAACAGTGGGCAAACCACCCACTTGAGAGACTTGAGAGACCATGGCTTTCCACTCCCCAGGACCAAGCAGTGGCAAACCACCCACTTGAGAGACTTGAGAGACTGTGGCTTTGCAATCCCTAGGATCAAGCAGTGGGCAGTACACCCACGTCAGAGACTTGAGAGACTGTGGCGTAGCACTCCCCAGGATCAAGCAGTGGGCAAACCACCCACTTGAGAGACTGTGGCTTTGCACTCCCCAGGACCAAGCAGTGGGCAAACCACCCACTTGAGAGACTTAAGAGGCTGTGGCTTTGCACTCCCCAGGACTAAGCAGTGGGCAAACCACTCACTTGAGAGACTGTGGCTTTGCACTCCCCAGGACCAAGCAGTGGGAAAACCACCCACTTGAGAGACTTGAGAGACTGTGGCTTTGCACTCCCCAGGACCAAGCAGTGGGCAAACCACCCACTTGAGAGACTGTGGCTTTGCACTCCCCAGGACCAAGCAGTGGGTAAATCACCCGCTTGAGAGACTTGGGAGACTGTGGCTTTGCATTCCCCAGGACTAAGCAGTGGGCAAACCACCCACTTGAGAGACCTGAGAGACTGTGGCTTTGCACTACCCAGGAGTAAGCAGTGGGCAACCCACCCACTTGAGAGACTGTGGCTTTGCACTCCCCAGGACCAAGCAGTTGGTAAACCATCCACTTGAGAGACTGTGGCTTTGCACTCCCCAGGACCAAGCAGTGGGCAAACCACCCACCTGAGAAACTTGAGAGACTGCGGCTTTGCACTCCCCAGGAGCGAGCAGTGGGCAAACCACCCACTTGAGAGACTGTGGCTTTGCACTCCCCAGGGCCATGCAGTGGGCAAACCACCCACCTGAGAGACTTGAGAGACTGCGGCTTTGCACTCCCCAGGACCAAGCAGTGGGTAAACCATCCACTTGAGAGACTTGAGAGACTGTGGCTTTGCGCTCCCCAGGACCAAGCAGTGGGCAAACCACCCACCTGAGAGACTTGAGAGACTGTGGCTTTGCACTCCCCAGGAGCGAGCAGTGGGCAAACCACCCACTTGAGAGACTGTGGCTTTGCACTCCCCAGGGCCATGCAGTGGGCAAACCACCCACCTGAGAGACTTGAGAGACTGTGGCTTTGCAATCACCAGGACCAAGCAGTGGGAAAACCACCCACTTGAGAGACTTGAGAGACTGTGGGTTTGCACTCCCCAGGACCAAGCAGTGGGCAAACCACCCACTTGAGAGAGTTGCGAGGATGTGGCTTTGCACTCCCCAGGACTAAGCAGTGGGCAAACCACTCACTTGAGAGACTGTGGCTTTGCATTCCCCAGGACCAAGCAGTGGGCAAACCACCCACTTGAGAGACTTGAGAGACTGTGGCTTTGCACTCCCCAAGACCAAGCAGTGGGCAAACCACCCACTTGAGATACTGTGGCTTTGCACTTCCCAGGACCAAGCAGTGGGCAAACCACCCACTTGAGAGACTGTGGCTTTGCACTCCCCAGGACCAAGCAGTGGGCAAACCACCCACTTGAGAGACTTGAGAGACTGTGGCTTTGCACTCCGCAGGACCAAGCAGTGGGCATGGAGCCCCCTCGAGGAGCAGTGGCGTCATCCCATCATCCGGCTGAGGTGCCCCCCGTCCCCTTCCCCCTGAGGTGCCTATGTTTTTTTTTACCTGATGCCCCTGCAGTGTTCTCTCCGTTTTGAGGCAGGTGTCATATGTGGGCTTTGCCCATGCTTTTTGGGACCACTGGTCCACGGACATTTAATGGGACAGTGTACGGACTTGTGTACTTGCTGTAAATATTTCTATATGCTGATGATTTAAAGTTATTTTGGGCTACCTGATTGTTCGATTAATCCACCTGTTAAACTCATTTCATGTGGTCCTTGCGTTCTTCCAGGGGGTGACCCGGGTGTATCTGTGATGTTATTGGATGTGTGTGTGTGTATGTTGTTGTGGGTGGGGTGTGGGGGGTTGCATGTTGCGTGTGTGTGTCACTCTCTTTTTCCTTCCCCTCCCATGTGTACCAGGTGCAGTACTCACCGTCATCGTTGCCACCATCTTTGATGTTCCTGGTAGATGAGGAGGTAAACCAACATGGGCAGGACCTGTAACTCAGGCTCCATGGCGTCCTGGTTCCTCGTTGGGTGTCGAGAGGTGGGTGGTTTCCCTTCTGTGTACTGTTTCTACCGTACTTTTGATGGCGGCATTGCCCCAGAAAAGTTGGCGGATTGGTGCCTTGTAATAGTGTGGGCGGTACATTGTCTTCCGCCTGTCTGTTTGCGGTGACATCCGCGGTATTTGTTTCTACCGCCGTGGCGGTCAGAGTGTTAAAGTGGCTGTCTGTGTTGGCGGTTTCCGCCATGGGCGTGATTCCATTTTTTTTACCGCCGGCCTACTGGCGGTATTGCCGTCGCTTTATCACCGACCGCTCGGGTTGTAATGAGGGCCTTTGTCTCCTAAGTTAAGCCTTGTTGCTCGTTGCCAAGCTATCAAGGGTTGAGCAGGGGTTAATTTTTTGATACCTAACTGAACCTAGTGGGTGTTAGTGGCCTATTGCTAAGTGTAGGTACTTACCTGCCCTTACCAGTAAACCAGTTTTCAACAATATTTAAACAGTGCTCAAACACAAGAACAATCCTAAGCCAATTTAGAAAAATAGAATACACTTTAATAAATAAAATTAGACCAAAATGACATAAATCCAATCAGTAAAACGAGGTTTAGGAGTTTTTAAATTTTAAGGTACAAATAGCACCAAGAGGTGCAAAGTGCCAACTGTGGGTACCTGGTTGTGCTGGACCGGGACAAAGTAACAATTTCAGGCAGACAGCAATGGAGTGCAGGACAGACACAGGAACCCAGTTTATCCCGGTGGAAGTTTTACCTTCTGACTTTGGTGCGAGGCCTATGCTGCATTGTTTTGCAAGGTTCTGCGTCGCTTTGTGTTGAATTTGGTGAAACATCCAGCTGCACATTGAGAATCTGTGGGGCTTTGCATTGCTCGGCATCAGATCCAAAGAAGCTTTCAGTCAGGACCTTCATGGCTTGACTGTACAGCTCGGCATTGTTCTTTTTGATGCAGTAAGTTTTATGTTGGAATCTGTCTGGTGCTGCTTTGAAGGGTTCTGCATCAGTAACGCCTTCAATTCAGAGCTGCATAGAGGTGTGAGGACCTGTGATGCTTTCCATCAGGTCAGATTGATCCTTCAGTTAGACAGAGAGGAGTACACTCTGACTCCAGTCACGCATCCAGGACCTTGAGAACAGCATTGGGGGGGGGGCAAGATTCACACAGAGACCAGCAGAGTGGGCTAGGTCAGGTCTAATGGGTACTGGACATCTGAAAAGCAGGACAGGCCTCTGGAAGCTTGTTATATACTTGTAGCTCAAAAGTAGCATCTTCTCCAGGAGTGTTCTAATTTCAGAGTGTGAGGGTGCCACTTGTATATCCAGTGATAGACTGGGGGCGGGAGGTGAAACCAATTTTGCCTAACTCTTAAAATGGTTCTGGTCAGTTCTTAAATTTCCTCTGAGTTTGGCTCCAGTCTTCCTAGGGATACAAATGGCAGGCATGCTCAGGTAGGATCTGCATTTACCACTGACAAGGTAGTCATCTTCAGATGTCAGGAAGGGTTGTGTACAGCTCTGAGGCTACTCTTTTATTGTGCAGTCAGGGTAGTGTCAAGGCTCCTCCCCAGCCATCCTGTAAGGAATACTCTCATCTCCCTAAAACCAAGTCCTTTGCCAATTGTTTAATGCTAAAACTTGGGCCTCTAGTTGGCAGAGTTATGCACCCTGTCCAAGAAGGGGCCACAATCCTAGTCGGGGTAAGACACAACACAACCTAAATTATCCTGTGCTCACCCTCAGGTAGCTTGGCACAAAGCAGGCAGGCTTAACTTAGAAGGCAATGTGTAAAGTATTTCTGCACTAACTCATACACTAACAGAGTAAAAGCACCACAAAAAGACTCCACACCAGGTTAGAAACAAAGAGAATATTTATCTAAGTAAAACAAGACCAAAACAACAAAAGTCCATATAGTGGAAGTTGAGACATGAATTTTTAAAGATTAAGGCCCTCATTACAACCCTGGTGGTCGGTGATAAAGCGGCGGTAATGCCGCCAACAGGCCGGTGGTAAACAAAAATGGAATTATGACCACGGCGGAAACCGCCAACACAGACAGCCACTTTAACGCAATGGCGATAGCAACAAGCACCGCGGCGGTAACTGCCAACAGTCAGGCAGAAGGCAATGTAACGCCCACCATATTACAACAAGCCAATCCGCCACCTATTCTGGGGCGGTACCAATGCCATCAAAAGCACGGCGGAAACAGTACACAAAAGGGAAACAACTCACCTCTGGACACTCAAGGAAGAACCACAACGCCATGTATCCTGAAATACAGGTCTTACCCATGCTGGTATAGCTCCTCCTACACCAGGAACATGAACGGCGGTGAAAACGACCATGGTGAGTACCGCACCTAGCACATAAGGGAGGGGGGGAAAAGACAGTGACACACACACGCAACACAAAACACCCCCACCCCCAACACCATACGCACAAACAGATGCAACAACATTACATATACACCCCGTACCCCTCAGGAATAACGCAAGGAAAAGCAAGTAAAGTCAGTGTAATAATGTATATTTCGAGAAATATGTCCTTAACGCACAAAACAGTATCTGCAATATATAAAATTTAGGGACACTGCCCAGTCCAAAATGTCCGTGGCCCACAGGGCCATATCACATAGCCCCACTTGACTACTGCCTCAGTACAGAGAGAACACTGCTGGGGCATCAGGTTGAAAATACACAGGACCTCAGAGGGAAGGGAAGGGGCACCTCAGCTGGAAGATGGTACACCGCCACTGATCCTGGAGGGGGCTACATGCCCTCTGCGATTTCCTGGGAGTGCAAAGCCACAGTCTCTCAAGTGGGTGGTTTGCCCACTACTTGGTCCTGGGGAATGCAAAGCCCCAGTCTCTCAGTTGGTGGTTTGCCCACTGCTTGGTCCTGGGGAGTGCAAAGCCACAGTCACTCAAGTGGGTGGTTTTCCCACTGTTTAGTCCTGGGGAGTGCAAAGCCACAGTCTCTCTAGTGGATGGCTTCTCCACTGGTTCTGGAGGGGGCCGTGTGCCCAGTTTACTTCATCCTGGCAAGGAGGGGGTGAGTGGATGCCTTCTTCCCCTGGTTCTGGAGGGAGCTTTGTGCCCAGTGATGCAGATCTTGGAGGGTGCAAAGTCACAGTCTCTCACCTGGGTGTGACACCTACAGTTTTTACAGAGGCCAGGATGCACTACAGCCCATGGAGACACAACTACACACTGCCCGCCGGCGGTGACGGCTGCTCAGTGGAGGCAGTGGTGGGGCTGACGGCAGTGCTGCCAGTGGTGGGTGGAGGCTCCAACCCTTCCCCCGCAGCCTCAGACGGTTGCCCACTGGGGCTGCTGCTGGCAGTGGTGCTGGTGGCGGTGGGGGAGGCTCCATCCCTTCCGCCACAGCCTGGGACGGCTGAAGTGCCATGGCTGGTGTTGTTTGCCCAGATGCTGCTCCAGCACCATGCAGGCTCCATATCCATTCTCCTGCGGTGTCTGTGTATTTTTCATTTCCCTTGGCAGCTGGTGTTCCCTTCCTGCCCTTGGCAGCTGGTGGTGCCTCCTTGCTTCTACCAGCTGGTGGTGCCTACTTATGTTTGCCAGCTGGTGGTGCCTCCTTGCTTCTGCCAGCTGGTGGTGCCTCCTTGCTTCTGCCAACTGGTGGTGCCTTTTTGACCTTGGCAGCTGGTGCAGGCACACTTGCTGTGTGGACGGGTCTCTTCACGGCACCTCTCACAACTGCAGTGGCTGCAGAAACGACAGTTGCCATGGACTGGGAGGCTGAGGTGCTAGCCTGGGTACTGACCACACTGGCCCGAAGTGAAGGACGAGAGGGCGAGGGGCAGGTCAAGGGTGGAGAGGAAAAGCTTTTTAGGGACACTGGGGATGGAAGAGGGTGAAGCTTTGGGAGTGGAGGAAGAGGGAGTGGTGGTAGGAGGTGTCTGTCTGCTGTGTTTGCGTGCAGGTGCATGGGCTGGATGCTGTCATGAGGTGGATGGCCGTTGGGTGTCTGAGTGCCTCCATTTGTGTAGCTTGGGTGGAGGGGGCACAGACACAGTGGGAGAGGACACAGGGGACGTGTGCATGGATGTGGGGGTGGTGACTGCCAGTGAGGGGCGTGTAGTGATAGGCGTGATGGTGATGGAGGTAGTGGATGATGATGTAGTGCATGGAGGTACTAGTTGAGATGATACTGGGAGGGAGGTTCTATGACCAGGAGGAGGGGGACACAGTGGAGGCAGTGGATGTTGGTGTGTCTGCATCTGGATGGTGCTTGTGTGAGTGCCTGTGGAATGAAGTGTGGTGCTTGTGTTTGCCTGAGCCACTTCTGTGTGTTGATTTGGGTGCATGCTGGTCTGAAGGTGTGCTTGGGATAGGCTGGGGTTGAGGGGAATGGGACTGGGTAGAGGAAGTTGGAGGAGGAGGCTAGAGCCAGGGACAATGACTGCCATCAGGGAGTTGCCCAGAGCCTGGAATGATCTCTGTTGGGCAGCCACGCCAGAGTGAATGCCCTCCAGGAATGCATTTGTTTGTTGCAAATGCTCTGTCAGACCCTGGATGGCATTCACTATGGTTGACTGCCCAACAGAGATGGATCGCAGAAGGTCAATAGACTCCTCACTGAGGGCAGCAGGGCTGACTGGGGCAGGGCCTGAGGTGCCTGAGGCAAAGGAGATGAGCGAGCACGGGAAACACACTGAGGGGCTGCTGGGAGGGCGGTGCTGGTACAGGGGTGGCAGCTGTACCTGTAGTTGCAGTAGCCCCAGAGGTGTCCGCCCCCACCAGGGAGCTTCCATCAGAGGAGGTGTCGCTTTCAGAACTGTCCCCTCCAGTCTCTGCCGTGGTGCTCCCATCGCCCTCCATTCCACTAGTGCCCTCACTGTCGGTGGATTCTTACTCCTGGGCCATGTGGGATGTAGCCCCCTCTGTCGCCGGTGCCTCTGCTCCTCCGCCAGATGATGCTAATGCACACGAGGACAGGGTGATGAAATAAAAAGGGGGGTGGAAGAGACAGAGGATACACTTGGTCAATGCCAGCAACAATACCACCGTTGGCGTGCACAACACACAGGGAACAGCTCTATGCACAAGGCCATGCACTACCAGTTACAATGCTAATCAGCAGGCCATGGAGTACAATGTCTAACGCCAATAGCAGCATACCTGAAGCCCACATGACCCTGCCCAGTAGTAGATGCCCACTAGCATATTTGGGGTTGGAGTGCATCAGACCCTGCCCATCATGGAACCTACCCTGCCATGTTTGTCCAGGTCTAGGGGCACCCACAGGCCCACATCCCCCACCCAGATAACACCTAAACACACTCAATTGTCAGATTCTGAAACTGTACTCACCCCCTTGTGGCTCCTGTGATGCCTTCAAGCGCCCATCCAACTCCGGATAGGCCACTGCCAGGATGCGGAACATCAGGGGGGTCAGGGTATGATGGGCACCCCTTCATCGTTGGGAGGCCAGCCCCAGCTGGGCCTCTGCCGTTTTCCTTGCCCAGCAGCGCAGGTCCTCCCACCATTTGCAACAGTGCGTGCTCTGCCTGTCAAAGACCCCCAGGGTCCGCACGTCCTTGGCGATGGCACGCCAAATACTCTTTTTCTGATGGGCACTGACCTGCAGAAAAAGGTACATAGAAAAAGGTATTAGTCATATCATCTAGCCTGTTACACTCATGGCCCACCATATCCCTCCCATCCCCTTACGCACAGACATTGACCACCATACATGCAGCACTCTGCCAAGGACCCCTCAGACAGCCCCCTCTTACATGAGGCTCACACACACAGCACTCCATGCATTTATGCCCCATGCATCGTGCTCACAGTTTACTTACCTGTTGGTCTGGAGGACCATAAAGTAAACGGTACTGGGGTAGGACCCCATCCACTAGTCTCTCCAACTCCTCCGAAGTGAAGGCAGGGGCCCTTTCCCCAGACACTTGAGCCATGGTCGCTCCTAGACACAGGTCACAGCAGCACTTGCAGTGTAGGTCCTCTCCTGTTGAACGTCAGGTAGCAAGTGAGTGATCAGATAGAAAATGGCTGTCACGTCCACGGCAGGGCATACCGTCACCGCTGGTGTACATCACCATTGGCCACTGGAACCCATAGGGCCCAATGATAACCAATGAGGTGTTCCACGGCGGTCGTCGACTGCCTCCTGCAACAGCGCACGTCAGCGGAATTACCTGATTTCCACTTGTCCCTCCACACAGGTCAGGCGGCCACCATTTCAGGGGGAACAGGCCATGGCACCTAACTGCGTCACAGCAGACATAGGCACATTTACGGAACTACATGTTCACATACTGTTTCTGTCACAACATGGAAGGCATTTTACTCTGAGGATATGTTTGAATATGTCCATCTGCTCACCGTTTTTCACCCTAGAGTTCAACCTCTGAGGATGAATAGGAGACGGAGACATACCCCTGTATACAGACCCCTGGTGGACCTGGCAACAATGGAGGACAGGCATATTATCCTCACCTACAGACTTGATAGGGCCACAATCCAAGAGCTGTGTGCCTAATTGGAGCAAGACCTGATCTCAGCTATCCGTCACCCCAATGGGATCCCCCCTCTTGTGCAAGCCCTATTAGTGCTACGTTTCTGGGCAAGTGGCTCTTTCCATGCGACAGTGGTCATGGCAGCCGGGATGTCACACCCTATGTTCTCAAACGTGCTGACTAGAGTGTTGTCTGCCCTGATGAAACACATGCACAGCTACATCGTATTCCAACCAGGTGGAGGATTTGGCCACAGTGAAGGCTGACTTCTATGCACTGGGACATATCCGACTTTATCAGTAAAGATGTTTTTTCATTATCATTTCAAAGATATGAAACATGATGTAGCTATTCCTTTTGGATCAGAAATGAGTGCTGGCCCTTGAGAGGAGCAGGCTCCACAATAGTGGAAAGCTACTTTGGGTATTTTTTCATTACCAGGACATGTAAAACAAAAATGTACACGTCCTGCCTTTTAAATACACTGCACCCTGCCCTGTAGGTCACATAGGACCTACCTTAAGGGTGATTTATATGTAGTAAAAGGGAAGTTTAAGGCTTGGAAAGAGGTTTAAATGCCAAGTGGAGGTGGCAGAAAAACTGCACACAGGCCTTTCAATGGCAGGCCTGAGACATGGTGGGTGACATAATCAGTGCTGCAGACCTACTAGCAGTATTTAATTCACATGCCTTAGGCACATGTAGTACACTTCACTAGGGACTTAGAAGTAAATTAAATATGCTGATTGGGTAGGAGACAATGTTACCACATTAAGGGGAGAGGGCACAAGCAGTTTAAAATCTGGTCAGAAGTCCTAAAACTAGCAAAAACAAGTTCAGAAAAATGGAGGGAGGCAGGCAGAAAGTTGGGGAAAGCCCACTCTAAGGCTGTCAGTTCTGACGGGTGAGAAGAATGCACATCACACCACAGGACAGCAAATAACAGTCATGTGATACTGGCAGAAAGGCACATTTGGTTTAGGCAGGAACATTCCAACTTTCTAAAAGTAGCATTTTCAAAATAGTAATCTAAAATATGACTTTCCCATTAAAGAGTATTTTGAATCACAGTTAGAATAAGATTTGTCTACTTGTTCCCATACTGAATGCATCACTTTGTTAAAGGTACAGTAAGCTAAACAGGTCTATGGGAGGCTAGCTTTCCCTCAGTGAAAAACAACTTTGTTTTTTTTTAACTGCCAGAACATTTATAACTTAAGGACATGTCATCTTTTTTAAATACCATACACCCTGCTTATGAGCCTTTAGTGCCTACCATAGGCATCACATATGTAATAAAGGCTTTGGCCTAGCAAAAGGTTTATTTTGCCTGGTCGAATTGGTATTTTTAAAACTGTATACAGGCCGCAATGGCAGCCATTGGGCATTTGTATTGTGCTACTTTAGTGGGTCACACAACCCAGTGGTAGCATTTAATTTACAGGCCCTGGGTACATGCAGTACCACATACTCAAGATTTGAAAGGAAATTAAATGTACCAAACAGGTGTCCACCATTTTTATCATGTTTAGAAAGGAGGACAGAAGTCCTTTACGGCTGGTTAGAAGGAGTAAGACATGCTGGGTCCTAAACCCAACAAAAACGTGTTGAGCACAAACAGGGTAGTGAAGGCAAAAATCTGAGGGAATACCACATGCAAGTTGGTGATTTTGAACATTTTTATTACACAAAACATTTGTCTGATTAAACAGCAAAAGCTGCCTCTAAGTCAGGCCTTATTAATTGGTAAAAAGGAGTGGTACTCTTGTCAGAAATAGCAAGTTTATTTGAAAGCTATCCCTGCTGAAAGTGTAGACTGTCCCCATTTTTATAGGAGGAGTGGGGGCATTGTCGTGCCCATTCTGGGCAGCCCCCACCCCTATACTAGTTAAATAAAATGTTCCCTGGTGCCTAGTGGGTTTTCTGCCCCACAGGGGGCAGATGAGGAACTATGCCCCCATCTGTTCCCCAAATGGGGGAAGAAAGGCTGTGCCCATTTTTCTGGGGGCGGGAGCATAGCCAGGCCCATCCTATTGCTGCATGGACAGCTCCTGCCCCAAAACTAAGTAAGTGAAAGATTTCCTGGTGTGCTAGTGGGCTTTTTGGGGGTTAGGGAAAGATCAAGGACTTTGCCTCATCTGCCCCCAAGGTAGGCAGGAAGACTGTACCCATTTTCCTGGGGGTGGGGTCATTGCCAGCCCTATCCTAGGCAGCTCCCAACCAAACTCTAAATAAGTAAAATATTCCCTGGTGTGGTAATGGACATTCTGCTGGGAAGGGGGTTCAGAAAGACTGAATTTTGCCATAAAAATATTGGGGGCGCAAAAGCCTTTGACCAAAGGTCTGATCCTCCTCCCTGGTGTCTAGTGGAGTGGATCCGTGCTTGGGGATCACCCTTCTTGGGTGATCCCGAAACATAGATCCACTTGAGAACGGTACCTTTAAAAGGGGGAGATTCTCCCCTTTCCAGCGATACTTTTCCCATCTGGATCTGTGCTCAGGGAGCTGAGAAGGCCCCAGGAGCACCGATGCAGAGAAAGTGAAATGACGTCAGTGCACAGCGTGTGCTGATCATTTCACTGACATCCTTAAGAGATGGGGAAGATTTTCCCCATCTCCTGAGGCTGTTTCTTTCAGCAAGTAATCCCTCTGGTACCTGCACCATAGGGATTTCCAGTGCCATGGGCACGGACAGCTGAGAACCGTCTGTTGCAAATGAGCACTGTATCTTCAGACAGCCCCCAGCCACCTGATGCACTGAAGGGCTTAAATGGGTTTTGCGTTAGCCCTCATCATTCATTGGTCTGCAGTAATATCATTCATATTTTTTGTTCTACACAAGGGGTTTCCTTATTACAGTTAATAAGTGATAACTTTTAAGCAGGAGCAGATAGAAATTACAAGTTTGGTGTCTAAAGAATTGTTATTTAAAACCCTCTTTAGTGGTAAAGTTGGATTTAAAGTTACAATTGTGAAAATGCCACTTTCAGAAAAGTAGCATTTCCTGCTCCCATTTCCTTGTCCCAACCATTTGGTGCCTGTAGCCTGCATCCTTGGTCACATGACTAAGTGTAACTCGTAGTTGACCTTTGTGAGTTGCCCCCAGACATTGAGACAAAGCAGGAATAAGTGTTGGCAAGATATGACATCTCAGACTTGATAAAGGAGGGGGAGCTGTCACCTACCACACTTATACATCACAAAGCTGGACCTCAGCATACTCACAAAGGGTTTCACACTAGTCCTTTGTGCCCCTAGACAAGCTGGTGCCAGGGCAGGAAGGCAGAAAATTCCCCAAAAAATTGGGGTGGAAACCTCCAGAACCTTCTCCTACTCCAAAGCTAGCACCAAGTGTAAATTCTGGACCCTCAGACCCAGCTTTTTAGTAGACCTCTGGATCTGTGGAAGACTTAAAAGGACTACTGTGTTGCTCTGCTGCAATGAAGAGTGCTTTTTTTCTGATCTGCTACCCTGCTGCCTGAGTGAGAACAACTGGACTGCATCTTGAACCCAAGGCCACCAAAATTACTCCAAGGGCTAGTCAGCTGGCCTCCTGGTCAGAGCCTCAGGGACAGAAAAGTCTCCAACTACCTTGAACTCAGTTCCTGGACTCTGTCTGCTGTGAGTCATGCCCCCCAAGTGGTACCACCCCGGTCGTGGACACTTGAAGGTGGGCCAGAAGGTACCAGCTCAACTGTGGTCTGAAACAGCACTGACATTGCATGGTACATCTCTCCTAGCTTTGCATCAGAACAGCCACTGCACAATGCATCTTCAAATGCAGGGCCCTGCAGTACCTTGGAAGCACATTCTCCAAGCAGCTCTTCACATAGCTACCCCACAGCTCCTCTGAACCAGCACTGTACAATGCTTCCTTGATTTGGGACCTTACAATGTTCTGTAACCAGGTTTTAAGGTACTTTGTTAAGCAGCCCTAACTTGGTCCCTATATCCGACCTGCACTCTATTGCACTCAGCCTGAACTTGTGACTTTGTCCTGGTCCAAACAAACCAGATAACCAAAATGGGCGCTTTGTGCTTCTAGGCAGTATTTCCACTCAAATCTTTAAAACTGCATACCTCTGTTTCTACTCAAATTATTTGTTAAATTGTACTCTATTTTTTAAACTGGGTGTGTGATTTTTCTTGTGTTGTGTTTTCACTTTATTACTTTTTGAAATGCTGCTTAAATACTTCGCACATTACCTCACAGTTAAGCCTGACTACATTGTGCCAACCTACGAAAGGGTTAAGCACAGGCTAATTTAGGGTTGCTTGTGGTTTCACCCTGAGAGGAATTGTGGCTGCTTGAATACAATCTCATCCCCCTCAACTAGTAACCCAGCTTCCTACACTGAACTTTTGTGATACAATGAAAAATTGAATTGACTCTAGCTTAATTAAAAAAAGAAACATGTTGAAAGCAAACGGGGGTAATGGTATTTTAACACATTTAGAATTAAGAGGGCTTAGTGCCTCTTTGCACCACATTGGCATAATTTATTTACACTAATGTGGTCGAACGAGGACAAATTCACCACACCATATTTACAAAGTGCTACAATGCATGCATTGCACAACTTTGTAACTCCATGCGCCACATTATGCTTGTGCCATGTGTAATGTATGCAATGGGGGCGTTTCCCCTTTGGGGTACAACAGAAATGGCGTAATGGAATCTAAGAAATTCCACTGTGTCATTTTTGTGCGGCTACTTTGAACGTTTGCGCAGAGCAGGCATTGTGGGCATACCATTGCTTTTAACGAGCCTCTATGTACTGTACAGGATTAGCGCCAACATTTTGGTGCTAATTCTACACAGTACATCAATAGCGTCAAAAATGTTGATGCTATTGCCCCTAATCTGTGCACTGGTGCATCATATATTAAGTACGGTGCACACATAGTGGCAGCAGGGGGGCGCTAAGGGACACAAGAAAAGTGGTGCTGCATTGGATACAGCACCACTTTTCTTAAATTCGGCCCTTAGTTGTTTTGCCTGATTATAAGGGTATGGTGGGAAATATATTTAGACTGTCTCATTTAACTATGGGGTCACATCTAACTTAACTACACTAATAATTATCCTTCCAAATACAATTTTAATATATGTTTTAACAGGAATTGTTGTTCTTCCAATTAAAACAACTTAGACGTTTTTTATGGAAAACATAAATATTATTTAGGCCTCAATGGCACATTCATTTGGAATAAATTCCTCTCCATCAGCCTGTAATTAATTAACCCTTTTTCCATCAATCCTAGACACTTTCCATAGTAACATAAAATTATATTTTGCAGGTTGATAACGAAAGGAGTGAATTATGGCAAGTCTTAAATCAGCTACCAAATTATTAGTGTGGAGTGGACAAATTATTTGGAGAACTACTTCAGTGGAGGTACAATGAGCACAGCGGGAGTACAGGTGGTACATTCTTTAGATGGATAAAGAGTTTATTTTACAGTTGCTAGAATATCCAAAGTCTTCAATTTGCCCAGCGTTTTCTAGATAGTGGACTGCAGTTCTGACCAATATCTTTTCTGTCTGAATGGAAATAAGCTTGAAGACCATTGCTATAAAGGTGCTAATCCACAAAGGGAGGCCTAGGAATAATCCAGTCAGTTTTGGCTCGTCACAATGCAGATACCCATAGAGGCATTTTTCGATCACAGCCTACCACATAGCTAATTTTGGGGACATTCAGAAGCTGACATAGGAATGCATTATGCCCGCTGCTTGCCATTGGCTTTGTGGTTTGTAACTGACATTTTCTTGCTCTCCATTTGCAGGGATTATTTGTTTTAGGCTGTCCAACTTGAGTTTGTGCCTTCCCTTGCCCAAGCCTTATTTACAGTATCTTTCCGAGTGCTTCCTTTCTGTAAACAGGCCTGTAAATCTTATTCTTATCTTGGCACATTTGCTGTGCACTCAAAGATCGAGTTGAAATGTTAGGCACTGTTGCTTGTTTACATTTCGTCCTGACTTTAAAGTGAGAGGATTTATGTGACAATCTAGCTGGATACTGAGGGTAGGAAAGAGTTTGTTTTCTAGCACCCAACAGCATTAAATTAACTGTGTAAGTATTTCAGAGCATATCTGTAAGAAATTGTATCTTTGGTTGGCAGTCAGGTTGCCCCCTGTCCAAGCAAGGACCCTCACTCTAGTCAGGGTAAAGGGGAATCACACCCAGTTAACCCCCCCTCACCCCCTTGGTAGCTTGGCATGAGCAGGTAGGCTTAACCTCAGAGACAAGGTGTAAAGTATTTGTACCAACATGCACAGCAATATAGTCAAAACACCACAAAATAACTCAATACAGGTTTAGAAAAATAGCCAATATTTATCTAAACAAAACAAGACCACAATTACAAAACTCCGACATACACAAGTCAAGTTATGAATTTTTAAAGATTAAACTTAAAAATAGCGCTTAGAAACACAAAATGCTTAGATGAGGTGTTAGCAAGGCATCGTGATGGAGTCGTTCCCAACAATCTGAGGTTAACGGCACCGGGCATGGAGTCACGCAGACCCCCAGGTACAGTACTTAGTAAAGTGTGAAATCTAGCCTGTGCGCGAAGTCGGGGATTGCGGCATCGCTGGATCCGAGGTGGCGATGGTTCTGGAGCTGTGGGGTGAAGGAGCTGAGGCATCACGAAGAGGCATCTGGTCCTTGCTGCGGAGCGGTGGAGGTGAGGCAGCATTGCTGTGAAGCGTTGAATCTGCGCACTTCGGGCAGAGTCGATATCCGGCGGTTCCAACGGGGTGCAGCGACTTCCACGGAGTTGCAGACTTCAGTGGGGCTGCAGCGGTGTTGGTCCTGCGAAAGTCGTAGGGTGTGGGGTGCGGGCGGCATCACAGAATTCAGCAGCGGTGTCAGTCCGGAGTCGTCCGAAGTCAGATGTCTTGGATTTTCACTAGCTTCTCCTTTCAAAGACCCAGGGACTGGCTAGGGCACCACTTGTCAGGTCAGGAGTCTCAGCAGAGATTCCAGGTGCTGGTGGGGGAAGGCTTGGATGGCCCTGAGACTTCAGAACAGGGGGCAAGCTCAGTCCACGCCCTTGGAAATTCTTCTCTAGCAGGAATATACCGCAAAGTCCAGTCTTTGTTCCCTTTCACAGGTAGAAGCAGCAACTGCAGGATATCTGCTCAAAGCATAGTCACAGGCAGGGCAGCACTTCAGCTCTTCTCCTTGGTAGAGGTTCCTCTTGATTCCAGAAGGGATCTAATTTTCAGGGCTTTTGGAGGCTCTTCTTATACCCCTTCCTGCCTTTGAAGTAGGCCTACTTCCAAGGAAATTCTTTCTTGTTTGTAAGATCCTGCCTTGCCCAAGCCAGGCCCCAGACACACACCAGGGGTCAGAGAGTGCATTGTATGAGGGCAAGCTCAGCCCTTTCAGGTGTAAGTGACCACTCTTCCCCTCCCTCCAAGCACATATGGCTGACCAGGATAAGCAGGATACACTCCAGCTCCCTTTGTGTCACTGGCTAGAGAGAAGTGCAAACAGCCCAACTGTCAAACTGACCCAGACAGGGAATCCACAAACAGGCAGAGTCACAAAATGGTTTAAGCAAGAACATGCCTCTTTTTTAAAAGTGGCATTTTCAAACACACAATCTAAAAACCAACTTCACCCCAAATTTTGTTTTCAATTGTGAGTTCAGAGACCCTAAATTCTAGATTTCTATGTGCTCCCTAAGGGAATCTGCACTTTAATAATATTTCATTTAAAGACAGCCCCTATGTTAACCCATGAGAGAGATAGGCCTTTCAACAGTGAAAACTGAATTTGGCATTAATTCACTGTTAGGACATGTAAAACCCATAAGTACATGTCCCACCTTTTACATATACTGCACCCTGCCCATGGGGCTACCTAGGGCATACCTTAGGGGTGTCTTACATGTAAAAAAAAGGGCAGGTTTAGGCCTGGCAAGTGGGTACACTTGCAAAGTCTCATTGGCAGTTTAAAATGGCACTCACAGACACTGCAGTGCCAGGTCTGAGCCATGTTTTCAGGGCTACTGATGCAGGTGGCACAATCAGTGCTTCAGGCCCACTAGTAGCATTTGATTTACAGATTTACAGGCCCTGGGCACCTCTAGTGCACTGTACTAGGGACTTACTAGTAAATCAAATATGCCAATCAGGGAAAGCCAATTACACATACATTTTGCATAGGAGCACTTGCACTTTAGTACTGGATAGCAGTGGTAAAGTGCCCAGAGTGACAAAAACAGCAAAAACAGAGTCCAGCATACATCAACTACCTGGAAAACAGAGGTAAAACGTTATGGGAGACCATGCCAAGGATGCAAAGTCTAACAATTTCAGAATCAGGAACACATCACTTTAATCTATGCCTCTCTACCATGTACCACTGAACTCTTCGCCAATGCACTCTTTGCCACTCTGCTCTACACCATTGCACTCTTCACCACTACACTCTACACCACTCCAGTCTAGGCCACACCAATCTAGTCTGCACAGCTCCACTCTACACCACTGTACTCTACGCCACTGTAAGACTGCACTTTACACTACTGCATTTTATGCCAATACACTCTACGCCAATGCACTTTGCTCTGTAACACTCAAACTTATACCTCTGCACTCCATGTAATCCACTGTACAACACTCTAATCTACTCTGCACCACTGCACTCTACACCACTTTGTTTTATGCCATAACACTCTATGCCACTCTAAGCAACTGCATTCCTCCCTACACCACTCCACTCTAAGTCACTTCACTCTACTCTAAAACAATCTATTCTATGCCACTGCACTCTATGCCACTCTACTCCACTCTGCGCCAATCCACTTTATGCCACTGCACTCTGTGCTACTTTTCTCATAACAATTGCACTCTATGGCAATGCACTTTACACAACTGACCTCTGTGTCACTGCACTCTACACCACTACACTCTGATCTGGTTCACTGTACTCTGCACTACTGCTCTCTAAGCCACTCTACTCCACTTTACACCACTGTTCTTTGACACTCTACTCTGCAACACAGTACTCTCCACCACTGAAGAACTCTATACCACTCTACTGTGCACTATTCTGCCCTATGCTACTCCACTCTATGCCACTGCACTATATTTTACTTTGCACCACTCTATGCTACTCTCCTCTGCACCACTCTATGCTGCTGAACTCTAATCTGCACTCTACTCTACTGTACTCTATACCACTCAACTCTACTCTGTACCACTGATGCCTGCATCACTCCACGCTATGCACTCCATTCTGCACCACTCTATGCCATTCTATTCTACGACACTGCACCCAATGCCACTGCACTCTACATCACTGCACTCTACTCTACACTGTGCCAATCTACTCTGTACCACTCCACTCTGTACCACTCAACTCTGTGCCACCTCACTTTCTACCACTGCACTCTACTATACACTATAGTCTGCATCACTGCATTCTATGAAGCTGCATTGTATGTCGCTGAATTCAATGCTGCTGCACTCAGTGCTGCTGCACTGTGTGGTACTTTACTCTGTAACACTCGATGCCAATGTACTCTACAACCATCCACTCCACTCTACTCTATGCCGCTCTATGGAGCCCTTAGCAGAGACTTTTGATAAAACCAACCAAAGAACACTGTAAAGTGCTCGGTTGGAGACATGTAAGAAACTTGATATGTTGGACAAAATGGAAGCTGTGCTGTGCAGGGCTGCCATCAAGCTATGCCAGTGTGGTTTTTTTAAGGTTACTGAGGTGAAGTAGGTATTTGGACTGGCAAAGAGTTTGCTGTCTTTGCTCTACTACTATGGGTAAGAATAGTAGTTATTAGACCTGGCAATCTTGGTGTGGTTTTCTCGCTAACTCTTTGCCTTCAAGCATTCTGTTTGCTGATTTTGTTTTTTCAGGATTTAGGATCTATGCACTTTACCACTCGTATTCAATGCTAAAGTGTTTGTGCTCTCTCCTTACAACATGGTTGAATTGGCTTATACCCAAATGGCAAAGTTAATTCACTTGTACGTCCCTAGTAAAGTGTCACTACCTGTACCCACAGCATGTAGATTGAATGCTACTAGTGGGCCTGCAGCACTGATTGTGCCAACTTAGGGCCAGATGTAGGTACATATCAAATTGCGACTTGCAATTTGCGAGTCAAAGCGACTCGCAAATTGCAACTCGCAATCCGAGATGCAGAAAGGTGTCTCAGACACCTTCTGCGACTCGCTATGGGGTCGCAAAGACCCACCTCATGAATATTCATGAGGTGGGTCGCAGTTTGCGACCCCATAGCGAGTCTAGGCACTCACGGGGATGGTGGCCTGCTGGAGGCAGCAGACCATCATGTCCGTGACTGCTTTTTTAATAAAGCATTTTTTTTTTTTTTTGCAGCCTGTTTTCCTTAAAGGAAAATGAGCTGCAAAAAGAAAAAATTCCGAAACCATTTGGTTTCGTTTTTTTCAGAGTAGGCAGTGGTCCACGGGACCACTGCCTGCTCTGAAAAAATATTTTTGTGGGCATTCACAAAGGGGAAGGGGTCCCATGGGGACCCCTTCCCTTTTGCGGATGAGTTACCATCCACTTCAAGTGGATGGTAACTGCGAGTTGGTTTGAGACCGCTTTCGCGGTCACAAAGCAACTCTACATTGCGATGCGGTTGCAAATAGGAAGGGAACACCCCTTCCTATTTGCAGGTCGGAATCACATTTTGCGAGTCGGTACCGACTCGCAAAATGTGATTCTGCATCGTGGAAGGCATTTTGAGCCTCGCAAAATGCGTTTTGTGCCGTTTGCGAGGCGCAAAAGGCTTCCTACATCTGGCCCTAAGCCCCTTAAACATGCCTCAGGTCTGCTCTTGCAGCCTCTGTGTGCAGTTTTAAACTCTCATTTAAAATAAACCTTTTGTCAGGCACAAACCTTCCTTTTGATGCATAAACGTCACCACTAAGATAGTCCCTGGACAGCAAAGAAGCACAGTGCAGTGTATTCAATATGTTTGACTTGTATGTTTAAGTTTTAGATTGTCCTGGTAGTGAACCACTCTAAAATGTGTTTTTCAGTTCTGGAACCCCTGCCTCTCCCATAGTATAACATTGTAGATCCCTTATTATTACATTTAATAAGTGATAATTTCCAAAAGGAAACAGTTAAACAGTTCATGTTTGGTGTCTTGAGAAATGTGATGAAAAATACTCTCTCGTGGTGAAGTTGGATTTTAATTTTTAATTTTGGGAAATGCTATTTTTAGTAAGATGGTGTTTTCCTGCCTTAGTCATTTAGTGCCTGCAGCCTCTCTCGGTAGCTGACAGTTGGGCTGTGAGTATTTCTTCTGGACAATTACACACAATAGAGAGCTTAGATGTGCCTGGATGGGCCATCACTGGCCGGATGAGAGGTTGGAACTGGACACAGCCCTACTTGCACTTAAAAAGGCTATGTTCTGCCTCCACACAAAGTCCTGCATACCCCCAGTTGTTAGTCTGGAGCAGGGAATGCAGGCAGCCTCTGTACTTCAAAGGGTAACCTCTTGTCGCTTCTCCCACTTCAAAGGGAGAACCAGGTATAAATATTGGATCTCAGACACCAACTCTTCAGTTTATTTCTGGACCTGCAGAATCCCTGCCAGAAAGAAGGGCTTTTGTGCTGCTAAAATGACTACCACTCTGCTGGACTGCTGCCCTGCTGAACTACTGCCTATATGGACTGCTGCCTTGCTAAACTGCTGCCTCGCTAAAATGCTGCCTTCCTGCCGAGTTAGAGGAAATTGGACCTGCACCTGAACCCAGGACTCCCACTGTGACGTCAAGGGTTAGTCTGCTGGCCTCCTGTTCACAACCACAGGGACATAACAGGCTAAAAACCACCTGAATCAGCACTGTGATCCAGCTGGAGCAAGGTCATAACCCCCAAATGGTGCCCTCACGTCCTGGACCCTTGGTGTGGCATCAGAGAGGCTGAATTAAAGTTTTTGGGCTGTTCATGATAGCAAACAGGCCCAGTGGTGTGAAAACCTTGTTGCTCACAGCTGTGGCGGTCTGACCACTACCGCAAGTCTGGTAGTCTTGTGGTGGTCTCATAATCAGCCCCTTAGCCTAAAGTAAAAAGCTTGGATCGAGATGAAACAGCAAATCTACTTAACCACTGAAGCACACTCAGCAGCCACAGAACAGACTTTATTTCACTCTGAGCTTTTAGCCCCAAAAAGAAAGACTTCAGTGAGAGATCAATGATGACATATTCAACTTCTTGGGACTCTTGTCAGCCATAGCCATCTTTCTCCACTAGATGACTGCAAATTTCATTTCAGAAACTAAGGGACATATTTATGAGAAAGTGCAGCACAACAAGTCACCTTGCTGTGTGGTGCTGCGTCACTGGGAAAGGACCAGAATGTGTTGGATTTAAGGCATACAGCACATTCCTGACTTTTCCCTTTGCACTAGTGCATAATGGGAGACCATGCCTCAACACAGGCACCCTTGCATCTTGGTGCAAGGGTGCCTGTGTTGCATGCAGGATTGTTTTTGTGCTGGATGGGACATCTTCCTGCACAAAAACAATCCTGAGAGGCAAATCCCTCTGTCTCTATCTGCATGTGCTGCAGAATGCATCACATCTAGAAAGAGAAAGTGATGAGGATAAATAAAGAGATTTCTCCTCATTACATATCTCCTGGGGAGTCTTATCTTTTTGGTGTATTGTAAATCTGGGGAATGCTTCAAAATCCATGAGGATTGCATAGAAACACCCACGTAATGCACATGGAATGCCATTCCAGGGCAGAGTAACACAGCACAGCGATTTGCGCTCCCTTGTTACTGCAGATTTTTGGAGCCACTCAAAGTGACGCAAAGTCGTTTTGCGTGGCTTCAAAAATCTGACTTAGAGGTTTGCATCACGCATGTACCATGTTGTGTGACGCAAGCGTAACTCAACCCTCTGATAAATATGCCCCTTAGACCAATGGTAAAAACTATGACCGGGATGACCACTTGGTGTATCAAATGCCTGCACCCTTGTGTTCAGCATTAAATTGCACCTGGGTCCCGGTCTACCGCAGAATGGTCTTTGTTAATGTCACTTTACTTTTTCTAGCTGCTGTTGGCCTCAAAGCTTTAAAAAACATTCCTTTAGTTCCTCTTCATCTCTTTTAAAAAATATTGGTGTCTTTTTTCAAATTACATGTTTTTCTACAGTATTGTTCAGAATTATTTTGGGAATGTTATTGTGTAGTGTTCTTTACCTTAAATTGTTGATACTTATTAAATCTAACACAAACTTATCTGGGGATTGCCTGCTACTTGTGACCGAGCAACCAGAGGATGAACACAGTTTTTCTCAGGCCTATCCACATTGTGTTTATTATGTTGCCAGGGGTCGACCAAATTCGTTACCCAGTTTCTTACATACAACATGTCAACCAGGATCATATGGAGACTGCCCTCGGAATTTAATGTTTGGACGCTCATTGGTATTACCCCTTTCACCGCAAACCTACGTTTTGCCTTTCCTCAAAAGATAAAAAGGCAGACAATTGCTGGGTTTCGATTTCCTTACACCTGACATTTAGGGGATGTGACATTTAGGTGATGTGGATGCTTTTTAAGGTCAATATCTTTGCACGTGTGGGAAATGAGGGTGGATAAAGTGAAGCCCAGCATGTAAATTCACATTATGCAGTGTGTCTTTTAGTATATTTGTTTGACACGTTTCTAAATTGTATATTTTCTGTGACCGAATTAAATATCAACTATGAAACCTCTGAATCTGCATGTATCTTAAAAGTAGAATCCTATTTCTAAAATTAATCTTTTAACCAGTGTGCATTCCATAGGTTTCCCAAACCCATGTGGATTTAGTGGATTAATAGTAATTTCATAATCGGTGTTAGTCTCACGGAGGAAGTGAGAGGCCTTCTTTAGGCTGAATGCTAATTATTCTGCTTTTATGTCTGCATGTTACTAGGTCGTATCCTCGATGCTTGTCCTCCTGTCCTAGCCTCTAATATAGAGCTTAAATGTATGCAGTTATTGTCACCGAAATCATCTTTTGTCCTACGAAGAAGTTTGGGTAAAATCCAATTAGAGATCATTCATTACCTGTATTGTTAAAATGTCACAATGCTGTTTACAGATCTTGTATAAAGCATCATACCAGGACCTGCTGCTTTGCAGGCAAGTCACGTTTCAGGATTCTGGTGTACAGCTGCTATTATTTCTAAAAACAGATAACTTCCCTGGAATTCCGTCGTCAGATTACATCATGAAACCTATTCAAATCACAAATGATAGCAGCCTAGATTCTAAAAACGAATATATTGTTTGAAATGTATATTGGTTTTATCACAGGATTTGATCACCTTCATTTGAACTACACCAACGTTTCAGGTAAATCAAACTTAGGTTGTATATAAACATGAAGTGCATGATTGTAAATATGTTTCACATGGTGAATTTTTCTGACCTATGGAAAGAGGCGAGTGTTGTCATGGTACCCTCCTCTATTTCAAATGAAAACTTATAAAATTAATATTATTTTTCTAATTAAAAAGATAAAACTAATGGGACATTGGAAACCTTAATTTAGATTACTGAGTGGGAGAAGGCATTAATGTACTAGCTTCTAGCTTGAACATTACAATGTGTGACCACTTATCCCCATGCAATGTTTCGAACTTTCTGTTCTGGAGTGCTCTACCAGTCATTATATGACTCACCTATTGCGATAGTGACTTAACTGCATACAGGTGTTTGAGGAGGATCGCCACTCTAATGGTTTAATGGGCATTTTTTTATGCACACACACATGTAATTCACAGATTGGAACGTTTCTTGATCCAAGTCCCCAGGGGCTGCTCGTCCACAATGGGGAATGAGTGTTGCCTCACCAGGCCAAGAGCCAGGAGATGAAAAATAAAACAATAGTTTACTATCGTTTTAGTTTTTATATGCTGGCTCAGCTAGCAGTGCAGGGAGGGGTGCTGGGTCATGGAAGGTGGAAGGGGAGAGGTGGATATAGTGCACCTAAGTGCGCATGTGTGTTTGGCTGGCTGGCTCAGGCTGCTCAACACAGCCTGGCTGGAGAAACTGCACATACCACAGAGCTGTGTCATAGCAGCCAGTCTGAGCTGCTCAGACAAATCCTGGTGCTGCTTTCATTCTAGGTTTTGCATGCAAGCAGCACTAGGATTACTGGGGAGCCTGTGCTGGTGACCCAGTGAATGCTGGTACACCACAAGAAGTGCAGCGACAAGTGAGGTGGTGGTGGGAACAGCAGGAAAGGTAAGTGTTTTTTTTTCCCACTGTTTCTCTCTTTTCCGTTGTTACCCCACCCCCCATTGACATTTGTGATGGCCGGCGCTGCAAGTCCCAATAAAGTCTAAATCTACTGCACAGTCAGTGTGCATCTGTTTTTTGAAAATAATGCTGACATAAATACATTTATTCACCAAAGTTCAAAGAACCTTTAAACTCTAAAGAAGGCAGCAGAAATTGTCATGGCATATAAATATTGTGGTCCTGCCTTCCAGCATCTCTTGAATATTTCCTTACTCATAAAGATATTGCAAAAACTCCATGACAGAATAAAACTGCTGTTGTGAAGATCCAGAGACAGACATTCTACGGATCGTGCTATAACACAATGAAATAAGGTATTTCAAGGTTATTAGGCATTGTTGTATCTGGTGTGTGAAAATATGGGACTACACAAGTGTATTGTTAAAGTGGTTGCTGTACGAAATTGAGTTACTGGTATAACTGGTGAAACCCTTCTCAAGCAGCAACCACAATATTTCTAATGGTGAAGTCACAAGTAAACCCTAAATTAACCTGTTCTCAACCCTTGGATAGATAGGCAAAGATCAGTCAGGCTTAACTCAGAAGCAATGTGTAAAATTATTTGTGCAACATAGTAACACAGTGAAAACACACCATACAAGGATCCCACCACAAAACAGAGTATTTTTTTAATAAAACAAGATGAAAACAAAGAAAATCGAATTAGTAGAGCCGGAGATATTCAGTTTTAAACATTTTAGTAAAAATAGCCCCAAAAGGTGTAAAGTACCAACTGTGGCTCTCTGGTGGCGGTGGGCCAGGACAAAGTCACAAGTTCTGACAGTGATGTTACAAGGCTGACCGCAATGGAGTGCAAGCTGGCTAAAGGGACCCCATTAGGCCTGCTGAACAGAGGACCTTAAATCCTGGTTTGTGGAACATTGCGAGGATTGTTTTGAAGATGCATCATGCAGATGAATCCATGTGTTGGTTCGGAGATGCAGCAAGGCTGCGATGTGAGGACTTGCATCATGGTTGAGTATCCCTTTGATGAGGGGTTGCGATGCAAAGTCTGGGGTCAATGATGTTTCTCACAGTTGAGGCGATGCATTGGCACCAAGAAGCTGCGAGGCTGCAATGACGAGTCCATAATCATCGTCAAGGCTGCTGTCAACAAAGGATATGAGGGCCTGTGCTGAGGATGTGCATTGGAGGTTCAGATATAGCAATGGGCTTTGATGTGGGTCTTACCAATAGTGCCAATCCGCACAGTAGTGGTGATGTATCGATTCTGCTTAAGATTGTGCCACGCAGCAGAAGAGATGCATCGGAGCCAGTGGAACCAAGATGCATTGGTTCCACTGGATGTACCCAGGCTGTCATATCATCTTAGACCCCCCGTCCAAGGGTCCAGGGCTGGAGTGGCACCAATTGGTGTGGTGGACTCACAAATGGCAGAGTCCAGTGCAGTTTGTTGGATGCTTGTTGTGTTGCTGAGGCTTCATATCAGGAGGCCAGCCAATTAGCCCTTGGAGTCACTCTGGGGTTCTGGGTTCAGGAGTTGCAGGTCCAGTCCTTCTCCTCCAGGCAGGAGGGCAACAGGCAGCTTGTTAGCATAGAAAGGCAGCAGCCCATGCAAGGCAGGAGTCCAGTAGAATAGCAGTTCAGCAGACTGGCAGTCCTTTCAGCAGTAAAACAGTCCTTCTTCCTGGCAGGGAATTCCCAGATCCAGAGGTGTACTGAAGAAGTGGTGTCTGAGGACCACTAGACCCAATTGTTTGAAGTGGGGGAGAAGCTTCTAGAAGTTTTCTTTTAAAGTCCCCAGGCATCCTTCTTCCCCTTTCCTGGCTCCAGATTAACTACATGGGCTATGCATTCCTTTGTGTGGAGGCGGGGCACAGCTTGCTCAAGTGCAGTTGTGCCCAGCTCTGCCCTTCCATCCTGCCAGTGATAGCCCATCCGGGCGCACCTAAACTCCGTATTCTGTGTAACTGCCTAGGAGGAATGTACAAAACTAAACTGTCAGTTACACGCTGTCATGTGACTAAGGTACAGGCTACAGGTACCAAATGTCTAAGGCAGGAAAATGCCATCTCCCTAAATGTGGCATTTTGAAATGTTTAATTTAAAATCAGGCCTCACCAGAAGTTAGGACTTTTCATTATAATTCCAAAGACCCCAAACCTAAACCAGTTAACCTGCTCCCATTTGGAAAATACAGCGTATTAAATGTAATAAGGTAGCGCCAATGTTACTCTACGGGCGAGGTAGGCCTTGCAGTAGTGAAAAACAAATTTGAGAATTTTTCACTACCAGGACAGGTAAATCTTTTACATGTCCCCCTTTTTAAATACTCTGCTTCCTGCCCCCTGGGTTACCCAGGGCCTACCGTAGGGGTGACATATGTATTAATTAGGGGTGGGTGGTAAACTCCGCCCCGCTCGCCCCCAGGGGGGGCTCAAGTAGTTGGGGCGGGATGGGGATATGCGCCAGGCTCTGGCCAAAAGAAGCATTTCACAGATAACAGTGTTTTGTTTTAAGCAGAAACATGTTAGTGCATTTTTAAAATGGCAACAGTACTTAACTGCAATGTTTAAATATATCTAGACATATTTAAACATTGCCATTTTTATAAAATATCTGTGAAAAATTCTGAAGCGGAGCCCACTGATTCTTATTTTTCATCTGGGGGGGCGCGGCATTAAAAAGTTTGGAGACCACTCTTTTAGAAGGTGGGCCTCGCCACTCTCTTTTCTTCCTTGAATGCATTTACATGTGAAAAAGTGAACCACATTGTTCTCTGCAACAGTTATTCGTCAGCTCCCGTGTGTGAACTGGTGCATGAGAATGACTTCAGGTTGTGGCGCGGACGTTTTACCAAACTTCCTGTATCCGCGTCAGCTTTCTTACTCAGAGCCTCAGACCGGCACTTTAAGAAGCTAGTAAAACGCACTACCATTTAGGGACTTGTTATTAAGGATAACGAGTTTCTGTTTTACCAATTACTTGGTTGCACGGGTCTCGAGCTCGTGTAGGAAAGATGAGACTGTGTTTATTTGAAAGCTGCTAGTGTATCCGGTTAGTTTTATAGTGACATTTTTGCATTTAAAAGTAGTTATAACATAGCAGTGTATTTTTCATTACTGTTTCTTTACTCAGGTATTCCAAATGGCAGTCGTTAGCACTAATAAAAAGGCTGTCCACTGCTGGCCCAAGGCTGGCGTCGACTGAAGTGTTCTGGGTTCCATTTGCCCACTCGTATAATGCCCCCTCTGTCTTCAGCGGCCGTCAGAGCCATGTGTTGAAATGGGTTGGTGGGAATGGGGAGGGCGCTACTCCCTTGCACATTTTGGTAAGCAATATCATTGTGCCTTCTGTCTGTCAGACTTTCTGTGTGCCTCTTCCTGTGGGAATGAGGGTCATTAGACATGTTGTACATTGGTAATGAGAGCTACGATGTAGTTATTGTTTTTGTAAAAAGCCTCACACTGTTGGAAACGGCCCTAAGCATTCTGGGCAGAAGAACCAGAAGACTGATGTAGCACAAGTGGATCTTAAGACAGAACAGGACGCTGCCCCACTTTAATGCGACTGGAATTCAAAGCCTTTTCAGCATGAAAAAGCGCTGAGAAGGAGCAGTAACTCTAGAGGAGAACGTTATTTCCCAAGGGATCATTGGCAGCCTGAAGCCACAGTTGCCCGTTGGGAGCTCCATGAGAAGGGAACTACGGATGAATGTCCGGTGCTCCATAATTAATTCCGCACACAGTAGAAAGGCTGCTGGCTTTAAAGGCAATTTGCACTGTGCAGGTCAGAACTACATGTATAGTCTGGAATATCTGGAGAATGAAGGATTGCAGTGAAAGCATTTTCATATTTGTGTTTCTTCAAGTAGCATAGTGCCTTTCCAAAGAGATATCAGTATTTTGTACATATGCCTATTCATTCAATTACTTAGGTTCGGTTACTTCACTCACCCTCTCCTTGCAATTCTAGATAGGTGTTTACGCCCCACAGTGTTACATTTCACAGCCTGCCACCATATGAAAAGTTAATAAAGTGTCATAAGAGTGACCAACTATCCCTTGGTCTTTATGAGCACTCTTTCCATTCTGGACTTTTGTGTGATAGCCTAATGTGATGTTGTAGCCTTGGTTTGCTTTAATTGAACTAATTATACAAACACACCTGAACTCAATAATTCGTAGGTGAAAAGTTCAGAACTGGAGACATTGTCTTCAATAATTCGTAGTGAGAAAGTCACCCTATGTGTTATTGACATAATGTCTGATTTTGCTCGGAAGCAACCCCCACTAACTCATCCAATCAAATAGCAAATTAACATGCACAAAACATCTAGAAAATCAAGCGGAAATCAACATTGTGAAAGATGTGAGGACACATCCTGCAGACAAAGGGGCTTTGGTTAAGAACACTGAGAAAAATACCTGAAGATGATTCGTAACGCCAAGTCAGTAAAACAAATAACGTGTTGATGAACACATATAGGCTTCTCAGTACCATATGTGAAAACTGTGCATAGCTGTGAAAGCACTCGCCCTTCAACATCACCTAAGAACTGACCACATATTGCCCCTCAGAATGATAAGCAGCATGAGATAGGTGCATACATAAGCAAGGTATGCTAATCACAGATTGGAGAGCAAAAAATGTGCCAAGCAATGTGACCTGTAAACAAAACTTCATCAAGTCCTCAAAATATTCAATGAAGTATTTGGTGATCCAATAGCAAAGCGCACATATAGAATATCACAACACAACTAACGCCTACATGGACATACCAGTCTTCCAAGAAGATAGGAGTCACCGTCAACAGGATGGATATGGCCCAGAAGGTGTACAATTCCAGAGATACCATTCAAAAATCCTATAAAGTAAAGAGCATAATTGGGGATTAATATTAAATATTATAGCCCAGAACTTCAAACCATGCAAAAGCTGAAAAAACTAAAACACAGGCTTATAAAATATGCACAATGTGATAGTAATATACACCATTTCTTTTTTTAAACAGTTGCATAACAGCACCACAATTTCTCCAGTGTTTTATAAAAACAAGCAAAGTCTCGAACTGTTACCCAACAAAATGAAATATAGCTTCATACACAAGTTTCAGATTATTCAATCACCTTTATTAATGTTCATCAACCAAGACATTGCATGCATCCTCATACTCGCAGAGCTTTTGAGCCTCTTTGGTTGTCCAGCGAGTGTGTTCTGCTGCTTATGTTTTATAGAAAACACACGTGCAGGGGTCCAAAGTTTTCCTTAGTAAATAATCACTGGTGCCACGGAACGTCAGTGTTGCCCAGTGCACGGCTGCCTAGACTGAATTTCACCCCATCTCTCCCAACCTGCACTTCGGGTTTTTTTCATTTCAATTTTGCATATTCGTTTTTTTCCTGCCTTCTTTTTGTCATTGTTTTCATATCTTTTTCTTCATCCTGCTTCCTCCCTTTTCTTGCTCTGGCTGTGATGAAAAAGTTGTTCCAGTCTGCAAACTTAGTGATGGTGTGCATCACCTGCAACCACCAGCACGCATTAATCACTAGTTCGGCCTCGACTTCTGATCTGCTGATCATGCATCTAAAATTGGCATCAATTCTAGCCCCCATAATATATTAATATTTCCACTCAATGTATACCAGCATCACGCGTCTAATGCAGTATAAACAGCATCATGCATTGATACTTTTAGGAAATATTAAATACAACAGCTGTTTATGTAGTCAATAAATAGAACACAACTGTGTAATAATATTCGTTATTCTGCTCATTTATCAAAATATTGAGACCATGAAAATGCATTCAATGATTCTCTATATGGCGCTTCTAATCTGCTCGCCAAATAAAATAAAGTAATCTTCCAACAGACAGATTAAGCAAAAAAATATGTTGGTGTTTTTCCCCTAGACAAATTCGAGTTTACAGAATACATTTAGAGATCATCAATAGAAACGTTGTTACAGTTTCAGTCCAGATATCATTTTCAGGTTTATATCAGGACACCAGTTATGCAAAGCACCTTTCAACTTGCCAGGGTCCTTCTAGTCATATCATAGTTGGGTCACCATATTAGCCTAGTAACTGTCTATGAATATATTTCATCCAAATCAGTCATTGTAATACAGGTTTGTATTTTGCATTCAACCCATACCGTGCTAGGAGTTTTTTTTGCCTCATAAACTAATTTCTAATGTTGGAGCATTTGCATTTTTGTATATATACATATTTCTTGATGCAAATTTATAGTTTGGAGAAGGTTGATAATACCATTATTTGCTCGATGTATTTTCCTAAAATATTTTTAGCATTTCATGAATACTAATGTGTTGAGTTTTTAGGTTTAGAATTTAAAGGCGAGGCCGGCATGTACCTTAAAAAAATATTTGTAACAGAATATCCAGGTGTGTTCTGCAATTATAGAATGTGTAAATGCGATTGCTTCCAATTCATGTTCCCATATTATATTAGCCTCTTTATTTCCCCTGGTGTAAAAGTGATGTTTTGATCCATCCTTCTTATTGATGTGATTGAGTTCTTCTGCAGTAATATATTTCCCAGACAGCCAGGCCCGACCTCCCATATCATTGCTAAAAGTCATGAGCAACTCAGGAATACTACAACAGTAAGTCACAGCAAGGTCTTTCTGAATTGGGCCGTAAGTCTCTCATTATGTTTTAAAAGTTCTTCTGTATTCCACTACTCAAGAGATATAGGAACCGATTCTCAAAGATTTGAATGTTAAGTTCTCTTGCTGTAAACGTGGCCTATTTCTAAATTTCAGCAAGAATGCAGCAATACTCCAGGCTTACTACTGGCTTAGTCCTGGAATTGAGTAGTACGTCACAAGTATTTCAACAGTAAGTCACACATACGGAGTGCTTATAAAACAAGTAGGCACTTTGGGAGCACTGTTATTTTTTCAATGCTATTCTGCCTATTTTTGGTAGTTAGGAGCACTATCCAACAACTTAGCTTGTGCCCAAGGGTTCATAAAAATGCGTGCCAGGGAGGACCCTCTAGTGCCTGTGACAGGAGCATTTTTATGAAAACCGCATAAAATAGGTTAGGACGTTATATGTTTTTCCTCAGTCTTTCATTGTCTACTCCCAATGAAGGGTTTATTTGGGTAGATGGACATTCCTATTAGTAAAGTCAGCCTTTCGCAGCGCTTTCACATAAATGAAATATATGTGATAGAGGCACTATGGTGAGATAAGGGGTTCTACTGGAGAGTGGAAGTGAGGGAATCTGAGGAAAAGGTGATGGGGGGGCATAAGAAATGATTGGGGCACTGGCCCCGCCAGCGCTAAACCCCGCCCTGGTCCCAGTGGTGTGAAGTACTACACACAGGCCCTCATTCTGACCCTGGCGGTCGGTGATAAAGCGGCGGCCAAGCCGCCAACAGGCCAGCGGTCTAAAATATGCAATTCTGACCCTGGCGGGAACCGCCAACACAGCCCGCCAACTTAACACTCCGCCCGCCACGGCGGTACAAACAAACAGCGCGGCGGTTCCCGCCAACAGCCAGGCGGCAGACAATGTACCGCCCACCCTATTACGACCAACCAATCTGCCACCTTTTCCGGGGCGGGAGCACCGCCGATAAGAACACGGCGGAAACAGACTACGAACGGGAAAACGCTCACCTCTACGCACTCCACGCGAGATTCCGGCAGTATGGAACCAGAGTTGCAGGTCATCCCCGCACTCCTATACCTGCTCATATACCAGGAGCACGCCCGGCGGCGCGGAAGACATCGGTGAGTACTGCACCTACGACACAGGGGAGGGAAAAGATTACCGGCACACACCCACCCACCCACACCCACTACAACACACACATCAATGCATTCCCACAGATCACTGTCACAACCCACAAACCACCCCCCACCGAAATAATGCAAAGACCAAAAGACGAGATCATAAACGGGCAGATATATTGAAATATGGACACCAGTAATCCCAATAAATAAATAAACTATGTACAAAATATATACAGCTACTAAATGTAGTCCAACCACTGTCCGTGGATCACAGGGGTCCTGTGCAAAGGGGCAAGGCCCAGTCCCACGACAAGAACTCCACGGAGAGAACACTGCAGGGGCATCAGAAAGAAAATAGGACAGGCACCTCAGGGGGAAGGGAAGGGGGGGCACCTCAGCCACTTGAGTACACGACGCCAGATCCACGAGGGGACTCCATGACCACTGGGCCATCCTGGGGAGAGCAAAGCCACAGTCCATACAGTCCATACAGTGGGTGGCCTGCCCACTGGGCCATCCTGTGGAGAGCAAAGCCACAGTCCATACAGTCCATACAGTGGGTGGCCTGCCCACTGGGCCATCCTGGGGAGAGCAAAGCCACAGTCCATACAGTCCATGCAGTGGGTGGCCTGCCCACTGGGCCATCCTGGGGAGAGCAAAGCCACAGTCCAAACAGTCCATACAGTGGGTGGCCTGCCCACTGGGCCATCCTGGGGAGAGCAAAGCCACAGTCCATACAGTCCATACAGTGGGTGGCCTGCCCACTGGGCCATCCTGGGGAGAGCAAAGCCACAGTCCATACAGTCCATACAGTGGGTGGCCTGCCCACTGGGCCATCCTGGGGAGAGCAAAGCCACGGTCCATACAGTCCATAACAGACCCCACTGCCACTGGAGGAGGCAAGTTGGCCAGAGGACATCCTGCAGCCCTGCCCGAGATAGATCCTGCCCTGCCACGTCTGCCAAAGGGCCAGCGGTTCTTGCCTTGAAGGGCCCAGTTCAGCGGTTCTTGAGACGGCGGGGCCCAGCGGAGCGGTTCTTGAGACGGCGGGGCCCAGTTCAGCGCTCCTTGCCTTGAAGGGCCCAGTTCAGCGGTTCTTGAGACGGCGGGGCCCAGCGGAGCGGTGCTTGAGACGGCGGGGCCCAGTTCAGCGCTCCTTGCCTTGAAGGGCCCAGTTCAGCGGTTCTTGAGACGGCGGGGCCCAGTTCAGCGGTTCTTGAGACGGCGGGGCCCAGCGGAGCGGTGCTTGAGACGGCGGGGCCCAGTTCAGCGGTTCTGGAGACGGCGGGGCCCAGCGGAGCGGTGCTTGAGACGGCGGGGCCCAGTTCAGCGCTCCTTGCCTTGAAGGGCCCAGTTCAGCGGTTCTTGAGACGGCGGGCCCAGTTCAGCGGTTCTTGAGACGGCGGGGCCCAGCGGAGCGGTGCTTGAGACGGCGGGGCCCAGTTCAGCGGTTCTGGAGACGGCGGGGCCCAGCGGAGCGGTGCTTGAGACGGCGGGGCCCAGTTCAGCGCTCCTTGCCTTGAAGGGCCCAGTTCAGCGGTTCTTGAGACGGCGGGGCCCAGCGGAGCGGTGCTTGAGACGGCGGGGCCCAGCGGAGCGGTGCTTGAGACGGCGGGGCCCAGTTCAGCTGTACTTGAGACGGCGGGGCCCAGCGGAGCGGTGCTTGAGACGGCGGGGCCCAGTTCAGCGGTTCTTGAGACGGCGGGGCCCAGCGGAGCGGTGCTTGAGACGGCGGGCCCAGTTCAGCGGTACTTGATACGGCGGGGCCCAGCGGAGCGGTGCTTGAGATGGCGGGGCCCAGTTCAGCGGTTCTGGAGACGGCGGCCGGTCTATGGCCAACTGTTCATTGCCTGGTGGTGCCCTCCTGGGCAGCGGGGATGGTGCTCCTTCAATGCCCACCTGGGCTGTGGGTGGTGGGGCCCTCCTGGCCAGCTGGGCTGGGTCCTCCCTGGGCAGCGGCTATGGGGGTGGTGGGCTCTCCCGGGGCAGCTGTGCCGGTTCCTCCCGGGGCAGCGGCTATGGGGGTTGTGGGCTCCTCCTGGGCAGCAGGCCTGCTGCCTGACCTCTCCGACTTGCTGCCCTTGCCCTCCTTAGTCGTGGGCCTGTGGCCCTTTCCTCCCTTTGGAGCTGTGGCTGGTGACTGTCTCTGGGTGGTGTCCGGGGGGGATGTAGAAGGCGGGCTCCTGCGGCGCCCCTTCCGCCTTCTGCTCCTCTTCCCAGGGGGTGGGCTGGCTGTCCCCTTGCTGCTGGGCGAAGATCCAGACATGCGGGCTGGCGGGCTCCAATACCCCTGCACCCTTGTCAAGGGGGCTGCAGGGCTGGTGGTGGCTGAGGTGCTCTTCTTACCCCGACGAGAAGGAGGGGGGGGCTCAGGGTCAGGAAAGAAGTTAGTAGTGGCGAGGAAGAGCTTCTTGGGACAATGGAGAGTGGTAGGTACAGTGGGAATGGGAGTGGAGGGAGAGGATGTGGTTGTAGGTGAGTCACGTTTGCTGTCTTTGGGTGCAGGTGCAGGAGGGATAGGCTGTCGTGAGGTGGATGGCTGTTGGGTGGGTGGGTGGCTGCGTTTGTGTTGTGTGGAAGAGGGGGTGACAGACACAGTGGGAGAGGACACAGGGGACGTGTAAATGGCAGTGGGGGTGGTGACTGCACGTGTGCGGACTGGAGTGGAGGGTGTGCTGGTGATGGAAACACTGGCTGATGGTGAGGTGAATGGAGGTGTGAGTGTAGACGTCACAGGGAGGGAGGAGGGAGACGAGGAGGTGGGGGTCACAGAGGTGGTAGTGACTGTTGGCATGTCTGCATCGGAATGTTGCGTGTGTGAATGTCTGCGTGATCTGTGGTGCTTATGTTTGGATGAGCTTCTCTTGGGTGTTGAGGTGTGTGCAGGCTGGTCTGATGGTGTGGGTGGGACAGGCAGAGGAACAGGAGACTGGGAGGAGGGAGTTAGTAGAGGCAGGCAAGAGACAGGGACAATGGCTGCCGTCAGTGCTGAGGCCAGAGCCTGGAACGATCGCTGATGGGCAGCCTGACCCGAATGAATGCCCTCCAGGTACGCATTGCTGCGATGAACCTCCCTCTCCACCCCCTGGATGGCATTCAAAAGGGTAGTCTGCCCAACAATGAGCGTTCGGAGGAGGTCAATGACCTCCTCACTGAGGGCAGCGGGGGTAACAGGGGCAGGGCCTGAGGTGCCTGGGGCGAAGGAGATGCCCGGCTTCCTGGCAGAGCGGGCACGGGGCGAACGCTGAGGGGCTGCTGGGAGGGCGGTGATGGTGCGCTGGGTGGCGGCTGTACCTGTAATGGCGGGGGGCACGGATGGTGCCACCCCCGCAAGGGAGCCCCCTTCCGAGGACGTGTCCGTGTCGCTGCAGGGTCCAGTCGTCCCCGTCGTGGAGCTCCCCTCGTCCTCCGTCTCACTGGTCCAGTCTGACTCTGTGGCATGGCCCTCCTGGGCCATGTGAGATGCAGCTCCCTCCTGCCCCGATGCCACTTCTCCTCCGCCTGATGATGCTGATGCACACAAGCACAGAAAGACAAACAAAAAGGAGGGGGGAGAGAGAAATAAAGGGATATTGATTACATGGATCTCCGGTACAGTTAGCGGACATGACAGACACAGATGCCCCCTGCACTAAGTTGCGCACTTGGGGTCCGCTACGCATTCCGTGGAACATGCCCTACACGCCTAGAGTTGACAACTGCACCCATGGATGACACGGCCCAGGGATGGCTGTACTGACAAACTACTGAGGGTGGTGGCTGGGGACACAGGGGCTTACGGGGGTGCCCAGCCTACAGATATCGCCCTGGCCTAGGGGGACCCCCAGCCCTCCTCCCCCACACAGACACCTCCACTGCGCGACAACAGAGTAGATAATGCTTGTACTCACCCCCTTGTGTCTGCTGTGCTGCCCTCACGCGCCCATCCAAATCAGGGTAGGCCACGGCCAGGATCCGGAACATCAGGGGGCTCAGTTGACGGCAGGCACCCCGCCTACGTTGGGAGGCCATCCCCAGCAGAGACTCGGCGGTCTTCTTGGTCCCGCGGCGGATGTCCTCCCACCTCTTGCGGCAGTGGGTGCCCCGTCGATGGTGGACCCCCAGGGTCCGGACTTCCTTGGCGATGGCACGCCAAATCCCGATCTTCTCATGGGCGCGGACCTATGTGACACGTACAGGGAGGGAGAAATACCACGTTCAAGTTTGTCAGCATTTTCCTTGCCAGTGGCCCAACATGCCCCCCATCCCCGCCAGGCCCCCCGCCATGCCCCCGCCAGGCCCAACATGCCCCCCATCCCCGCCAGGCCCCCCGCCATGCCCCCCGCCAGGCCCAACATTCCCCCCATCCCCGCCAGGCCCCCGCCATGCCCCCCGCCAGGCCCAACATGCCCCCCATCCCCGCCAGGCCCCCCGCCAGGCCCAACATGCCCCCCATCCCCGCCAGGCCCCCCGTCAGGCCCCCCGCCAGACCCAACATGCCCCCCATCCCGCCAGGCCCCCGCCATGCCCCCCGCCAGGCCCAACATGCCCCCCATCCCCGCCAGGCCCCCCGCCATGCCCCCCGCCAGGCCCAACATGCCCCCCATCCCCGCCAGGCCCCCCGCCAGGCCCCCAAGCCAGCCAGTGGCCCCAAATCCAGATAGAATTAAACTCACTTGTTGGTCTGGAGGACCGTAGAGTAGCGCATACTGGGGGAGGACCCCATCCACAAGTTTCTCCAACTCCTCTCCAGTGAAGGCAGGGGCCCTTTCCCCAGGTGCAGCAGCCATTGTCCCTTCCAGACCGAGGTCACAGCAACACTTGCAGTATAGGTCCTCTCCTGTGAAAGTTCAAGTCGCAAGTGGATAAGTAGATAGAAAATGGCGGTCACGTCCGCGGCGGTGCGTACCGCGGCGGTGCGTCCCGCCACCGCCGGCGCCCTTCGCCATTGGCTCCTGAAACCCATAGGCTTCAATGTTAACCAATGCGGCTTGGCGCCGCGGTCTTGGCCCGCCGCCCGCCGCGGTGTGCCACGCCAGCGCATTGACCTCACATCCCATTGTCACACTTCACAGGTCAGGCAGCCGCCATTTCCAGGGCCCACATGGCTCAATTTCAACTGCGTCACACAGGCCTAGGCCTTGCATAGCCACTCAGACACGCCATTCACTGCATAGAGAATCGTTTACTGTGCTAGCTGTGAGTACGTACCTGTGGGTTGCTTGACTGTGTGCTCCATGTTGTCCTTCCTAGGCACCGTCCGCTGGGTTGGGCGAGGAGACGGATGAATCCTCCCGTGTACCGACCGCTGGTGGACCTGTCGACAATGGAAGAACGCCACATTATCCTGACCTACCGTCTTAACCGTGCCACTATCCATGAACTGTGTGCCCAGCTGGAGCCCGACCTGATGTCCCCCATCCGCCAACCCACAGGGATTCCCCCTCTGGTGCAGGTCATGTCAGTACTCCATTTCTTGGCAAGTGGGTCATTTCAGACAACCGTGGGAATTGCTTCTGGGATGTCTCAGCCCATGTTTTCGAAGGTGTTATCCAGAGTGTTGTCTGCCCTGATGAAATCCGTGAGGAGCTACATCATTTTCCCTGAGGTGGGCGAATTGGCTACAGTGAAGGGTGATTTCTACGCCCTTGGACATATTCCCAACGTAATTGGTGCCATTGATGGGACCCATGTGGCTTTGGTTCCCCCAAGAGACAGGGAGCAGGTGTACAGGAACAGAAAAAATTACCATTCAATGAACATCCAGGTGGTGTGTTTGGCTGACCAGTACATCTCGCATGTAAATGCCAAATTCCCAGGGTCAGTGCATGACGCCTACATCCTCAGGAATAGCAGCATCCCTTAGGTGATGGAACAGCTACAGAGACACCGTGTATGGCTAGTGGGGGACTCTGGGTACCCCAACCTGTCGTGGCTACTGACCCCAGTAAGGAATCCCCGGACCAGGGCAGAGGAACGGTACAATGAGGCCCATGGGCGTACTAGGAGGGTGATCGAACGCACCTTTGGCCTCCTAAAGGCCAGGTTTAGGTGCCTGCATATGACAGGTGGATCCCTAATGTACTCACCTAAGAAGGTGTGTCACATCATCGTGGCCTGCTGCATGCTTCACAACCTGGCTTTGCGTCGCCAGGTGCCTTTCCTGCAGGAGGATGGTCGAGACGGTGGTGTTGTGGCAGCGGTGGAACCTGAGGAGAGTGACGAGGAGGAAGACGACGGGGCTGAAACAGACAACAGGGACAGAATCATTGAACAGTACTTCCAATAGGACACAGGTAACATTTCAAAGATAATTTAGTAAATGTTAACTACTCTCCTGCATCTCTGCTGCCTGTCTATTTGCCCCAGTGTATGATGACTGAGTTTTGGCTTTTCCCTCCCTATTTCAGATCTGGGGTCCCCACTACGAGTCCTGCGCTTCGTTTCCCCATGGACTACAGCTTTGTGGCAGCTGTTTGTTGACTTCACCATGTACAAGGACATATTTGCACTGTCATGTCAATTATAATATATATTGAAATCACAGCCAGACTCCAGATATTTTGGTGCAAAATAGGTGTTTATTTAAGTGCTCAAAATGGGATGGGTGGTTTCAAGTGGGTGGGGGCTATGGTGAAGGAATGTCCATGGCAGAGTCCAGAGTAACAGTCACACAGGTGCATTGTCCAGAGGCCTGTGGAGAGATGGAGCATGGGCAGTTCAAGGATGGACAGGGTGACAATGTGGGACAGTGGGATGACATCAGGTGGTATCCATTGCTGGCGGGGGTCTTGACATCCTACTCTGTCTTCTTGCGAGATCTCAGGGCCCTCTTGCGGGGTGGTTCTTCTCCTGCAGGAGGTGGGGGTCTGGTGGGCTGCTGCTGTGCGGGGGCCTCCTGTCCACTAGCGCCGGCGGAGGTGGTTGGCTGTTCTTGGTCCAGGCTAGTGGCAGGGGCCCTTGGGTGTTGTTCAGTGTCCGCCCTGGTGTTGACGAGGTCCTGCAGCAGCCCTACCATGGTAACCAGGGTGGTGTTGATGGCTCTGATGTCCTCCCTGTACCCCCGATAGTGTTCCTCCTGCAGTGCCTGGATCTCCTGGAACCGGGCCAGTACCGTCGCCATCGTCTCCTGGGAGCGGTTGTATGCTCCCATGATGGTGGTGAGGACCTCGTGGAGAGTGGGTTCCCTGGGCCTCTCCTCCCCCCCCTGTCGCACAGCTGCCCTCCGAGTTCCCCTGTTTCCCTGGGCCTCTGCCCCCTGGCCGGTGTGCCCACTACCACTGCCCCCAGGTCCCTGTTGTTGTTGGGGTGGTGGGTTATCCTGGGTGCCCTGTAGTGGTAGACACACCGCAGATTGACGCGCCCTGGAGACAGAGGCATGGGCCCGCTGGGTGGGAGCTGTGCTGGTGTTCCCAGAGGGGTTAGGGTCTGTAGTGGCCTGGGCCTGTGTGAGGGGAACCGACTGTCCAGAGGTCCCCGATGGTCCGGGCTGGTCATCGGTGTCCAGGTCGACAGAGCTGCTGTCATCGCTGACGGCCTCTTGGGTGGGGGGTGTGGAGAATTCTGGCCCCTCCGCCGCAGTGTGTTGATGGTCGGGTCCTGCAGGGGTATAGAGGTATGGTTATAGTTTCAATGAGTGGCATATGGGTGTATCTATGGGTTCTCGTGTCCCCAAGTGCTGGCATTCGTGTGTGGGGGCTTTGGTGAGGGTGGCTTGTGGGGGGGATGTGTATATGCATTGGGCATGCTTTGGTGATGGGTGTCCATGCTTAGTGGACGCATGCAGGCCTAGGTTTTGGGATGTGTGGGTTGTGATGGTGAGACATTGGCGGGGAATAGGTGTGCTGGGGTGGGGGTGAGGATGGTGGTGGGGGTGAGGATGGTGGTGGGGGTGAGGGTGGGGGTGAGGATGGGGGTGGGGGTGAGGGTGGGGGTTCGAGGATGGGGGTGAGGGTTGGGGTATGATTTGGCATGCAGGTGGGGGGGAAGCGGTATTGAAGCTTCAACTTACCAGTATCCATTCCTCCGCCGACTCCTGCGAGGCCGTCAGGATGCAGGATGTTCAAGACTTCCTCCTCCCATGATGTGAATTGTGGGGGTTGAGGTGGGGGTCCTCCGCCAGTCTTCTGCACGGCGATGTTGTGCCTGGATACCATGGAACGCACCTTCCCCCGTAGGTCGTTCCATCGCTTCCTGATGTCTTCCCGATTTCTGGGGTGCTGTCCCACTGCGTTCACCCTGTCGACAATCCTCTGCCATAGCTCCGTCCTCCGGGCAATGCTGGTGTATTGTATCTGTGTGCCGAACAGCTGGGGCTCTACCCGAACGATTTCCTCCACCATGACCCTGAGTTCTTTGTCTGTGAAGCGGGGTTGTCTTTGGGGTGCCATGGGGTGGTGTGTATGATGTGTGGGGTGGAGTATGTGTATTTAAGTGAGTTGAGTGTGGTGGTGTGTGTTGTTTTGTGTGTGGATAGTGTGTGGGTGATGGTGTTGAGTGGCTGTGGCTGTTATTTTCTGGATGCTGGTGTCTCGCTCTTGCCTTCTTTACGAATTTTTTAGCGTAGGGGTTTGTGGGTGATGTGGGTGGGTGTTTTATATTGTATTGTGTGTGTGGGAGTGGTGTGTGTATGTGTATCAGGTGTGTGGGATTCAAATCGTCCAATGTGGCTGAGTTTTGTTCGTTTGTGTGTATTCTGACCGCGGCGGTGTGTCCCGCCAATGGAATACCGCGTTTGAATGACCGCCGCGTGGATTCGTGGGTCGTAATGGCATGGGCGTATTTCTGTTGGCGTGACGGTGGAGGTTTTGTCACCTCCACTTTTCCGCCGACCGCTGGTCTGGCGGTCTGTTGTGGCGGTCGGATTTTCGGAGGTTTGCCTTCTGCGGGTCAGAATGACCGTGGTGGGTTTCCGCGACCGCGGCGGGATTATGGAGGATTTCTGACCGGCGGTAGGCGCCTTTTACCGCCGAGGTCAGAATGACCCCCACAGTGTCAAGTGAACCATCTCCATTACTTGATTTTTTTGTGCTACTTTTATTCAACATAATCTCGTGCGCATTCACGATAATATTAGGGGGAAATTGCGAGTCTATACTGTGGCCGCTTTGTTTATTACAAACGGTATTTTTAATGCAAAAAGATAGATTTTCAGCCTCTCTTTATAAAACGGTACATCTCCCAGTAAGTGCAGCTTGAGAAGGAACAAGGGGAGGGCCTGTGTGGTTCGAAGCTGCACTTCATAGCAGCCAATTTAATCTCTCTCCAAACTCCTATCATGCGATTTGCATACATTACCGAATCTGGTAGGAAGATGGTTGCACAGAAAATATTATGTGACACCGAGATTAGCATTTAGTTTATTCTCCCAGACTGAAAATACAATACCTGTTTTTGCTGAGGTTTGAAATGTTTCTCATCAGAATGATGCCAGTAGAGAGAGAACGCAGCGAAAGAGCACCAAACAATAGTAGAATTTAGGAGACATGCTGTGAAAAGTGCCACGCTTGTAAAAGAAAAGTTAATCTTTTGACAAGGGAAATCCTGTATACCTGAAAGGGAAGTGAGGTATCGAGAATGAGGCGACATCTATCCATGCCAAATGCAAAAACCTGGGGGCCAGGGAAAATCTGACTGAGTGTTGAGCCCATGGTGCCCGCAGCATAGAGTGGGACATATCATATAAACGTATATAATGGTACACAGGGGATTAATACTAGTTTAGGAACCAGGATATTATGAATAATGCGGAGCACACTAAGTACACAGCACATTTGTGTCCAGGGACGAACTAATGAGTGTTTGTAATTCCTAAATATTAGCAGTGGCGGGTCATAATTCGAGCTGGGAGTGTGGGGTGTTGGTGGCCCACACACACCCATATGCCCATATGCCCATCTACATGCACACTTACACTCCAATGCGTTCACAAACATGCATACACACACATCATTCAGTGTTGAAGAGTGGCATTTAGTGGAGCTGTGCAGAATAGATTGGTGTGGCCTAGACTGGAGTGTTGTAGAGTGCAGTGATGAAGAGTGCAGTGGTGTAGAGTAGAGTGACAAAGAGTACATTGGCTTAGAGTAGAGTGGCAGAGGGTAGCATGATATGACAAAGACTGAAGTGGCATAGAGTACACTGGAGCAGGAGTGCAATGGCATGGAGTGGCATAAAAAGGAGTGGTGCAGAGTGGAGTGGTGTAGAGAAGAGTATGCATGCTATGATAGCGCACTGCCATTACAGACAACACATTTTCACTTGAAATTACCTTTACACTTACACTGACATACAGTTTTACTAATAAAACTATAAAGTGCCAACCAAAAATATGTTTTGATCATATTAAGATATTTGTTTCCGACACACTTCAGGAATACCAAACAATGTGCCTCGTTTGTGTTACTAATTCTGATATATTCTGAAATACTTACACAGTTCATTTAAATGTTGCTATGTGCTTGAAAAAAACTCTTTTCTACACCCGTATGCAGCAAGATTGTCACATAAATCCTCTTACTTTGAAGTCAGAAAAAGAAAGTAAACAAATGCTCTTGGGAGACAGCACTTGACATTTGACCTTGGCCTTTGAATGCACAGCACATGTGATAAGAAGATTTAAAAGCCTGTTTGCAGAAATGGAGTTTGTGGAAGGATATTGTAAACAAGGATAGGCAACTGGAGGGACGTACTGGACCTGGTGAGCCTAAAGCTCATAAAGCCAACAAATAGAATGCCTCAAAATGTGAGTTACAAACCACAAAGCCAATGGTAATCAACAAGCAGAATGCATACCTAGGTCAACTTTCTGAAAGTCCGCAAGATGTCTTTAGCAAACCAGACAGCTGTGCTTTCTGGTATGCTGTGACCTAAAAACAGGTGTGCGAGTTTTATGAAAAAATATATGTGAGACTGAGCTGAATTAGTTACATATGTCAGCTGGAAGAGATGATACAAACTTGAAGTGTCTGTAGATTGTAGTATAGTTGAAAAAAGGACTGTGTATACAAAAAGGTGCTAATGAAACTCTTTTAATACATTCTTTAACTTTTTCAAGGCCTATGTTGTAAGGACTGTTAACAGGTTGTTAGCTAATTATCATACACAGCTGCTATTTGAAAAGGAGGAGGAAAAAGGAAGCAGTCTTCTTCAAATTGCCTTTATTTATCTGCATAAAAACTTTGTATGTATGAATGTATGCACTGGCACTTATATAGAACAAATATAGCTTGCAAGGAGCAAGACGCTGTGTCACTCTTTCACAGTTAGTTTGTCTTTTAGGCTCGATCCAACTTCTAAGCACTAAGCTGCTAAATGAAAAAATGGACTGTCCTCAGAGCAAAAATAAATTAGGTTGATAACACTGAATGCTGAGAGAAACAGACTCACGCATTGTAGATCACTATCCAATATTTACGGTTAAGAGTGGTGAAGATTGTGGGCCATTGGTTTCAAGAACGCAAAGGTGAGAGTGTAGGTTCAAGTGTTTGGTGGTGGGTGGCCGAAGGGTGAAGAACGTGTATTGCTATAATAATGTACTATATGGAAAACATGTGCCCTTTGTCGTGTGCATTTGGCATCTCTCAAGGCTATAGGCCTCATGCTGAGTGGATCAGCATTGCATCATGTACAGACCTATGGCTTGTGACTAATGCATGACTGGATAATCTCACATGGGTTCTGCATGCCTTGCAGTACACCCAGCAAACTCTGGTGTATGACTGGCATACCCACACTCCTTGCAGCCTAGTCACAATATGGATTTTGGATGGGACTAGAGGTACCCAGTACAGCAGATGAACATACAGCACTGGCTTAATGAGTTAAGCCGACAAATGCTTACTTGTGTCAGGCACAGACGAAGAGAGTGAGATAATGGTTCTTACACCAGTACCATACATGACATGACATACTTAATCACAGCAATTCTTTTCACAATCTTCTCCTGACTCTACGAGGTTTAAAGCTGCGGCATGGTTGTGCGTCTTCCTATTTTACACACCAGGCAATCACTATGTAAGACTGTAGAGCATTTGGAAATTCAATGTGTCTTTTGGTAATTTACAAGGGGCACAGAAGTTTATCAGAGTCCTTTGATAGTTCCACTGTTTATTTTTTTCTTTTAGCATCCATTTGCATTGCTGTTCTACATTATTATAAGCAACTAAGATCCTATTAAATCAGTCATATCCTCTGTTTATAGATAGTGAATCGATACTCCACTCTTCAAACTGAAACCAGCGATTCATTTACAAAAACCAAAGATCACGCACATACCTTCCCTCATTCACTTCTTCACTGTGCTGCCCTAGTTCTGACTGCACCACTGATTCTGTAAAAGGGACCTGAATTTTTCTTTCCTGACAACTGGGCATCTTATTCACCTGGTTGCTCTAAAAGTCTAACCACTGAGATGTGTTTATTGCCCAGCCATGAACATTTAGCAGAAAATGTCTTCCACAATGCTTTCTTGGGAAGCGGTCATAGGATATTCATTGTTCATTGTCAGTTACTAGAGATAAACTGTTAGTACCTAAAGGATCTCACAACTCATAGTGGTGACATCATTGCCCATGTGCTTTTATAGCTCGTAGCAGTAGACAGGTGTTACATGCTTGTAGTCTTATATACTTTGATACTTTTTGCTTGACTGGATTAGTTGTCTTTTTGACATAATATACACAGAACTTCTTTGCCACATCTGTTGTTTCATATGGGACCTTGGTTTCAAATGATTTTTGTTGTACATCTTGAATTTTAGGCTGTGCTATTTGTTCACCTGGTAATCTTTTTTTACTCAAAACCCAGTGATACTCTTGTGGACGTATCAGAGTCTGACTCATTTAGATTTAAATTTGGAAACTGCCTGCTGTTAATTAGTGGATCACGCTGAAGTGTCTGAAACTGAAATAATACAGAGATGAGTAGAAAGCTGTGAAGAGGAAATCTGATACTACATCATTTGGCCATCTGAACAACTGCTTTTGGGAGGCTAGGAGGATTTTTTTGGGCATGTAGTAGGAGGAGCCACTGAACTCTTGCATAGGAAGAAGTCTGAGGTTCTCTGGTACACCGAGACTCACATAAGCAGCCTTGACTCTCTCTGTATCTCTGTAGACATGACCAAGCAGCCAATGTTAAACTTGATGCATGTCAGTGGGGTAAGTATAGGTACAGTACAACAAAATTATGATGCTTACAATCATTTACAAATGTTTGCCCAAGGTTGCATGTTTGACAATACTTTTATTAGTATCTCATATTAATTAAATATATTAACAGTATAAAGCAGGGGTCTTCAACCTTTTCTGTACTAAGAGCTACTTATGTTCTCTGCAAATCATTCTGTGCTACTAATATTATTAGTGTCATATGTAGCGTCTTCTCCAGCCTGGTACCCACCAATGACTAGGCCACACAAAGAGCTGTAAATCACACGCCTTTATTCCTCTGCGTGTACATGAGAACTCCAACATTCTAAACCAAGCTTTCATTACATTCTTTTTATTGATTATATCACACTGATACAGAGTCCGTGGGAAGCCAGAAATGTTCTGATCTAAATCATACAAGACAGTACATCTCCCCCTTTGTTAACTGATTTTAAAAAAAAGAAATCATTGGACATACACAAATATCTATATATATTTAGAAACATGTAGAACTATATCTCTTCAATTAATCTTTATAGCGCTTTGATCAATCGACTCAATCTGGTCACTGGAAGATGTAGCTTGTCAACCTCAATGTCAGAGATAGTCAGGGATGTTAAGGAATCAGCTAGAAGTCACTGAGATTTCAGAATCAGTCTTTCTTTCACCATCTTGAGTTGAAGACCGATGAAACACAGACCTGAAGTGAGAAGAGTCTATGGTAATAGACTTCCTAGCCACCATGTGTTCTTTGGTAGACACTGCTTGGAAAGGTTAGGCATCATAAGGAGCATCAGATTTTCCTTTGCATATTTGTTGAGTGATCATCAAATCTCCTTTTCTAAATGACAGGTCTTTTGCATGTTGCCTCTTGTCTGCATACATCTCCATTTTCTGTTTGTTAACCAAGTCCTTTGTATGAATCAAGTTTTCATTATCATCTCTTTCGGTAACTTGGTTGACATTGCTCTCCTGAACACCGAAGTCACCGGATTTTCAACCAATAAGCTTGTAAAGTAAATTTCAATGCTGTTTTCAGACTGAGCATCTGAAGAGTTGCATGCTGTACTGCTTTCTTTAGTGTACTTATAAAACGTTCAACATGTTTATTGGCCTGTTGCCATACAGGTGTGATCTTCTGATCTTTTATGTTCCGATGCACCAGAAATTCTTTAAATTCTTTACTATTGAAGAGTGAACCATTATCAAACTTCACAATGGCTGGCATGTCCCATGTTGTGAAGATGCCATCATGTTTTTTGATTGCTTGCTCATGTATCATTGATGAAACATCTTCGACAAAAGAAAACTTGAATATTTATCTACAATCACCATGAAATATCCATTATCAAGTGGACCAAAGAAATCAAAGGCTATTCTCTCTCAGGCATGTTTAGGGGCTTCTGACATGCTTAGAATATATTGAGTAACTTTGGTTGCCAGGCAGTTACATATGTGACAGGCCTTGAGTTCCTTTTCAACTCTTTAATTTAAGAATGGAAACCGCACTCAGTCTCAGAGACCTCTCTTCGTGACAACAATACCATGGTATCCTTCGCGAGCCACTTCAATTACTTTTTGGTTGTATACTCTCCGGAATCAGGATCCTCAATCCTCACAATATAACTCTTTCCTGAGTTGTGTACAATTCATCTTTGGCATTTTTGATATTCACAATCATCTCTAAGAAGTTGAACATGTTTGTCCATAACTGATGTGTTAATATGTCTTTTAACTTCAGTAGGTCCCAATCATGACTTGTGGCAGTAACAATCTGGGCTAACGATACTGCAGCTGGTGTACTTGATTTGTCAATGAATTGATGTACACCCCAGTCGTCTTGGATGGAGTACTGTGACCTTCTATAGGCACTCTCAAAAAGTAGTCAGTAGGATTTTTCTCCTTTCTTGTTCGATGCACAATTGTGTAACCATACTCTTGCAATCATAGCTCCCATTGTTCAATCTAAGGAGATGTCCTGGCTATTGGATAAACGAAGATAGTCAGCAAAGCTTGATGATCAGTCACCAGCGTAAAAGGCTTTTCCTACAGGAACACAGGGAAATGTTCACAAGCCAATACCACAGCCAAACTTTCTTTCTCTGGCTGTGAGTAGGCACCATCTGTTTGCGACTAACTTCTACTAACATAGGCCACAATATGCTACCTAGCATCTGGGACTCCACTATGCTGTGCAAGTATAATGCCTATCCTGACTGGGCTAGTGTCAGCCACAATATCTTTATAAAGCTGTAGATTAGAATACACTATTTTCACAGCATTTTCAATGGCATGTTTGATTTTCCTGCAGCTTTTCACACATTCTTTTGATCATTGAAACAAAACATTTTTCTTTGTCAACTCTCATAATAGAGTACTAACAATGCAATGTATCTTGAGCAGTAACTGGCCATCCCAAGAAAAGAACGTACCATTGAAACATCTTGTGGAGTTCAGCATTTTTCAAAACTTCTACTTTTGCAGGATCAGGCATCATATCCCCGTCAGAAAAGATATGGCCAAAGAATTTCAGTTTTGTCTTTTCAAACTCACAGTTGTCTGCATTTAAGGTAAAATCTAAATCGTTGGGTAAATGACATACTTGAATGAGAGCTCTATCATGCTCCTTCTGTGTACCTCCAAAGACAAATATGTCATCAGTATAATTAAACGCATTCACAACAGATTGTATTATGCGCAGTATGGTGTCTTGCAAAAGTTCTGCAGCCGATGAACCAAAAAGTCTTTCATATCTAAACAAACCAACATATGTAGAAAAGGTTGTAAAATACCTACAGCTTTCTTCAAGTTTCATGATAATTTTATTCAAATCAAGTTACACCATTCACTTGAGTTAGCATGTCAGCAATGTGCAATCCTGGACGTCTTTCTCATTCAATTGACTTGTTCACCTGGCGCATGTCAACACATATGCTCACATGGTCCTTCTTAGACACTACTACTTTGGGAGAAACCCATGATTTAGGCCCAGTGGAACCTTCAATAATGTAATGTTTAAGTAATGACACATGTTCTCTTTCAACAGCTTCTTGCAAATGGAAAGCAGATTGTTCATGTCTCTGAGCAACAGAGTGGACATCCTTATTAATATGCAGCTTTACAGTCATAGGTGGTCATTACGACCTTGGCGGTATAAGGCGCTTACCGCCGTGCAGAAGACCGCCAATACACCGCCGCGGCAGACCGCCACAGCTATTATGACACACATCTCGGAATCCGCCGAAATTCAGACCCCCACACAACTCTGCCACACCAAAGGTCAGTGATAAACTGGCGAAAACAAATCCTCCACCTCCACGGCAACAGAAACATGCCCATGCTATTACGACCCACGAATCCACGCGGCGGTCTTTCAACCGCGGTATTCCATTGGCGGTACACACCGCCGCGCTCAAAATACACACACACTTACAAAACACCGCCACATTGGACATTTCGAAATACACACACCTGATACACATACACACACCACTCCCACACACCCAATACAATATAAAACACATACCCACATCACACACAAACCCCTACGACCAGAATTTCTGAGAGAAGGCCAGAGAGAGACAGCACAGAATAGAGAACCCCATCACACAGAGGCACACTACACCATCACCCACACAACACCCACGCACAAAACAACACATACCACTACACTCACCACACTCATCAACACATACACCACCCCCCACCTCATCCACACCACCCCATGGTACGCCAAAGACACCCCCGCTTCTCTGAGGAGGAGCTCAGGGTCATGGTCGAGGAAATCATCTGGGTAGAGCCACAGCTATTTGGCTCACAGGTACAGCACACATCAATAGCCAGGAAGATGGAGCTATGGCAAAGAATAGTCGACAGGGTCAACCCTGTGGGACAGCACCCAAGAAATAGGGAGGACATCAGGAAGAGGTGGAACGACCTACGGGGGAAGGTGCGTTCCACAGTATCCAGGCACAACATCGCGGTACAGCGGACTGGCGGCGGACCCCCACCTCCTCCCCCACAACTAACAACATGGGAGGAGCAAGTCTTGTCCAGCTTGCATCCTGAGGGCCTCGCAGGAGTCGTTGGAGGAACGGACACTGGTAAGTCAAATTTCAACTATCATATCCCCCACCCTACCTGCATACTATCACACACCCCCACCCTCACACCCTCCCCTATCACTCCAAATCCTCACCTATCTACCCATGACACCAACCACCCATCCCAACCCCAAAACCTGCATGACCTAACTTAGCATGGATACCCATCACTAAAGCATGTCCACTGCACAGACCCACAACACCCCTCAACTATCACCACACAAGCCCCCACGCAGGAATGCCTGCACTGGGGTACACACACACCCAAACATTCCACATCATGAAACACACACATGCAATAATCATGTACTCATACCCCCGCAGGAACCCGAAGGAACGTCACCACAAAAGAGGGTCCAGACAACACCGCTCCACCCCCAGAAGAGGCCCACAGTGACAACAGCAGCTCTGCCCCACTGGATCTTGATGACCAGCCCGGACCATCGTGGCCCTCAGGACAGTCGGTTCCCCTTGCCCAGCCACAGCCCAACACCGAACTGCCACCCTCTGGGAACACCAGCACAGCACCCACCCAGCGGGCCCAAACCTCCCTACCCAGGACAGGTCAATCAGCGGTGTGTCCACCACTACAGGGCACCCAGACGAACCCACCACCCCAACAACAACAGGGACCTGGTTGCAGTGGTAGTGGGCACACGGTCCAGGGGACGGAGGCACAGGAACACAGGGGAACTGGGAGGGCTGCTGTGCGACAGAGGGAGGACAGGCCAAGGGAACTTACTCTCCACGAGGCCCTCTCCTCCATCATGGGAGCATACCACCACTCCCAGGAGACGATGGCAACGGTACTGGCCAAGTTGCAGGAGACCCTGCGTCTGCAGGAGGAACAGTATTTGGGGTCCAGGGAGGAGCTCAGGACCATCGGCTCCGCCCTGGGCACCATTGTAGGGGTGCTGACGGACATTCAAAAGACCTTGAGGGACACCATGGCACTCCAAGGGGCCCCTGACACTAGCCACGACGATGAAATGCCCACCACTTCTGCCGGCGCTAGTGGAAAGGAGGCACCGCCACAGGACCAACACACCAGCACCCCATCCCCTGCAGACGGACCACCACCACGCAAGCGGGCCCTGAGATCCAGGAACAGGACAGAGCAAGATGGCAAGACCCCCGCCAGGAAATAAGACCACCCTGATCGTCCTCCCACTGTCCCACTTTGTTACCCTGTCCAAATCGGAACTGCCCCAGCTCCACTTCCAATGGCCAGATGTGCAATGTACCTGTGAGACTAATAGCCTGGACTCTGCCATGGACATTCCTCCACCATCACCCATCCCCATTTCACAACCCCCCTTCATTGTTATGCACTTAAATAAACACCCTTGAAACACTAATAAAACTGGAGTCAGTCAATGATTGTGAACTTTGTATTGTCAATTACAGTGTTAAAAAAGGTTACCCATTGGAAGGCCAACATACCAATGTCACACATCACAAGCCTTTCAAGGGTGCAAGCTGTTGACACGTAGGTTACCACAATAGTGAAACTGAAATGGAAGGGGACAACTCAGTTAACAAATAGGGAGTGAAATGTAGGTACAGGATAGAGGTAGACGTGTGAAAGTTAATAATATGTGAAACATGAAAATGTACTCACCTGTGTCTCACTGAAAATATTGCTGTATGACTGACTCCCTGTTGTCGTTTTCATCTTCATCAGCTTCCTCCTCATCACTGTCCACAGGCTCCCCAGGCTCCCCCGCTGCAACAACACCGTCATCTGGATCATCCTCCTGCAGAAAAGGCACCTGGCGTCGCAATGCCAAGTTATGGAGCATGGAGCAGGCGATGATGATGTCGCACACCTTCTTCGGTGAGTAGAATAGGGATCTACCAGTCATATGGAGGCACCTGAATCTGGCCTTCAGGAGGCCGAAGGTCCGCTCGATCACCCTCCTAGTCCGGCCATGGGCCTCATTGTACCGTTCCTCTGCCCTGGTCCTGGGATTCCTCACTGGGGTCAATAGCCAGGACAGGTTGAGGTAACCAGAGTCCCCCAATAGCCATACACAGTGACTCTGGAGTTGACCCATCATATCAGGGATGCTGCTATTCCGCAGGATGTAGGCATCATGCACTGAGCAAGGGAACATAGCATTTACCTGCGAGATGTACTGGTCTGCCAAACAGACCATCTGGACATTCATGGAATGATAACTCTTCCTGTTCCTGTACACCTGTTCATTCCTGCGGGGGGGGGACGAGAGCTACATGGGTCCCATCAATGGCACCTATGACGTTGGGGATATGTCCAAGTGCATAGAACTCACCTTTCACTGTAGGCAAATCCTCCACCTCAGGGAAAATTATGTATCTCCTTACGTGTTTCAGCAGGGAAGACAACACTCTGGACAAGACGTTGGAAAACATAGGCTGGGACATCCCTGATGCCATGGCCACTGTTGTCTGAAAAGACCCACTTGCAAGGAAATGCAGCACCGACAGCACCTGCACGTCAGGGAGGATTCCAGTCGGATTGCGGATTGGTGACATCAGGTCTGGCTCCAACTGGGTACATAGTTCCTGGATTGTGGCACGGTCAAACCGGTAGGTCACGATGACATGTCGCTCTTCCATTGTCAACAGGTCCACCAGCGGTCGGTACACCGGCAGATTCCGCCATCTTCCAATATGTCCCAACTGACGGTGCCTAAGAAGGACAACAGCGAAGAAACTGTCAGCATTCCTCCAGGTATGTACCCACAGTCACACACAAGACTACAACAGACAAGTAACCCATCCTGGAAAGGTTTTGAGTGTAGGCCTCGGTATGTGTGACGCAGTAGTAATTGAAGCCATGTGGGCCCCTGAAATGGCGGCTGCCTGACCTCTAAACTGGGAAAATGGGATTGTGGGGTAACTGCGCTGGCGTTGGACACCGTCGCAGTAGGCGGTCGTAGAGCGCGGCGCAATGCTGCATTGGTTAACATTGTACCCTATGGGTCACAGGAGCCAATGAACAGGTGCGCCGCCGGTGATGATGCGCACCGCCGCGGACGTCACCGCCGCGGACGTCACCACCATTTTCTATCTCTTCAATCACTAGATACCTGACCTTCGACAGGAGAGGACCTACACTGCTAGTGCTGCTGTGACCTCGGTCTGGAAGCGACGATGGCTGCTGCGTCTGGGGAAAGGGCCCCTGCCTTCACTGCACAGGAGTTGGAGAAACTTGTGGATGGGGTCCTCCCCCAGTACACGCTACTCTACGGTCCTCCAGACCAACAGGTTAGTACACAGGGAGCACGTTGGATGGGCTAGGCTTGGGTGGAGAGGGCTGGGTGGATGAGGGAAGGGGGAAGAGTACATAGAACAGTTATGCATGGGGATGAATGGGCCACAGGGATAGAGTTGGGAGGGGGCTAATCACAACGACGGTGCAGTAGGTAATGACTGTCCTCTTTCCTTGTGCATGTCATGTAGGTCAGCGCCCACCAGAAGAGGGACATTTGGCGTGCCATCGCCAAGGAAGTCCGGACCCTTTGGGCCCACCAGAGACGGGGCACCCACTGCCGTAAGAGATGGGAGGACATTCGCCGCTGCAGCAAGAAGACGGCGGAGGCTCAGCTGGGGATGGCCTCCCAACGTGGGAGGGGTGCCCGTCACACCATGACCCCCCTGATGTTCCGGATCCTGGCTGTGGCCTACCCGGAGTTGGACGGGCGCTTAAGGACATCACAGCAGACACAAGGGGGTGAGTACTACCTCATCATATGGACTTTGCGTGCAGTGGAGGTGTCTGGGTGGGGGTGGTGGGTTGTGGGTGTCCCTAGGCCAGGGCGAGTTAGGTAGGCAAGGCCCTTCCGTTATGTAGGCCATGTGACACTCTACCCCAGCTCAAAACAGAGGGAAGTTGATGTATAGGTGCCCCTTTGCCATCCATGTGGGCAGATTACTACCATTGCCATGTAGGCCATTTCCCAGAAATAGCATGTGCAGAGGTCAGGAGCACAGCGTAATGCATGGGGCTGCTGCGTCTGTCTTGTCCGCCAACGGTAGTGGTATGCCATGCACTAAAACTCTCTTTCTTCTGTCTCCCCCCTTTTCCTGCTCTCCCTATCCTTTTGTACATCAGCATCAACAGGCGGAGGTACAGTTGCACCGGAGCACGAGGGAGCTGCATCCCATATGGCCATGGAGGGCCACACCACAGACTCTGAATTCACCAGTGGGACGGAGGGCGAGGGGAGCTTCACGTCGGCCACCAGATCACCATCCAGCGACAAGGACTTGTCCGCCGATGGGAGCTCCCCTGTGGTGGCGGCACCATCTGTGCGCCCCACTTCTACAGGTACATCCTCCACCTCCCCTACCAGCACCGCCCACCCAGCAGCCCCTCAGCGTGTGTCCTGTGCCCGCTCACCCAGGAGGGTGGGCATCACCTTTGCCCCAGGCACCTCAGGCCCTGCCCCAGTCACCCCTGCTGCCCTCAGTGAGGAGGCCATTGACCTCCTCAGGTCACTCACTGTTGGGCAGTCTACCATTGTGAATGCCATCCAGGGTGTAGAACGAGAGTTGAAACACGGTAATGCATTCCTGGAAGGCATTCATTCTGGTCAGGCTGTCCTTCAGCGAACCCTGAAATCTCTGGCTTCAGCACTGATGGCAGCCATTGTCCCTGTGTCCAGCCTCCCACCTCCAACCTCCTCCACCCAGACGCAATCCCCTGTACCCCAGCCCATCCCAAGCACACCTACAGACCATCAGGCACACAAGTCAACACACACAAGTAGCTCAAGCAAACATAGGCACCACACACACCACAGGCACTCACACAAGCATCACACCCATACAGACACAGCAACATCCACTGTCTCCACTGTGTCCCCCTTCTCCTCTTCTCCCTCCTCCCTCCCAGTGTCGTCTACACACACACCTGCATGCACCACATCTACAGGCACTAAGACTCGCACCAGAACACCCAGCAACACAAGCCGCTCACCTGCACTCACCACCTCCACTGCCATTTACACGTCCCCTGTGTCCTCTCCCAGTGTGTCTGTGATGCCCCCTCCCAAAGTACACAAACGCCGGCAATCACTCACCCAACATCCATCCACCTCACGACAGCCTCCAGTACCTGCACCTGCACCCAAAACACCTAAAGTGACACCTCCTACAACCACCTCCTCTACCTCCACTCCCAGACCCCCTCCAACTACCCATCTCAGTGTCCGTCAGAAACTGTCCCTCTGTCAAATTTACCTGTTTGCCCCCACCCCACCCCTCCAGTTCATCAGTCCCGTCGTAGCGCCTCAGCCAAAAAGCCTCCAGTACCAGTGGTGCGTTTTCCAGGTTTTTGGAGTGCACCGTCCACCAGGGCAGGCAGTAGGACCCCGAGCCAAGGCACTGTCAGCCCACCCCCTGTAAAGGCACCGAAATTGGAGAGTGGACGACGGAACCGTGTCAAGACTCCTGGTGGGACAACAAGTGAAATGGGATCGAAGGCGATTGGTGAGTCAGCTGTAACTCCAAAGAAGGTGGGGAAGGTTCCGAGGAAGTCTGCCCAGCCTGTTGTGAATGTCACGGCAGAGAAGTGCGCCATCATTTCCGGCGGTCCAGACACAACCGCCAGCACCATCGTTACTGGTCAGGAGACCACCGCCAGAGTCAGTGCCCAGGAGGGCCCGAGTATCGTTACTGGTCATGAGACCACCGCCAGAGTCAGTGCCCAGGAGGGCCCGAGTATCGTTACTGGTCGGGAGACCACCGCCAGAGTCAGTGCCCAGGAGGGCCCAAGTATCGTTACTGGTCAGGAGACCACCGCCGGAGTCAGTGCCCAGGAGGGACCAGGATCCCACAGCCCCGCTGGGCGATGATGGAACGTCATTCCACACCCCAATGTCCAGTGTGGAGTTCGTCATGCCACACCCCAATGTCCAGTGTGGAGTTCGTCATGCCACACCCCAATGTCCAGTCTGGAGTTCGTCATGCCACACCCCAATGTCCAGTGGGGAATTCGTCATGTCACACACCATTGTCAGTATCTGGACCGCCATCTCAGTCTACCGCTGAACAGTCCATAGCCAGCCATGGCAAAGCACCGCTGAACAAGGCCAAGACCGCCATGGTGAAGACCGCTGAACAGTCCATAGCCAGCCATGGCAAAGCACCGCTGAACAAGGCCAAGACCGCCATGGTGAAGACCGCTGATCAGGGCAAACACCGTGTGGGTATGAATAGGCCGCCACATCAGGCATCCTTCTCCCATGTGCAGCTGGGACAGTGACAGGACAGGAACTTTCACGGGGAGACTCATCCAGTCTGGCCACCAGTCCCACCCAGTACCAGTTGAGAACTGCATCTACTTGCGTCAATGTGGCTTTGCACTCCCCAGGATGGTCCAGTGGGCAACCCACCCACTGTAAATACTTGAGAGACTGTGGCTTTGCACTCCCCAGGATGGCACAGTGGACAAGCCACCCACTGTAGAGACTTGAGAGACTGTGGCTTTGCACTCCCCAGGATGGTCCAGTGGGCAAGCCACCCACTGTAGAGACTTGAGAGACTGTGGCTTTGCACTCCCCAGGATGGTCCAGTGGGCAACCCACCCACTGTAGAGACTTGAGAGACTGTGGCTTTGCACTCCCCAGGATACATGAATGGGCATGGAGCCCCGTCGTGGATCTGGCTTCGCATTCATCTGGCTGAGGTGCCCCCCCTTCCCTTCCACCTGAGGTGCCTGTAGTGTTTCAATCTGATGCCCCGGCAGTGTTCTCTCGGATTTTGGTCAGGTATCTATTGTGGGCCTCGCCCATGCATTTTTGGACTGTTGGTGCACGGACATTGTTGTGTGCATATCTGCACTACTTCTTGTATTGTATATATAAATATGACAGATTTCGAGATATGATTCAGTATATTTTTATATGACATGTATATTGGCACATTACAATATTTGAACGGATCTCGCTTTGTCTTTGCATTCTTCCGGGGGGGATTGTGGGTTCTTAATGTGATATTTTTGTCTGCATTGGTGTGTATGTTGTAATATGCAAGGGTGGGGGTGTTTGGTGGGTGTCCCCCTAACTTTTGCCTCCCCCCTCCCCCGTGTCGTAGATTCAGTACTCACCGGTATGTTCTGCGCCTACGTCACTGTTGTTCGTACAGGAGCAGAAAGACAAGGGCAGGTAGTATTTGGAGTTCCGGGTCCATGGAGTCGTCGTTCCTCGTGGAGTGTGTTGAGGTGAGCGTTTTCCCATAGCAAAGGCTGTTTCCGCCGTGTTTTTATCCACGGGGAATCCGCCCCGGAAAAGGTGGCGGATTGGTGTGTTGTAATAGTGTGAGCGGTACTTTGTCTCCTGCCTGTCTGTTGGCGGTGACCGCCACGCTGTTTGTCTGTACCGCCGTGGCGGGCGAAGTGTTAAAGTGGCTGGCTTTGATGGCGCTTACCGCCAGGGTCGTAATTCCCTTTTTTTTTTCGCCGGCCTGTTTGCGGTATTACCCCACCTTTTACACCGTCCGCCAGGGTTGTAATGACCCCCATAGTCTTTAAATTTCCTAAACCATGAAACAATGAATGGATTTGACTTGCTATTTAATGAATAGTTGTTGTAATTCACAGAAATCAGTCCCATGTGAGCAGCTGTGTTGAAACTGAGCAATCAGGCACATACCCCTGTACCTTGAAGCACATGGATGGTGCTTGCACCTTTGTTTTCTTATATTTCAGTGTCACTATAAATTAACCTCGACTATTCATGAGCGTCGAAGCTTTGGTCTTCCACGGCATGAGCTGCAGTAATGGAGACAGTTCATTGTACTTTTCTTCAAGTATTATATTTATCAATTCCCCACTGTTGATAACAAAAGATATTGAACATCCATTTATTTTCAATGTTATCTTTGAACAGTGTGTGTATGATTTTGTTGCTTTGGCATGGTGATGTTTCTTTGACATTCTTTTTCACATGCAACTAGCCCAACATGTCACGTTTTTCTTAGGTAAACATAGACATGGCACAATCCCTTTCTTCTGTTTCATTTATTGTTGAGGTGGGAGAACTGTTTAACTATGATTTAGATAACGATCAACTTCATTTAGTATCTATTTGCCTCAATTGATGTAACTGTTTGGCCTTGTAGGCGTGCATCAAATGTTGCTTCTGTAACATTTTGGCAGCCATTTTGTCTCTGCGCCGTGACACACTTACTTTTTCCTTCACTTTACACACCGTCATAAAATGGTTCTCTTTACCACAGCCATTCCATATCTGACCAATGGCCACGCTGTTTGTCTGTACCGCCGTGGCGGGCGAAGTGTTAAAGTGGCTGGCTTTGTTGGCGCTTACCGCCAGGGTCGTAATTCCCTTTTTTTTTTCGCCGGCCTGTTTGCAGTATTACCCCACCTTTTACACCGTCCGCCAGGGTTGTAATGACCCCCATAGTCTTTAAATTTCCTAAACCATGAAACAATGAATGGATTTGACTTGCTATTTAATGAATAGTTGTTGTAATTCACAGAAATCAGTCCCATGTGAGCAGCTGTGTTGAAACTGAGCAATCAGGCACATACCCCTGTACCTTGAAGCACATGGATGGTGCTTGCACCTTTGTTTTCTTATATTTCAGTGTCACTATCAATTAACCTCGACTATTCATGAGCGTCGAAGCTTTGGTCTTCCACGGCATGAGCTGCAGTAATGGAGACAGTTCATTGTACTTTTCTTCAAGTATTATATTTATCAATTCCCCACTGTTGATAACAAAAGATATTGAACATCCATTTATTTTCAATGTTATCTTTGAACAGTGTGTGTATGATTTTGTTGCTTTTGCATGGTGATGTTTCTTTGACATTCTTTTTCACATGCAACTAGCCCAAAATGTCATGTTTTTCTTAGGTAAACATAGACATGGCACAATCACTTTCTTCTGTTTCATTTATTGTTGAGGTGGGAGAACTGTTTAACTATGATTTAGATAACGATCGACTTCATTTAGTATCTATTTGCCTCAATTGATGTAACTGTTTGGCCTTGTAGGCGTGCATCAAATGTTGCTTCTGTAACATTTTGGCAGCCATTTTGTCTCTGCGCCGTGACACACTTACTTTTTCCTTCACTTTACACACCGTCACAAAATGGTTCTCTTTACCACAGCCATTCCATATCTGACCAATGGCGAGACACTTTCCTTCATGTGGAAACTCAAATCCACATGTGAAACACAACTTCTTTTTGCTTGCAGACATCGCTTTGTGTCCTTCAGTCTTCTATTTTGAATTACTTTTTCCACTCATGACTGACTCACTCTGGGCACCTCAGGCCTCCATGTCAGCACCTTGTCTCTCAGCAAGTTCCTCAGCTCTGGCAGCCATCAACACTCGCTCCAGGCTAAGAATTCCATCAACATTCATTGTCTGAATGGATTGGGCAAGCATCCATCTATAACTCTCAGCTACATGGATTCTTCATCATTAAATTCATTGAACTTAAAATGTTTGAGTGTGTCAAGCCTTTCCACAGATGCATCAATTGTTTCACCAGTTCTTTGATGTTTTTGACTGAAACTGTAGAGTTCAAAATCAATGCTTGATACTGGATTTAGCTTGAGATACAATGATCCTTAATCTGACGCTATGTAACTTATCAGTTCTATGCATTTCCTTTACAACTTCTTTAACACCATCCCCAGCAAAAAATTTTAGATACTTGATAATCTTCCTGTTATCAGTCTCTTAAAGAGCATCAATGAAATCATCAAGGCCCATATTTATACTTTTTGACGCTAAACTGCGCTAACGCAGTTTAGCGTCAAAAAATTTTGCGCCGTCTAACGCCATTCTGAAGCGCCATGCGGGCGCCGTATTTATGGAATGGCGTTAGACGGCGCAATCAGACCGGCGCTGCCTGGTTTGCGTGGGAAAAAACCACGTAGACCAGACAGCGCCGGCGTAGGGGGAAAATGGCGTATGGGCGTCTTAAAATGGGGCAAGTCAGGTTACGTCGAAAAAATCGTCGTAACCCGACTTGCGCCATTTTTTTTCGACGCCCATACCCCATCAACATGACTCCTATCATTGTAAAGATAGGAGTCATGCCCCCTTGCCCAATGGCCATGCCCAGGGGACTTCTGTCCCCTGGGCATGGTCATTGGGCATAGTGGCATGTAGGGGGGCACAAATCAGGCCCCCCTATGCCACAAAAAATTAAAAAAAAAATACTTACCTGAACTTACCTGAATGTCCCTGGGGTGGGTCCCTCCAGCCTTGGGTGTCCTCCTGGGGTGGCCAAGGGTGGCAGGGGGGGTCCCTGGGGGCAGGGGAGGGCACTCTGGGCTCATTTTGAGCCCACTTGTCCCTTAACGCCATGCCTGACCCAGGCGTTAAAAAGCGGCGCAAATGCGCCGTTTTTAGCCACGCCCACTCCCGGGCGTCTCTTTTGCCCGGGAGTATAAATACCACGTAAAGGCCTGGGAGTCATTTTTTAGACGGGAACGCCTCCCTTGCATATCATTAACGCAAGGAAGGGGTTCACGCTAAAAAATGACGCACATTCCGGGAACTTTGGCGCTAGACGCCTCTAACGCCATAGTATAAATATGGCGTTAGTTGGCGTTAGTTTAGCGTCGAATTTGCGTCGAAAAAAACGACGCAAATTCGGCGCAAACGGAGTATAAAGACGGGCCCAAATGTCTCTATCCAGGCAGTCCATGTATTTGGCAATATCCAATGGTGGCAGTAGTGTCAGGAAGGCAGCAGCATCATATATTAATCTGGAACCTACTGGCATTGAGAGTAGCACACTCCTTGATGCTACTGAATGATCAGGTTTATGCAAATCCTCTTTAAAGTCTTTTGACATGTCTGTCACAGGATCGGCTCTAATATCAATTGGAATGGTACCTACTTTCTAAGTAGCCATCTTCGAGCTTTGGGTATGGACAATAGTAATGTAAAAAAAGGTTTTGACAATTTGGAATACTCTTATGTGGGTAATACATAACAAACATTTTGCAATGTCCCTGGCACCAAGGTTATAGTGTTACTGACAAGTCCCCATAACGTCACATGATTTATCACTCAAATAGTAGCTGTAAATATATTTTGGAAATTCAACCATTTTTCACCAAACATCTGCTTCTGAGTTCTGAAAATGCACCAATTTTCTTTTCAAATGCACACTTTTCTATTTTGCATCCATATAATGAATCAGCCAAGCAAAATATTTTCATTTATTAATCTGGACTGTACACACGAGAGCTTCTTCTGGGTATCTGGACAGCTACCAGTAGCTCACAAGCTACTCTTTGGGGAACCCTCATATAGAGTATAACAAGAAAATGAAAAGCAGACAAAAAACAAACCTCAACTCACACAATGGAAGCAGTAATATCAAAAGGAGTGTTGAAACCTCAGATTGGCCTATTCTTATGAGGCCAATCTGCCCCCAAGGGTGGCAGAAACCACTAGACACCAGGGAGTTTTTTGTTTTGTTTGTGAATTTCTGTCACTGATTGGAAGGAGGCTGAAAGCATAAAAATCGTAAAAATGGGGTATGTCCCAGTAAAATGGCAAAATTGTGTTGAAAAATTGTGTTTTCTGATTCAAGTCTGCCTGTTCCTGAAAGCTGGGAAGCTGGTGATTTTAGCACCGTAAACTCTTTGTTGATGCCATTTTCAGGGAAAAAACCACAAGCCTTCTTCTGCAGCCCCTTTTTCCAATTTTTTTGAAAAAAATGAAATTTTCACTGTATTTTGGCTAATTTCTTGGCCTCATTCTGGGGGACCCACAAAGTGTGGGTACATCTGGAATCCCTAGGATGTTAGAAAAAAAGGACGCAAATTTGGCGTGGGTAGCTTATGTGAACAAAAAGCTATGAGGGCCTAAGCGCGAACTGCCGGAAATAGCCAAAAAAAGGCTAGGCACAGGAGGGGGAAAAGGCCTGGCAGCGAAGGGGTTAAATACATGCATGAACAATTGCAAATTTTCCCTCAACAATGAGCTTTTTGTTATCACTCAGTACTGTTTGGCTGCATCCCTATTGGTCTACAATGTTATAAATCAATACAGGACAAAGTAAACTCCAAGACAATCCAATACCGACATCAAGATAACTGCAAAGAAAAGGACAATGTTGCAGAGTTCATGTGTGTAAAAAAGTAAATTATTAGTTGAGATGTATGGTAGTGCACCACAAAAAAGAAAACCTTCTTGTCTTGTTAGGTCCAGTCAAAGGTTTCAGTAATTCAGACCTCAATCCTCGGTAGCTATGGTGCAGAAAAGACAGGCTCAACTTAAAAAATGTGTAAAGTATTTAGAGGTATCAACACACTAAAAAGGCCAAACACACAACACAATAAAATCCCACTCCAAATTGGAAAGTAAGGGTAAACCTGGTTTTTAACAAAAGGACACCTAAACAACAAACATCCAATAAGGAGAACCAGGGATATGAATATCTAAATGTTTAATGGAAACTAGCACCAAAAAGCACAAAGTGCCAATAATAGTCTTTGGTCCTTGCAATTTGGTCCTTGCAATTTGAAGCTGACCGAGATAGAGCTTAGGTTGGATACACTCTTTTTTTCTGGCAGTAGAAATCTTTGTGGGAACTCACAGTGCTGGTTAGCATTGGACGAGGTCCCATTGAAGCTGTTGTTTTGAAAAATTAGCAGCAAGACAAATTCTAATTTTGTGCCTATCTTCTTATCAGTCAGATACTTTTGGTGCTTTCACACAGTCACTTTTTTGGAGCTCTGAATCCTGCCACGGGGCAGGGAAGAGGCTGCGTCAGAATGTTGTGTTACACGACACTGGATATCTTCTTGCCTAGTATCCACTGAGTCAGATTAACTGCTGTGGGGAAGCTCTGAGTGGCAGAAACCTGTTTCCTTACCCAGTGAGGTTGCACCTTGGGCAGATAGAAACGGGTTGCTGGTCCCCGTCTTTCAGAGGTCTGGAAGTACAAACATTTTCTACATCCTAGATTTTCAGGGGTGATAGGAGAAGTCTAGGTAGACACAGCCAAATGTTTCAGGACTTCAAGAACAGCACTTGGGGGCATGACTCACTCCAGTAGAGTGCACCAACAAGGTCCAGGATGGGTTTAGTTGATAGTGGTTAGCTGGGCACTTCCAGAAAAAGGCCTCTTGCTGCTTATTGTGGCCCTGTATCTAACAGAAGCTCAGCCAGCTGATCCTTGCCACAGACAGAAGGTCCAATCCTCTTCCATTTTTCCATAGGTCCAGAAAATGTTCTAAAGAGGGTGCCTTGGGTTACTACATTTATGACTGGAACCAGCTAGTAGGTGGGTTTAACTCCGGGATCCTCACTAATCAATGGGGCAAAAGTTTCCAGGGGTTACCCTACCCTGAATGTTTAATTCTACTGATAGAATCAGAACAATTTGGTAAATCTGCGTCACTCTTGTAATGTGGAATTACTTATAAATTTCACAGCTCTGCCCACTGAATTAATCTGCGTGAATTGCTGTCTCTCGAAAGGGCTGGAAGAGGGAGCAGTCCCTCTATGTTTTGAAGATTCATCTTTAAGAAAACCCTACAGTGCAGACATCTGAGTGCCCTTATATAGTATGTTATTGTTCCGATGGGTATGGACTGTGAACTACTATCCATTGATTTCTAAAGTCTAGAAACCACTGCATACCATGTGGCAGTAGCACCCTTACATACTCTGCAGTAATCACTGCAGAAAATCTAAGGACGTTAAGTGGTACTAGCTGAGCTTTTTTCTTAGTGCAAAATGCATCTTGTATCCACTTTTGGACGTGTGGGTGTATTTTGCACTAAGAAATTAACCCTTTCGCACAATTCCAACAAATCTTGCTGAATTTTAATGTAAATCTGCGGAATTTCATGGAATCAAACTCAACCAATTCCACCTCACCCCTGCTATCCCCTCTCCCGCCAACAGGGCTTGGTGCGTGCCTGACTGGGAAGACAAAGCTGGGGCCTTTCCAGGTGTCACTTAATATTTGCTTGTGACAGGGGAGTCCCCTTTGAAGTAAATTCAGTTCCTGGATACACCCCAACTGGGGGAACATCCTTTTTTACGACTTTTTTTTTACGAAAGTCATGGTTAACGAAAGCGCAACAACACTTTTTTTAACCACGACTCAGTTTTTTTGTGCCTTAACTACGTATGTTCTGAACAACGAACATGCGTGGTTAAGGTACAAAGAAGGGAGTTGGCGAAGGTAAGTGGTGGGTTTAGGTTTTGGGGAGGGGGAGGGGGGTGGGGGTTTTTAGGTTTTGGGGTGGGGTTGGGGGGTGGGGCATTTTTGGTTTTGGGGAGGGGGTGGGGGTTAGGGGGTTTTAGGTTTTGGGGTGGGGTTGGGGGGTGGGGTGTTTTTGGTTTTGGGGAGGGGGGTTAGGGGGTTTTAGGTTTTGGGGTGGGGTTAGGGGGTGGGGCGTTTTTGGTTTTGGGGAGGGGGTGGGGGGTTAGGGGGTTTTAGGTTTTGGGGTGGGGTTGGGGGGTGGGACGTTTTTGGTCTTGGGGAGGGGGTGGGGGGTCAGGGGGTTTTAGGTTTTGAGGTGGGGTTGGGGGGGTTGGGTGTTTTGGTTTTGGGGAGGGGGAGGGGGGTCAGGGGGTTTTAGGTTTTGGGGTGGGGTTGGGGGGGTGGGGCGTTTTTGGTTTTGGGGAGGGGGTGGGGGGTCAGGGGGTTTTAGGTTTTGGGGTGGGGTTGGGGGGTGGGGTGTTTTTGGTTTTGGGGAGGGGTGGGGGGATAGGAGGTTTTAGGTTTTGGGGTGGGGTTGGGGGGGGTGGGGTGAGGGATGTAGGGTGAATGGTGCCTATTACTAATGCTTTTATCAGGAATGCCTTTACAACGAAATATCGTTGTTAAGGCATTCGTGGTAAAATCATTAGTAGTAGCAACGAGGTCGGTGTTCCGACCTTGTTGTTAAGGCAGTAGTTGTTTTTAAAGTCGTTGTTTCGTCGTACAATCCCCAACTGCACTTCCTGCCAAGAGAGAGAAAAAAATGTGTCTCAACATTTAAGCCATTTTTTCGGGAATAGTTTTCACACCTCATGAGGGCTAAACATGCCCTGGGCTCCTCCTGAAAAATTTTTGTAATTAGCGTCCAGGAGCTTCAGGCAGAGAAAAGGTAACTATAAAAGTTACTCTCCCAATTTCACAATTAAAAAGAGTAGTTTCTAGCTAGTCCCAGTTCAGAAACAGCTAAATTAATATTTAATCTTGCTTCACATTGTTTGCCGTGGACCAGCCAGAGCTGTCTTACAGTGAAAATAGTTTTTGAGTGCTAGTCACGGTAGAGATATGTTAAGTTTAAAGGTCTACATGCCCTGCTTTTAAATACCATGCACACTGCTGTGTGGCCTGAAAAGCCTACATGGGGTGACTTATTAATGTTTAAAAGAAGGTTTTTTTCCTGTCATAAATGATTATTTTGACAGGTTGGGCTGCGGGTTCTAAACTCTAGCAGCCAAACTACAAAGGTAGCCCTGTAGTCATGTTTGCCTAATCACACTAGTGGATACAACAGTACTCCTATATGACACTGTCTCCGAAATGCATTGGGAACCACTTTGTTAGAGGATTGGATGAATCGTTTGTTGGAGGAAACAACAGAAGACAATTGTATGAGCAATGTAATGACTTTAAACTGAACAATAAATGCTTTTGACGAAAACATACATTCAAGAGAGTTGAATCACTTGTAGATGATTTGCCCCTTTTCTTCTGTGCAACCTGGGACTATAATGCTTGGCATTATAGCATCAATTTTGCAATAACAGTGACCTTGGGCAGAGGTCATACCAAAACAGTACATGTAAACTTTTTACAGTTACATCTAGTGATTAAAAGGATCACTCTCTTAGCATTTCTTGGCTCAGATACATCAAAGAGTAATTATACACATTTGGGCTCAGTGTGCTTTGGGATTTTCCGACTTCTGCTCCCTTTTCGTCGAAATTCAACCTTAAAAAAACAGTACTGGAGGGTGGTAGACTCTGAAGAGTTGGGGGTAGCACTTCTCTCCAAATTGTCAAGTGAATTTGTTGATCTGAAAGATGTGCAAATATGAGGCTTTTTGGGATGCTTTCTGGTTCCCAAAGACAGGAAGTTGTACTTCCAGTTTTGTGTAGGAACTTTACCATTAAGATCATTTCACAGTCACTGGTCATCTGAGGTGGTAATCACTTGCCCAGCCTATAACACCCCTTTCGAAAACCTGCCTCATGTTTTATTAGTTTGCCCTGTAATGCAACCCCTTGCAGGAAATTGCTTGTTCCTGCCTGCAGATTGTTGGGAGTTCGTAGTTCCTTTGTTGCACTTCGAATCCTTAAATCAGATACTCACTTGGCATTGGTTACCGCCGTTGCCAAGTTTCTTGGAGCATGTGGATTCTTAGAGCAAACAAATTATCTGCATTTACAAAATATGCTTGTATGATTAATTATGTACTGAAGAATGCTCATGAGGAGCATAGCATTTAGGTTTTTATATTTTTTTCAAAAAAAGAATGCATTGTAATGATTTTATTCTTATATATATGTATTTATTTATTTATCTTATTGTATTGTTAGGTGCGTTTAAGGCTCTTGTTGCCAAAATAAAGTGTTTTGTTTGATTGTTTGATTAAAAGGAATGTGTTTGCAAACTAAGATTTAAACGCCATAGTAGTCCTGTAATCCATAGGTGGGATTTAGATTTTCCTGCCACTGGTGTATTTTGTTCACCAAATAAGATGGATTTTATAGGAAAGTTGGAGATTCCATTTAGGAGTTAGCCTATTTTATAGTGTTTTAGGGGTCAGAGCAAATGCACTGTGGCCTGCTGGGAGTGTCCCAGTTCAAAGTCAGAAAACCAGAAGCATCAGTCTGAAAAAACGGTGGTGACCACACAAAAGTACATTCTCACAATGTGTTTTGATATAGTGATATTAGGGAGGTCGGCTGACCTTACTGTGTCAATATAGATAAAGATTCCGACATGCCCAAGAACATATGGAGCTCATCAAAGACCATGAACAGTTTCTGTACTTGAATAGCTGGATAGGCAAATGGGTGACTGACCTCTGTTGTGCCCATCTGCAACAGCACCTGCACCCTGCAAATGCAAGTTGCTAGCCTGACTGAACTTCATGATTGGTGAAGTGAGTCTTCACTAGCCACCTGGTGGCTAGCTGACATAATCTCAGACTACTACCTCTATACACATATAAAATGTTTCAGAGAATTCAGCTCTTTCTTGCAGGCAAAATAGGAAAAGCTGTCCCCATGAGAATTCAGCTCTTTCTTGCAGGCAAAATAGGAAAAGCTGTCCCCATGAGCTGAAAATGCTAAATGTAGGCCTTGTTTTTCAGTAATTTTGTGATCTCATTGGGACAAGTTCTAGGTTTACTACTTTGACTTCCCTTATAGAAACACTGGTGCTCAGTCTTTAGAAATGTCCCAACACCGGTCTTGTTTAACTTAGTTCGCTTCTCTACTTTCTGTGTCACATACAAAAACTTTGGCTGTTATATATTGGTGCAAGAGGCCATTTTGATACACTTGATTACCAGTTTGAAAAAAACCAAGAGGATCTGTAGTTAAATTCCATGGTTCCCAGGTGTCACCTGCTCAATTGAATCATGCTGCAACATTTGACCAGGGACACTAAAAAAATATTACATTGTTTTTATGAGCATTAAATATATTAAATCTGGTTTCAAGATTTGAAGGTGAAGGCTTCAGATTTCATCTGTCATTCTTCACTTCTATGTGCCAGAATATATCTTTTTTTTCAGGACACTGTTTAAGTTTAGCACCATATATTTGATCATACCCTTCTGATGGAAGAATAGAAATATTGGTCCAAAGTAAATATATATTTACTGTAAACCAACCACTTAGAGTGGACGTTCACTGTTAAGACATTTTGAATCATTAAGTCAACAGCTCAAATTAACTTTTAGGGTGTTGTAAGGTAACTGCAGCATATAATGCCTTCTGCTAATGTCTATGTTACCTGCAGTCCACAGGTTTGCATTCTCGTAGTGTTACCTCAGTCCTCAGCTAATTAATTTACCATTAAATTGCAGTCACAGCTCGCTGACCTGTAAACTGGTGGGTGGGTGCAGCGCACACAGAGAGGTAACATTTAATTTTTAAAAAACGAAGAAAAAAAAACATAAAAGCTTATCTCGTTCATTGCCGCGCCGCTCGTCTCTCACTTATGGTCTCTCCAGGCTGCAGGCACAGGCTCCTAGCCTGCGCTGCAGCCAAACCTGACACTGCTCAGAGCAGCATCAGAATTGTCTGGAAGCGCTCTGGCTGGGCACTTCCAGACCGACTGGAAGCCTGTGCAGGCTCTCTCCAGCCCAGCAACTGTGTTGCAGGGCTGGAGAGAGCCTACTGCCCATGTGTGTTTGGCCGACCCGAGACGGCCGGCCAAACACACATGCGCTCTGAGGAAAGTGAACAGTGCACTCCCCTCATTGCTTGTCACCTCCATGGCCCCGCCTCTTTCACCATGAAGGGATAATAAACATTGTTTATTATCCCTTCATGATGAAAGGTCTGAAGCTTCTGCTGCGGGGGGGGGTGTGTGCGATGCTCTTCCACCCTAATGGAGGAGTCACCCCTGTTAAATTGGCAAAATCCTGGTGAATGCAGAAGAAAAATAAATGCATCGAAGAAAGCTATTTGCTTCCCCCCTCTCTCACTATTCTGTTTCCCTACCCTTTCATTCTCATTCTCTCCTTTTTATTTCTCGCTGCAACTCTCTTGTGTGACCCTGCCTTCTACTGTTTATCCTCCTGTCTTTTTCACTTTCTCTATAACTCTCATGCTTTCAGCCCATCTCACTTTCTTTGCTTATGTATCTTGCTGTCTTCTTTTTCCTGTTCCTGCTGAATCTCTGTATATTCATGTTCCCCCTCTGTCTGCAGCTGTGCCAACTTCCATATTCTCAGTTTTTACTTTGCTATTTTGTAATATCCATCACCATCCAGCCCAATGGAATGCTACCATACTAACTCCAGTGCCCTCAAGCAGCGACTTGGGTTACTTCCCCAAAAGTGGAAATTCTGGTTGGTGGTAATGGTAGATAATTAGTTGGGGATAAAAACTTTTTAAAGCAATATCCAAAGCGTAAAAGATTTGCTGCTCCCAGGTAATAGTCACGTTGCCTAATTAAAACACAGTCCATTACCCAACCTCAACTGTGTGTTGACAATGCTATTGTTTCAGCATATCATTTGAAGCTGACCCTCTTCTGTGGTGCAACCGTCTTTTTAAAAAACATTTCTTTATTTAAGCAGCCCTTATCCTAAGTTTGTAATAAAATAACCTTCACCCGTTAACTGTGCTTTTATTACTGATCTTTGAGTAATGGAGGTGATGTAGTCAGGTAACCCAGTCAAGTCAATGAAGACGGGGTGTATCTGACTGTGGCGCATTTCTGGCCACAATGAGACTGGCTCTGGTTAAATAAAGAATGTATTGTTCATGAAGCTACTCTGTGCAAGTGTAAGCTGAGAGGGACTTCTCTAGTTGCACAGAAAAGTGATCGATGTGTCTTCTCGGTTGACTAAAATATGTGTACACTACATATTGTTAATAGTCTGCTAGTACACAGTACAGAATGCTCAATTTCCGCGTGTAATTCTGTAAATGCTTTGAGTATCTTGCTATTTCTTAAACTTTCACAGCAGATGTAACACTCTCACGCTTAATGTTACATAAAAACTAGAAATACAGCTGGCTATAAAGCTCAGGAATACTGCAGGCTGTCAGTGTCTAGGAAAAGGTTCAAGACACTGATACAACTTAGAAGACATTGTGTATTTATGATGACCAAGTGCCTTGGTGAGTGTATAACGTTGTGGATTTAAAGGCACATCTTGAAGTCAGCCAGATTCTGCTCACGCGCTTTTAATCAACATCCCAGCAAATGCAGTGAAAGGAATTTGCAAGATTGATTGCCCATTGCTGAGGGGTTTTGCTTACTCTGTCACTGGCGTGCAGTGAGCTGGTTCCATCAAACTGATTAACGAGAAATGTCCCATTGCAGCAAGGGAAACTACATCTTCTAATCACAAAGCAGGTTTCTTGGTTTTAATGCTGCTCGGTTCGAAAAGGGCCTTCCGGCTTACTTGTTTAACCTGACTAGATCACTATGTGAATCTGTCTTTGACTTTTATGGAACGAGGTCCAATCATAAATTGTACTTATCAGAAGGAAAAGAAAGGAAAGAATAAAAAAGGCGGCCAATCGAGAGGAGAGATGCAGGGCTGGTGTACTAAGTTCGCCTGACCTCCTGAAAAAGTACCTGCTAATACCCTCAGAGATGTACTAGTGGTGTAAGAATCGTAAAATGTGCAAAGGCAGATGGCGCTCTTCATTTCCTCATACTGAATGCCAAATCAGAGGAGACAATATCTGACAAGAACTCCCTAGCTGTTTTTACTTCTGAAATTGGTATTCAGATCTAAAGTCTTGATCAAAAAATCTTGGCTAAAGTCAGACTTATTCAAATCCAGTTTTAAGGCTGACCTGATTCATGAACCTTGATTTACAGTTTGTTTGGATTCACAAAGACATCTGCATCCACAGGCTCATCTTGCACGGGTTCAGATTTCTATCTTGCTGGTATTCATAAATTCTTTCAGGGACAAGATTGGAGAACTATGCCACTTACATTTTTCATAGTGTATGTCAAGAAACGTTTTTATGAAACTGTTAATACGCATCTGTGTACTGGCTCTTCTGTTGGCATACTTTTTCCTGATTACACTTGCTGCACCTTAGTGCAATAATCCATTAAAAAATTATCCTACTGAAAAACATCTAATCTTTTCCTACAACCTGATGTAATTTGGAGCTGTTCCATTTCCTTTACAACCCTGGAAAGAAAGTTACGCTTACTGTTGGCAGGTGTAAATCATTTCCATGGCAGGACAGCCTACGAAAGAAAATTGTAAATACTCACAAAATCAAGTAGTTTAGGGTATTTACAAAGTTTCAAAGCTAACCGTGCCTTAAGAATCTCACTCGCTGCTACTTATGTGGGATGTAATTCTGTGTAACATTACATTATGAGGATGTAATATTACTCGGCAGTAAAAGGATTTATGACTCCAAGATCATCTTTATGAATTTCGTTGAAGTCATATACCCAGCCATTTCTGCTTCTCTGTCCAATTTAGGGCCGCAAATAGTTTTGTGAATCTGTCCAAATATGTCTTACTCCTAGAAGTCACGCTTAAAGTGTGGCAATATTCAATTATTCACACAAAATACACTCTGAATCGTGCCTAGATATTGAGGTGTAACAATGAAGACTGGGTTAAAAAAAGCTTTTCAAATATGGTGCAAAATACATCTAAATTACTATGTGTGCGATTTAGAATAAAAACTGTCAATGTATTTGGGAAAAATGTGTTTATTTTTCTGGCCTACCCAATACACCTCAGTTGTCAAGACTAATCAGTTGATGAAGTGCTTACTGCTGCTTTTATTGTGTGACCTGCAAGTTATGAGTAAGTGTGTGTGAAATTTGCATATTTTCAGGAAATTGTTGCAAAATTACGTTATTATGCTGTATTTTGGAACAAAATGCATCTTTTCGTCCATTCCGAATGCGAAGATACATTTCTTGATAAAAAAAAATTACAAAATAAAAGCACCATTTACAATAGCTGCACACATTGTGTTGTTTGCATTTTTCCTGTGTGTTCGCGGAAACTTTTTAACCGCAGAAAATCTTTACTGTAACCCGCATGTAAATATGCATTGTGCCTTCGTGTCATAATTTTTAACATTTCTTATACGATTAATGTGTAACACAAAATTCACCCGAGCCTAGTTATCAGTTCAAATCCCACTAGTGACTAACTATTAATTTCTCATAGATCAATACACCCTTAAATTGAGTAATAGTACCTTCTGTTCATTTGAGAGCATAGCCCTGCAAAACTGTGGCTTTGCGTGATACATCAAATAATTAATTATTATTAATGATCATTTCTACTAAAATAAGAGAAATATTTTATTGTGCATCACAACCTCAAAAGCTGACCATGCACTAAAATACACTCAGGATCTTACTATTAAATTATAACGAGTTACATACTATTAAAAGCACGGATATAAGCATTACAAAAGCTCACGTTTTACAGAATCACCAAAATCCTCAGCTTTTCCCATTTTTCATCTTTGTACCCAAAAGCTGCGACATTACTAAACTACATCTAATTGCATTTCTGAGTGTTTATTTTACAGCAGATTACTAGGCTGCACAAAATGTTCCAAAGAAGCACTAGCATAGTTTGTGCACCACTCGACTTTGAAGATTCTATTTTAGGCTGCAGTATATAATTTCTAAAACAGTAACACTTTGACATTCAAATTCTAATCCCCATGAAAAAACCTGTCTTTACAGATTTCACACCAGAAAATCCGATATGATGCCTAATTTTGCTCAACATGTTATCAAAAATGTTTGTATATGTTAAAAAATAGCCCATCCAATCATAAGCAATACATACAGGTCAAAGTTATTATCATCCTTTATTAATTCCACACATAATTGCTAGCCACACATTTGCATGTAGCCAGTGCGCTTTAGTCTTATTTAGATATTCGTCAGGGCTACAATAAATAAAGAAATGTATCACAAAAAATAAAAAAAAGTGTAAAAATTTTTAAAACATAAAATATCTTAAAGATTTTTTCACATGTAAAATAGACATGTGTACAGATATGCCAATTCAATACGCTTATTGGTAAGTATTTGAAATCCTCCTAACATTATACTAAATTCTTGAATCCCAAATTATACACATTCACAAATAATGTATATCACCACGTTCATATCACTATAATCTAAATAGTTGCTTTTTCTGAAGTGTTTCAAAACGTAAATAATCCAAAGCATCATAAATTGTTTTGTTAAGCTACTGTTTTGTTATAAACTATATATTCAGAAGAGAACATACTGTAATCCAAATGATACAATTTATATACACCTATGTCATTTTCTCTATATTATCCATATTGAACAAAACAATAGATTTGGAGGAGGAGAAAAGGAAACAGGTAGTAATAATTTACTATAAATGTGACATGTATAGATACTTCTAATATCCAATGTTTCAATATTTCCATGGTTAATGAGGTATTGAGGTCATATCCACAAAACTCTTACTGGAAAGTGGAAAATAAATATACGTAAATATAACTACTAAATGTTTATTGAAAATGGATTATGTGTATACTCAACGTACATGGGGGGTCATTCTGACCCTGGCGGTCGGTGACCGCCAGGGTCACCGACCACGGGAGCACCGCCAACAGGCTGGCGGTGGTCCGTCGAGCATTCTGACCGCAGCGGTTCAGCCGTGGTCAGAAACGGAAAGTCGGCGGTCTCCCGCCGACTTTCCGCTGCTCGGGAGAATCCTCCATGGGGATTCTGACACCCCCTACCGCCATCCTGTTCCTGGCGGGTCTCCCGCCAGGAACAGGATGGCGGTAGGGGGTGCCGCGGGGCCCCTGGGGGCCCCTGCAGTGCCCATGCCAATGGCATGGGCACTGCAGGGGCCCCCGTAAGAGGGCCCCACAAAGTATTTCAGTGTCTGCCATGCAGACACTGAAATACGCGACGGGTGCCACTGCACCCGTCGCACCCCTGCAACTCCGCCAGCTCCATTCGGAGCCGGCATCCTCGTTCCAGGGGCATTTCCACTGGGCCGGCGGGCGCTCTTTTGGAGAGCGCCCGCCGGCCCAGCGGAAATGTAAGAATGGCCGCCGCGGTCTTTTGACCGCGGTGCGGTCATTTGTCGGCGGGACAGGGCCATAATGTCTTACCATTGAAATAGTTGAATTATTCACCAAAATGCAGTTTTTTCTGATTTGGGAATTAGAGTGAACGGTGGCTCTTTGGCTGAGGTGTTGGTTGGTTGAGGAGGAATTCTTTTAGTTGCTTCTTGAAGATCTGGAGGGAGGGGTTTGATCTTATGTGAACTGGGATGGAGTCCCAGATTTTGGGGGCGTTGCTTGTAAACAAGCATGCCGAGTTGTTTCTTTATGAGTTTTGGGCAGGATGAAGAGAAAGGTGTTTAAGCTTCTTACTGTTCTTGTCTGTCCTGCTTTATTAAGTTTAGTGGCAAGGTATTCTGGTTTCCCAGTGTGTAGGGCATTGTGTGTTAGACAGGCAGTTCTGAAGTTGCAGCGGGCTTCTATTGGGAGCCATTTTAGTCTTTTCAAGGCAGGGGAGAGGTGTTCATATTTTTTAAATTCCTGTCACCATTCTGGCCGCTGCATGGAGAGTGGATCTCATGGGAGGAAGCTGGGTTTTAGCCGTGCCAGTGAGGATGGAGATCCCGTTATCTAATCTGGAAAGCTTGTGTGTCATTTTTTAGGTCATCTGGTGGTATGATTGGTTTGATTTTGTTCAGTAGTTTCAGGCTGTGGAAAGCATTTTTCGCCTTATTCTTTATGTGGTCCTGCATAGTCAAGTTGGTGTCCAGAGTGATTCCTAGCAACTTGACAGAGTTTGTTGGGGTAAGATTGCATTTGAGAGCGTCTATGGATTTTAGCCAATATATCATCACTTTAAAGTGAAACATGTGCATCATGTTTTTTAATCCTGATACATCAAAGTTTGACTTGATACATTGCAAAATATTCTAGATGCACTAATAACATGAATAACTACAAAATCACATCATCTCCAAAGCAGTGGTTTTTCCAAGTCAGATACAAATGACCTTCTACAAACTCAAATGTTCGCAAGTAAATGAAGGGGACTCATTCAGGCATGACTACTCCTTAGAGTTTACGAAAGACAACATTTCTGAAAGTCCTTAACTACCTCTCTCCAAATGCGAGATGCAGGGCTTAGATAAGCTAGCTCCATGGATATGATGACCGGCAGCCGCCATATGTTAAGAACTGATTTATGTAAGGGAATCTATCTTCTGAACCCTGGGGCACCAACATGAGCAAAAAGCCAACAGAATATATAGAACAGAAAAGAAAAAAATAAAGCTATGTTGCTCTTCATATTTAACTGCCCTATAACAATTACAAATATCTGTATAACCCTATGTGTACCCATTCCATTACAAAAACATACAAGTATACACATCCTGTCCATTTTAATGATGATACTATCTCATATTGCAAAATATCTACAACAAAGAAAAAACGGGTTATATGGGGTAACAATTTTGTTATCACCATCTTAGAATAGTCCAAAATACAGTAAACAAGAATTACAAAACCGGAGATGTATGTGCACCTTATCAATAAATATCTCATATGCCTTATGTGGGTATTGTGTACTCTTTGATGCATTAATTGTTCAGTAATATATTATCTATATATGCACACATACTCTCCGGCTGCATCCATTTTTAAGTGATATGTAAAATTTACCATAAACAGATGACAAATTAATCATTTTGACCTGTTAGAAATGGGATTTCTGGTTGGCTAGGGTATGCACCTAAGGCAGGCAGAACCCACCCACTCTAGTCAGGGCGAAAGAGTTACACACCCCAGATAACACCTACCCTCTTGGTAGCTTGGCAGGAGTAGTCAGGCTTATCCCAGAGGCAATGTGTAAAACGTTTGCACAACACACACAACACCCGTGACAAACTATCCCCACCACAAAGGAAACGCAACACCATGTTATATAAAAATAGACTGTACTGCACACAACATTATTATACCAAACACAACATGTCAGTAATACCCTGCTACCCAACAGTTGTCAGAACATTACACAGAACTCTGCAGAAAGCAGCAGTAGTCACATATAACACACAGGTTACTCATTATTCTGCAACATAAGCAGTAGTCAGAAAAAACATTACTGCATTAATGCACGTCACAAGGTCCTCATAAATGTCCATAATAGAAACATTAGGAATCACATGGCAAGTCATAAACACAGAACAGCATAAATGTCGGTAACAGGAATATTACCAAGCATATGGCGCATCATAAAAAGAAAACAGGTTAGCATAATATTGCAGATTGCCCTTAAAGGGAACATTAGATATATATATGGCAAGTAGGAAACATATCAGCCTAAAGGCCCCAAAGGAATATGTTGCCACCAAAAGTACCTGCCACTTTATGTTGTAGGCACCTCCAGTGCCATGAGCAAGAAAAGGGGGCCCCCACTGCTCCTCCGCACCAAAATGGGGATCGTTTTATGGTTGGGGGAGGTGGTGGCACACATTCCCTCTGTTTTTATTTAGGGGCCCCTTCTGGTGCCCACAACCAAGCGGGGCACCCATAGCCTCGGTAGTCCCCCCAGGCCACGACTACCCCCCCAGGTGTGGCAGAGCCAAAAATGGGACAAGAAGCCAAGCGATGAGGGGGGCCTATGATTACCCCTCCTCCCCGCCCACGACCTCTACCAAATAAGGGCCCAGTGGGACAGGGGAGCCTCCGATGAGGCTCCCTCCTAGCCTGTTCTCTACCAGAAGAAGGGGCCCAGTGGTGCGGGGTGCCTCCGGTGTGACGTCTTCCCCACTCGTGACCTTTGAGGACAAATGGGGGACTGCTGGGGCGAGAAGCCTCCAATGAGGCTTCCTTCCCCGCCAGTCCCTGGAACATGGACTCGCCTGCACCTGATCTGGTGACGAGTCTGCTGCCACCCACCCGGGCAGCAGCAGTGATCAGGGCCAGGTTGGGGCCTGTTGGTGCCCTAGGGGTGCTCCTCGGAGTGTACTTCACCCCGGGAACACCGCTAGGAGCGTGCTCGCTCCAGGTTTAGAATCTTCATGCCTCTGAGGCACCTGAGAGCGCATGTTTTGGATGCGCTCCAATTTTACAGCTGGCTCAGGTCCTGGTGTTGATTTCTTTTACTAAGAACCACGGCAATGAAGAGGAAGCGCTTCCAACGTGCTTAAATAGACAAAAAAAACAGCACTTTCCAGGCGCTTTGGCAGGAAAACATCCAATGCTCACCAGGCGCCATGGCAGCTCCTCTAGGTGCTATGCAGGCAGTTTCAGGGGGTATGGGGCCACAGCACCCAGACCCTGGGGACACAAAGAGTGAGGACAGGGTGGCAGGGCCCAGCAGCAGGCCAGCACAAAGGGTTGCATTCAGTGGCAGTTCCTCCTAGTGACTCAGGAGGTCACAGGTCAGCACAGCAGCAGCAGTCCAAGGCGGTTCCTGGTGAGTCCCTCCAGCAGCATTCTGTGTCTTGTTACAAGCGTGTTAAAAGTGTCTCTAGTGTCTCCAATTGTGGGGAAAACTCCCCTGTACTTATAATCAGTTTTCCAAAGGTTTAACAAAGAGGGGAAGACGGGGTTCCTATCAATTACAACTGGTTCCAGGAGTGTCCCCTCTCTCCTCCAGCACAGGCTCCAGACATCAGGTTGCGGTAATCAAGCCCTTTGTGTGAGGCCAGGGCAAGTTTGCCCCGCCTCCCCTTCTCTCAGCCCAGGAAGACCATTCAAAATGCAGATGTACCACTGTGACACCTCTGCCCTCCCTGTGTAAAGGCTGTCTGAAAAGTATGCACAGAGCCCAGCTGTCACTCTGCCCAGGCATGGATTAGACTCAAGCTGCAAAACACCAGAGTCATAAGCACAGAGAAATGCTCACTTTCTAGAAGTGGCATTTCTATAATGGTAATAAAAAATCCACCTACACCAGTAAGCATCATACCAGGACAGGCCACGCAATGAGGCACATGTCCTGCCTTCTACATACATAGCACCCTGCCCATAGGGCTAGCTAGGGCCTACCTTAGGGGTGACTTACACCTAGTAAATGGTGAGTTCTGGGCCTGGGAAGTAAATTTAGATCCCAGGTCCCTGTGGCAGTGAACCGCGCACGCAGGCCCTGCGCTAGCAGGCCTGAGACAGGTGTGAAAGGCTACTTCTGTGGGTGGCGCAAGCTGCGCTTCAGGCCCACTAGTAGCATTTAATTAACAGGCCCTGGATATAGAAAAACTATTGTACAAGGTAATTACAGGTAAATTAAATGTGCTAACTAGGTGTAAGCAATCATACCAACTTAAGATGGGAGGACACCTGTACTTTAGCACTGATCAGCAGTGATAAAGTGCTCAGAGTCCCAGATCCAACAGCAAGAGGTCAGAAAAAATAGGAGGCAAAAAGTCTGAGGACGAACCAGCAAAAAGGGCCAGGTCTAACATGACCATAGATAGAGAATGGACTGAAAGCCTAATGCTTTTAAAAGAACTAACTTGCCTCTAATGTGTCATTTGATTAGAATAAAGCATTCACAATTACATAATATATCTTGTCAGAAGAAATTATATGTGAACCTATGCAACACCAGAACAAATGTGCATCCTAATGGACATAAATAGTTTCTTCCCTCACAAGAGTTATATAGTTTCTGTTAAATCCTGTCTCCATATTGTCGGTTACATCAGTTACAAAAAATAGTTACATTTCATTGTCAATATGATATACATATTTTACAAACCCTAGTTCACAAATTGATTGGGCCTCTTTTAGTCTTATGCACATTTCTCTTTCCATCCCTCATGTTAACTTCAATGTGTTCAATTACGTGAAATCAAAATGAACTTATTAGAGTGTACTTCATGAAAGTGCTCTGCAAGCAATTATCATGTTTACATGCCAAATAGCCCTTGCATGTTTAAGTATCTTTTGTTTTAATGGTCTGGTCACACTAGAAATATAGATTCTGTTGCACCCACAACCTAAAATGTATTCATGTTGCCCATATTCACACATGTTGCAATTACCACATTTATAAAAAAAACACTTGGAAACCACATTTTTTTAGTTGTAACATAACAAGGACAAAGACTATGCCTGATTGTCTTACCTCTTCGGTAGGCCACTTTATGTCTGTTAGAAATCATTCCTTGCAAGGTTGACATTTTGTTCAAAACTGACCGATGTTACTTTATGATGTTCTATATTTCATCACTCTGAACACTATAGAGAGTAATGAATACCAGAGGTGTGCCTTGTGTAATCTTTTTAGGCACCAAAGTATCTTTCCTTTTTTTATTTTCCATATCTTTTTTCTGCAGGTATTGGGCATTTTCAGCACATTCTCTGGCCCTTAATTGTTTCTTGATGTCATTTACACTTTTTAACAAATTGGCTATGGCTACAGCTACATCTAGCTCTCATCATTTCACTAAATAGGAAGAAATGTATATTAGAGTGTAGGTGGGCACTAGTGAAATGAAGAACATTATTGCAAGCCATCTCTTTGCAGTGCACTCAACCCTGGACCAGTCCATTATATGTATATATATATGTATATATATATATATATATATATATATATATATATTTATCATTGTTAGACTTATAATGTATTCATTGATGTTTAGGAACTGATAAAAATCTTTCACACTATTGTCAGTTCCAATCCAGATGATAAATATGTCATACTCCATAGAGGGAGATGATCAACTCATAGTTTTGCCTTGGGCCCAATAAATCCTGTAAAGAAAGTTGCTTACAAAAGAGCAAACCTGAAGTCCATCTCAAGTGGATCGGAAGTCAAATTCTAAATAGCATTGATGATCCCACAACCGTCTTGTGATCTCATTATTATAACCATTCTTATTCATAATCACGAGTTCCCACCTTAACGTACTTCATGTAGTACAATTGTATCACCATTTCCTCAACCTTTAATCATCTCCATCTCACTTTTAGAAACATTGATATTTTTATATCCCCCCATCCTCATGTGAGTACAGATCTGCTGTGACTTTACTTTAAAAGGCTTCAATATGTTGGAACATGTGACTTGCTGATACATTTTTAATTCTTTTAAGCCAACCATAGAGACCAGTGTCCTATTCTTTCCCCAACCAATTCAAACCCTTTCATTTTTGTATTAAACTTCAGTCAAAGGTAACAGAGTTTGGATTCCAAAAGCTTCAGATATAGATTGATGCAATGACCTCAGTCTATGGACCGTAGGCTTAGGCTTAACCTCTTTGCTGCCAGACCTTTTCCCCCTCAGGTGCCAAGCCTCATAACTTTTTGTCCACATAAGCTACCCACGCCAAATTTGCGTCCTTTTTTTTCAACATCCTAGGAGCTCTAGAGGTACCCAGACTTTGTGGGTTCCCATGAAGGTGACCAAGAAATTAGCCAAAATACAGCAAACATTTCGTTTTTTAAAAAAAAAATGGAAAAAAGGTCTGCAGAAGAAGGCTTGTGGTTTTTTCCCTAAAAATAGCATCAACAAAGGGTTTGCGGTGCTAAAATCACCATCTTCCCAGCTTTTAGGAACAGGCAGACTTGAATCAGAAAACCCAATTTTTCAGCACAATTTTGGCATTTTACTGGGACAACCCCATTTTTACGATTTTTTGTGCTTTCAGCCTCCTTCCAGTTAGTGACAGAAATGGGTGTGAAACCAATGCTGGATCCCAGAAAGCTAAACACTTCTGAAAAGTAGCCAAATTCTGAATTCAGCAAGGGGTAATTTGTGTAGATTTTTCAAGAGTTTCCTACAGAAAATAACAGCTGAAATAAAAAAAATATTGACATTGAGGTAAAAAAACAGCCATTTTTCTCCACGTTTTACTCCGTAATTGTTTTCTGCGAAGTCAGATTTTTTAAAGCAATATACCGCTACATCTGCTGGACTCTTCTGGTTGCGGGGATATATAGGGCTGGCATCAAGAACCCTAGGTACCCAGAGCCAATAAATGAACTACACCTAGCAGTAGGTTTCATTCTGTACCGGGTATACAGCAATTCATTTGCTGAAATATAAAAAGTGAAAAATAGGTAACGAGAAAACCTTTGTATTTCCAAAATAGGCACAAGATAAGGTGATGTGAAGCAGTGGTTATTTGCACATCTCTGAATTTCGAGGTGCCCATACTAGCAGGTGAATTACAGGGCATTTCTCAAAATAGATGTCTTTTTTACACTGTCTTACATTTGGAAGGAAAAAATGTAGAGAAAGACATGCTATTCTGTGTTCCCCCAAGTTTCCCGATACAAATGGTACCTCACTTGCGTGGGTAGGCCTAATGCTCGCAACAGGAAACACAACATGTACAAATCACATTTTTACATTGAAATCTGACATGTTTTTTGCAAAGTGCCTAGCTGTAGATTTTGGCCTCTAGCTCAGCCGGCACCTATGGAAAGTTACCAAACCTGCGCATTTTTGAAAACTAGACACCAAGGGGAATCCAAGATGGGGTGACTTGTGGGGCTCTGACCAGGTTCTGTTACCCAGAATCCTTTGTAAACCTCAAAATTTGGCCAACAAAACACTTTTTCCTCTCATTTCGGTGACAGAAAGTTCTGGAATCTGAGAGGAGCCACACATTTCCTTCCACTCAGTGTTCCCACAAATCTCCTGATAAAAATGGCACCTCACTTGTGTGGGTAGGCCTTGCGTCCGTGACATGAAATGCCCCAAAACACAACGTGGGCACATCATATTTTCCGAAAGAAAACAGAGCTGTTTTTTACAAAGTGCCTAGCTGTGGATTTTGGCCTCTAGCTCAGCCGGTACCTAGGGAAACCTACCAAACCTGCACGTTTTTGAAAACTAGATACCTAGGGGAATTCAAGATGGGGCTCTGTCCAGGTTCTGTTACCCAGATTCCTTTGCAAACCTCATAATTCGGCCAAAAAAACACTTTTTTCTCTCATTTCGGTGACAGAAAGTTCTGAAATCTGAGAGGAGCCACAAATTTCCTTCCACCCAGCATTCCCCCAACTCTCCCGATAAAAATGTTACCTTACTTGTGTGATTAGGCCTAGTACTTGCGAAAGGAAATGCCCCACAACACTATCTGGACACATCAAAATGATCAAATACAAAACTACCTGTTTTTGCAGGGGGCCACCTGCAGTTTTGGTCCTGGACTCAGCAGCCATCTAGGGAACCTACCAAACGCAGACATTTCTGAAAACTGGACACCCAAGGGAGTCCAGGGATGTGTGACTTGCGTGGATCCCCCAATGTTTTCTTACCCAGAATCCTCAGCAAACCTCAAATTTAGCTAAAACAATCACCTGTCTCCCATATTTCTGTGTGGGATCACTGCACCAGGACAAATTTCCTATCACCCAAAGTTCCCCTCAGTCTCCCGGTAAAATTGATACCTCACTTGTGTAGGTGGGCCAAGTGCCTGTGACAGGGAAGAGCCAAAAACATGTAGAAATTGAGGGGGAACCAAAGCGGGTCTTAAAAGGCAGTTTGAAAAAAAAGCATTTTTAGATTGACAAGTGCAGCAGAATTTTTATCGGTATAGATGAGACAATGTTGGGTGGTAGTAATTTTGTGGATTCCTGCAGATTCCAGAATGTTCCATCACAAAAATGTGGGAAAAATGTGTGATTTCCAGCAAGGTTGGAGGTTTGCAGGGCATTGTGGGTAAGAAAATGGTGCAGGTGCATCTGAAGCACACAACCCTGGAATCAACCAGATGTTTAGTTTTCAGATATGTCTAGGTCTTGTGGATTTTTCTACAGGGCAGCGTCCCAAAGTCAAAAAAGGGCAGCCATCACCATTCCAAGTGGGACGATTTTGAGAGTTACCAGTCTCTCATGGGCCAAATGTAAAACCAGAACCCAAAATAATCAAATGTCCTCTTGTTTACTGTGGGATAAGATTTTTAGTGTGTGGGAGGAGAGCTGAAAGACTCTTACCCCCTTCAGTTGGGGTGGGGGTATAACTAGGGCCATACTGGTTTGTAACCACCACCCCACTATTTGTTTTTTTAATTCCAGTAGCCTTTCTGCCCTCCGGGGTGTGGATCGGGGTAATTGCCCCATCTGTCCACTGGTGGGCAGAACAACTTTGGCCCCATTTATGTGGGGTGGGGGTATGGCCATACCCCCACCCTCTTATTTTGCAAAAAAAACCTCCCTAGTCTCTTGTGGGCTTTCTGCCCCTTTTGTGGGCAGATGGTTCTTTAAAAAATAGGCGAATCTGCCCCCAAGGGGGGCAGATATGGCCAACAGTAATGTGCCCTCGTGGGGAGTGAACCTTGCCCAAGAGGCAGCCCCCCCAAACAAAACACACCCATACACACACACCAATCCCTGTTGTCTAGTGGTTTCTGCCCCCCTTTGGGGGCAGATTGGCCTAACAAAAATAGCCTGATCTGCCCCCAAGGGGAGCAGAAATGGCCTAAATACAATTTGCCCCCTACAGGGGAGCCACCTTTGCCTAAGGGGTCGCTCCCCATACATAAAAACATAAAGTAAATATTTAGATATATATATCCCTGGTGTCTAGAGGTTTCTGTTCCCTCTGGATCAGATCGGCCCAATTATATTATTTTGCTCCCTGGCCCTTGCCCAAGGGGCTTCTCCCCTTATGGGTCAGTATAATAAAAAAAAAGTCCCTGATGTCTAGTGGTTTCTGTCCCCAGGAGGGGCAGAAGTGGCCTAAAAATTATTTGTCCCCATGGGGAGCGGCCCTTGCCCAAGGGGCCACTCCCCTCATGTCCATTTAAAAAACAAAATAAATCCCTGGTGTCTAGTGAGCATTTCTGCTGCCCGATCCCATCGCGATCGGGCAGAAGAGATGCTTGCAGAGACATGAAAGGAAAGGAAAGGAAAGGAAGGTCTCTGCTGGCCCCCTCCTCCAAGTGGAAGAGAAATGCTTTTGCATTTCTCTTCCTTATCACGCTGGAAGCATGCTTCCAGCGCGATGGGAGGTGACCTCTAATGAGGTTAGCACGTAATCGTGTGCTGACATCATCAGAAGTGACTGGGGGGGGCTGAGGGGGTTGGGGTGGAAGGGGAAGCGATTCCCCTTCCAGCCCTGACCTGGTGAGGGGGTGGCCCTAGTGCTCCCCGAGGGCCGGTAAACAGATGTAATGGTTACGTCCATGGCGCCTGTGAGGCGCAGCCATGGATGTAACCATTTCGTCCATGGCCTTCAAGGGTTTAAACTGATTACATAATTTATTGAAATAACCTTTTAATCTTACTTTTATTATAACTTTGTATACTTCCACATGCACATTTGAAACGTTTCAATATTCTGCTATACATAACCCAAGATCTTCCCTCAAAACACTCTCCTGTTCATTATTCAATGGGCTCTTTACAGATTAATTATTGAACATTTTTTTTATTATGATAATTTTTTCTTCAGATATAGATTAATTTGGTCTTGGTCTATAAACTGTAGGCTTAAACTGATTATACAATTGAAATATGTATTTAATCTTAGTTTTTGTATAAATCCACATGTACGTTTGAAAAATTACAATATTCAGATGTACAAAATCACAAAAAGATCTTTACTCAAATCAGTCTTTGCTTCATTATTTAATGGCCTACTTTACAGAATAATTATTGAACATTTTGATCATGGTTATGATTTGTTCAGTGATCCATGGAATCATTACTAATATCCACAGTTTCTAAATATCTACAATTTTTTTCTGGCTCTTCCTTACCTGTAACATGATTGGATCCTTACGTCAATTGTTTAAAAATAGGCCAACCAAATGTTGCTTATCTGAAGACATTTTTATGTTTCAAATAAAGTAAAGTTTTTGAGGGGTTTTATTATCTTAAACTATTTTCAAGTTTTGTAATATATTTTGTATCTTAGCCCTGAGAAAGTTCTTCATAAGAATGAAATGCAGTGGCTGTAATCTATTCTATTCTATGGCTACAAACAGATTTGTTTGGAATGAACAAATGGTGATAATAATTTGGATCTCTGTAAATTGACTATGATTGGTTGGCCTATTATTTGAACCTGCACATGTGCTGACCATACTTTGTTGTTATAATTATCTTGACAAAGGGCACCATTCTCATGTTACTAATAAGTGGAGAGTGTTATGGTTGGTCCCTAGTTTCCATTTGCACCTATAAAAATCAAAGAAATCTAGTACAAGATCAATATCAATATGTGTGGTACTGTCTATTGCCTTTATCACCAATTGTAAATCATTTTTACCAGAACAACACAGCCGAGACCTGTACATCTTCCTGTGCTAAATATTTTTAAAGTCTGGTTGCACTTTGACATGAAACTATGACTTTAAAGCCAAGTGTCAATATTTAACATACCTTCATAGATATTTAAAGAGACAGCAGGCCACTTTTCAGAAACAATATACACGGTGTAGCCAAGATGATGGCTTGAGGCTCCTCTGCCCGCCACTGGCAATCCCCAACAACCTGGCCACCCACGTCACTCACAGCACATCTATTTGGCCCCCGGGAGTGCTGCGACTCAGGGACGAGGGGACCTGGCAGTGAGTCCCAGGGACCGGAGACGATGGAGCGCTAGATGGACTGCATTGGGGCCTGTGCAGGACCCTTAGGCCAGCCCGACGAGTGCGAACTGACTGAGCTGCAGTTGTCACCGCAGCCCAACTGCCGGTGCTAGTCCTGAGAGTGCAGATGGGGAAGTGAGCAGCCAACACCACATAACATGGACCAGCAGTAGAGAGGGGGTCTGTGCACAGAAGCATCCGGCCAGCATGGGACACCCTAGCTAAGGCCACACCATCTTGAATGCAGGTGCAGCGGACCACAGTGGGCTGCTGTTTGGAGGAGGCCCCCCTCCCTTCACAACTAACAATGCAGTGAGAGAGACACCAGGGAGAGACAGGACAGGCGATATTCAGCTTGAAATGCTGCCCCGCCTGCTGCCCATTCCTGCACACATGCTTGAGGAGCAGAGGAATCCTGTGGCAAATTAAGGGCCAACTCCACTGAATAGGGAGCCTCACAGCAGAGATCATATCCCCCACATGGTAAGTGGGGAGGGGGTCCTAGGGGACCAACTGCCAGACCAAGGACATTGCTGCTGTCTGACCTCACAGACTGTGTTGAGCCACAAGCCTTTGTTGTCATGCTGGAGCACTTATGGGGCAGTGGTGAAAATGTTGTTATGGCCTGCAAAGTGACCCCCTGGATGCAGTTCAAACTAGATCCTTACACTCCTCCTCCATAGATGTAAGGGGGGGCAGGACCTGCACTGGACTCAACACTTCCCTGGTGCAGGGAGGCAGGAGAGATGCTGAAAGAGGAGCCACACTACAGGGCAGGAGCTTCTCTCTAGGAGCCAAAGGCTCCTGCAAAATCTGTCCTGTATACCTGCCATCCCTCCCTACCTGCATACCAGCCTCCCCTCCTTCTGGAGGGACAGATGCTACCTTGACCCACACCTGGCACACAACCCGGTGAACTCCAAGGCTGCCAACTGCCCAAAAAAGGACTCCCCCTGATAGACATGCTCTGAAAGGCAGCTTCCGAAAAACAGAATTCCCTCAAAGACTTGGCCTCCATGGAACCGACGTTCCCGACTGCAAAGGGTCACACCGAGGAAGCCCCTATTCCACGTTCATTCATGGCAGCACTCTTCAACAAGACATAGCTGACATAGCTGCCCTTCGAGAATTGGTTGCCACACACCTTACAGAGATTAAGGAAGATGTGATGGAACTGGGCCAGCAGGTGGTGGCCTCGGAAACCAGCGGGGATGCCAGATAGAAGGAGCTGCAAGTCCATAGATGTGAGTTGCTGAAACTCTGGGAATGGAATAACATACTGCAGGTCCACCTGGAGGACAGGTCTCACCAATCCAATATAAGAATCAAAGGAGTTCCTCCCCAGGTGGACTCTGCGGACATGGAAGCCTACGCAATTCACCTCTTTTACCATATAGTTCCTGACCTGGCCAACAAAAAAATTGTTCTGGATCACACGCATACGGCTGACAGCCTCTCCAACATCCCTGGCCAGCCTCATGACATTCTTACTGGTGTACACAGCTACCGCCTGAAAGAAACCATTATAAAGAAAGTACTGGACAAGAGCTCGATCTCTTTTGAGGGTGGGTGTCAAATTATGACTGTACCAGGGTTTGTCGCCCACCACACTGAATCGACACGTAGCCTCCGAACAGCACCCACCTTCCTCAACGGTATAGGGGTCAGATACAAATGTGGTCATCCTTACTGCTTAAGGTTTGTCTAGAATATAGAGATCCTCACCATTTGCACTTTGAAGGAGACCCACTCTGTTGTGGGGCTGCATATTGCACCTGGCAACTTGGACCACAAGGTCGTCCTGCATGGCACTAACCAGCACAAGCCATGCAGTAACCAGCAACAATGCACTACAAGGAGGGTCTCCATTAACCCTTCACAAGACACGAGCAATGAGTAATGCACAGCATTCTTCCAGCAATTCCAGGACTATGGCAATGACTGGGATCAGCAGTCAGACTAATCCCTGATCACCCAATCTCATATGCACCACCCCAATGCACCCGAAGCTTCGACCCCAATGGATTATGGGCCTGCCTTTAAAGCAGTCTGAAAGGTGGCCATTTTCGGTGCATATTCCCATTCGACTGAGCCAGGTTGGAGGAACCACCTTGCCCAGTTCAACAACACGTCTTATTCAGACTGACATCACATCTCAGTTTTTGCATTCTTCGAGGGCTCCCGCAGAGGGAGTGTTCTTTTTCCCTATTGACTTTCTTCCTGTTTCTTCCTCCTCCATTTTTGGGGTTTCACTCTTAATCATCCAGAACATCAGAGATCAATTGTATACACTCTCACAAGTACTTGGAATCCAGAATTCCCTAAAGCCTTCACCTGCATCACGCACCCCCTCCCTCGGATGGTTAAGGTATTGTGCCTCAATGTTAGTGGACTGAAAGGGCCAGAAAACAGGTTGGCCGTCATATCCCTTCTAGGAGTTTCCACCTGCAACATAGCACTCTTATAAGAGCCCACCTTATTAGAAAAGACCAGAACAGATTACAGTCTAGTAGTTTGCTAGATAGTGTTTCTCCTCAGGTCACTGTAATAAAGTGGGGTTGTGATTTTGCTGTCCAAAACATACGCATGCCAAATCATAGAGGCACAAGCAGACACACCAGGAAGTCTTCTCACCCTGTGAGCCACTGTGGGCACATACTGCTTAACACAGGCCATGTTGTATGTGCCCAATCACTACCAGGAACACTTCCACCTCCAGGCTCTAGGTTGGTGGCAGCCTCCCCTGATACGTACATGATAGTGGGGAGTGACTTTAACCTTGACTTTAATAACCCTCAGGATAGAGCACCTCAGAGACATTAACAAACTAGGGCCTTTATGAACTCTAGCAAACTTGGGCCAGAAGACATTGGATTGATTGATCCCTGGGGCTCCAGGCACCCCTAAGTCTATTCCTTTTTCTTGGTTCCCCACCAGGCCTATGCCCAGATCAATTACTTCCTAGTCTTCCCATGCATACAGAGAGAAATAGCAGTGGTGTTCCTTTCTGACTACTCCCCCATCACATTCACTTTGCGCATCGCAGGCCACTGTATCCTCCTTCGTCAATCGCAACTCAATGAGAAACAACTTTCCTATGACTCTACCAAGAAGGATGTCATTGCAGCCATCCAACACTTTTTGCTGTTAAAGACTCACCAGCCACTCTGATCTCACTCCTCAGAGAGACGTTGAAGGTGATTCTCTGGGGTCATTTATGGCTATCTCTGCCCACCTTAACAGGGAGAGGTAAGAAAAGTGAGCTGCCCTAATGGAGGCCACTGTGACAGCTTTGGAGGCGCCCCATCGGCAAACAGGCTCACACAGGGCTTGACAACAATTTACATAGGCCAGGAAAGAACTTCAAACATTGGACTGGGATAGTCTGAGTACACCCTGCTCTGCACTAAACAATATCATGCAGGCAGCAATAAAGCTGGTCACCTCCTCGCCCATAAACTGTGGGTCCAAACCCAGTGGGGTTGAATTTTGGATATCCAGGGGACAATAGGTCCTTGGGTGGGGAGTCACAACACAATTGTCCAGGCCTTCTCACAATTTTATAAGACCTTATATTCAGCAGAAGAAACGGCCCCAGAGGGGACCCAGAATCTCCTCAGCACCATGCATGTCACCATACTGCCAGAAAGGGCCGCCCTCTCCCTGGGGGCTGACATGCACAAGGCAGAAGTTTTAGCAGCCATCTCCAGGTTGTAGAAGGGTAAAGCTCCTTGGTCAGTTAGGTTTACCCCAGATTTTTACAAAACCTTTGGGCCCCAACTCAGCCCCATTCTCCCATGTCTGTATAACTCTTTTGATAAGAAAGATACTCTTCCCGCCACAATGAGAAAGGTGATGATCACCATCATCCCCAAGCTGGTGACGGCCCCTACCCTCAGTTTCTCTTATCATGCCATGTCGCTCTTCAACGTCAACATCAAGCTTTAGCCTCCCGCTTAAACACCTTAATGCCAGTTCTGGTCCTGCCACACCTGCTAGCTTCATCCCTGGAAGTGGCTGCAACTACAATAGTAAATGCCTTCTTCACCTGATAGCTAAACCGAATCAGTCACACATTCCATCATCAACTCTGTTGATGCTGAGAACGCTTTCCACTGTGTACACTGTGCACACTGGCAAGTCCTTGTACAGGTTATGGAGTGAGTGGGGCTTGGGCCGTGCTTCCTGTTTTAGATGTGGGTGAACTTCATAAATCCCATAGATAAGGTGAGGGTTACTTCTGCACCTTTTCCCATAGTCAGCGGCATCTGCCATGGCTACCCATTGTCTCCCCTTCTCTTTGCCATGCACATGGAGCCATTTGGAGAGATAATGCAAATAAACTCAGAGGTCCGAGGGATTTCCTTTGGTGCCCAGGAACACAAAATAGCCCTGTATGCTGATGATGTCATACTTTGCCTGACACGATCTGAGTCCTCCATCCCACACTTATAAACAAACTCAAGGCCTTAAGAATGGGTTGAGGCTTTAAAGTGAATATCCAAAAAAACACAAGCATTAAACCTGACCTTACTGCAGATGGAAAGGACTCTACTGGAAGACCTCATTCCTTTCCCTTGGGTGAGCAATGGTGTGCCCTATCTTGGACTAATGTTACTCCTTACATTGAGGGAGACTGCAGAACATAATTAGGAAGACCTCCTCAATACAGCATGCAGACACCTGCAATCCTGGAGGGCTGGGGCCTTCTCCTGGGTTAGCAGGATATCGGTAATGAAGATGATGGTATTGCCTCCTATATATTATACAGACCCTCCTCTTGAGCCCACCCCCCTTCAAACACTAGGTAGACTCCGGATCATGCTAGAGGTCTTCATATGAAATGAGAAACAGCCTCACATGGCCGGAAAACAAGCATACCTTCTAGTGGTAGGGAAAGTCCTGAATGTCCCACACCTTACTTATTATTACTTGGCTGCTCAGACTTGCTACTTGGTGGAGAGGAACAAGCCAATGACAGAAAAACATGTGTGTTTTATAGACCAGTCTATAGCAGGAATTCACATATGAAAGGTCCTTTGGCTTCCCAAAAAACACTGGCCATCTGGGACATGGTGGCATTGGAAAAGAACCTCATCACCCCAACTCTCCCCTATCTCCCGTTATCAGCAACCCAGAGTTCCCACCAGCATACGAGAACTCAGACTTTCTTACATGGCAAACTGCAAGCGCATTGGTGAACTCTTTAATCATAGGGGACTTATAGACTTCCCCCAACTTCAGTCCAACTGTGGCTGCAGTGCTGCACTGGCAGTACACAACAGTCAGACACTGGGTTACTCAACCCTCTGTCCACCCTCACACTTCCAGAACACTGAAAAAGTTTGAAAAGTGTGTGTTTATCAAATTGGATGATAAGCGTTTACTTTCTGAGATATAAAATTCCCTAAACATCCCACCCAAGGCTGGCAGGTCCCCAGCCCAGAGTCACTGGGATAGAGATCGGAAGTACATGTTTACACCTAAAGAGTGCACTGGCATCCTTCACAGAGCCCTTGCTTTCTACATTCTCAAACTTCTGCCTTGAAAATGCCTCAAACTCCAGAGATATCAGGAGAAAGTGCTTAGAGACACCTATATTATCTTTGAGACAGAAATCCTCCTCTAACCCAACTACATACTCTTGTGTCTCCCAAACCCACAACCATACCCACTTCACTCTGATATGGGAAGAGTGATGATGCTCGTGATCAGTGCCCCAGGCAGGAGCTCACAGCTAAATAGGGCTTGGATCCTGCCCGCACCCACACGGACGGAATCAATAAACTGTGGGATATCTTAGCTATGGAGAAACTCATAGCCTCCCTGGATCAGACCTTGCTCTGCTTTGACAAAATGTAGGCTCCATGCATTTGTTTCCTTGTGCAAGAGTTCACAGTACTCATATGCCCAAGCCACCTCTGATACGCAACCTCCTCACACTCACAGAATGGACTCATACCAGCCCATGGAGGAACTTCTTGGCTTCTTCTGACCATGCGTACCGTGAGCACTACATGGAACAGGACCACTTTTAATCAGGGATAAAATCACCAAATATATTCAACAAAGGAACCTCTGTCGCAGACTAGCACCTCACCTCAAAACACCACTCACTATACAAGGAAAAAAAACATAGGTGATGCATCTTTCTCTGTTCAAGCAGCCAAACTATGGAATTCATTACCTCCAAGCGTAAGATCCACAGATAACTATCTTATCTTCAGAAGACTACTCAAGAGTTTGGCTCTGTCCTACATAACCACCAAACGTCAACACTAATATATAGCATATTCCTATGCATGTAAACATTTATACTTTGATTAAATGTATGTATTTAAATATGTGTATTTATTTGCACAAATATGTATACTAACTATAGTTTGCAAAAATGTATGCAGCTATTCTTTAGGTCTCCTCAAAAAATGTATATATTACTTGTGGTTAAATATATATATTATTTTAGCCTTCACATATATATCTATATATATATCGGTCACTGCATGTGATTAGATGTTTGTGAGTCTCTGTTTTATTTATCTATCACAATATGTAAATAATATTATAACTATTTTATCTACAAGTGTTTCAATATTGAAATATTGAGGAAAATACACAATTAAAATAGAATATGAAAAACATATTTATAAAAATGCACAAATAAATGAGCTTCAAGAACAGCAACACTTAAACTCCGGAGTTCGTACAATACAACTTTATATCTCAATATATTATCTTTGTTATACATGTATGCCTTTTCTATGTACTTATGTATCTATAGAGTTATTGCTTTACTCCCACTGTAGAGCAAAAAAACCTTTGACTCACATCAATGCACTACTCCATGTCTCATCCTATAACTCTCTTTTTCCCTCTACCTCCACTATCTGACTCATTACAAACCTCATTCCTCTACTTCATCTCCATGGTAACACTTTCTAGCCTCTTCAATATACCTGTCTACGATAATATAACACACTAGACCAACATCCACAGCCTAGGGCTTTTCAGGTGTAAAGGTATGGTGATCATCCCAAGAAGAAACCACTATCCTCACAGATACCTAAGACATAATTTTAGCTGGGTATAGCTCATAACAGTCCTGCAAGATAGAACACACAAATATTGTCAAAGACATCCTGTATTCAACATTAAACATTAAAGTACTCATCATGGAAGCAAACCTATACAGGATGGCAGCAAGCAAAAAAATCACAGTGACACTATTGTGTATCCAACAGAATCAGAAACTCGATTCTAGTCTGTCACTCAGTCCTCTAATCTTGGGCTTTAGAGCACCTTAACTCTTACAGGACTGTGAGGCCAGACTACTGGAAATACAGTGTTACTAAAATCTCTGTAATGTAAAGTAGAGCAAGTCATTTTGGCATATACAAATTTGTTACACATTGCTCTCTAAAGTAAGATAAATGATGGAAGATTGTGTCAGGTTACTCAACCCCATCCTCACTGGAGGTATACACTTGTCAACTAGGGACATGCATATCTACCTTTGTGAAATAGAAGGTTTGGAACTATAAAGATCATAATGTATTGTTGAAAAAAGGGATTAAAACATAGAGTGCATCAGCTGGATAGCTGATCACACTGTTTCCTTTAGTGGCTGTAGCTTCTGTAATAGGCTTGCTCAGGAAACAATGTATGGCTGCCATCAGTCAGTCCCTCCAGTGTGCTGTTGTATACTGTGCCACTGGTCACAGATTCAGCCCCCAAAGCCTGTATTTGCTTCTTCTCTTCTTCCTACTTGGCTTCCCCTACCCATAGGTGATAATGGGGAGTGGACAAATCTACTCTAGGTATAACAAAAAACGACTTTACTGTTAGGAATTACAGCTCCTTATGCCTCCTGTGCAACATCGCTTAAAGATAAACAAGTGCTAAAACGCAGCCATAGCTGGCCACGTCATATCACTTTTTTTTACTTGCTGCGCTTAATGCACAAAAACAATGTGGGGGCAAGCAACAAGAGGGAGGTGCAGCGGAGGAGTCAGGGGATAGCTACAAAGGACCATGGGAGGAGGGGGCGAGAAAGAACCGCCAGTGGGTGGGAGTGAAGAAATAATTGACAGCAGGAAGAGGGTGAGGAAAAGAAACAATGGACAGTGGAAGGAGGGTGGGGAGGAAGCAACAAGGACAACTGGAGGAGGGCAGAGGTAAAGCAACTACAAGTAGTGTGAGGAGGGAGGGAGGAAAGCAACACAAGGGAGGTTTAGGGAGGAGGTATCTGGAAAAGCATGCGGCCAGTGCAAGGACACTAGCCTCAGAGAGGAAGCAGTACTTGATCCATAATCCATGGCAGGGACAATCACTGAAGCCCCAGCTGGAAGCCGAAGGTGAGGAGGAGGTGCTGACCGATAAGAAGCACGGAAACAAGAGTGACGTTAAAGGCAACTAATGGTAAGTAATGGGCTGGTTCTAAGCTTGCTTTTGGTTAAGAAGAGATTTTATCAACAGTGTGTTTGCACCGTTCAGGCAAAACATAAACATCAGGGTTCTTTTCCTTCACTGCTGTTGGAACTCTGGCTCCATCTCTTGTTTTGCTTGAGGAAGCAAAACCAAATGCCAGAGAATCTGAGAAAAGTTAGCAAATCACTCAGTTTGTTTATTTTGCTACTAATTACTATGGAATTTAGACTTACTTGCCCCAGGGAAGCACGAGGTGAGACTGTTTTGAATATTTAACTTGCATAAAAGAGAGAGGAGCAGCTAATGTAAATGACAGTAAAGTGGCATCATTTCACTGTAATTGATTCTCCTCAGCTTTCTATGCCTGCCTCAGTTTTTTTAGTAGTATCAGGGGTTCCAATAACTGTATTATGCTTACCTGCAGGTCAAGAATGGCTTCAGTTATACCACCTTCATCATCTACCCTTTCCTGCAACTCAGGGCCATAACTGCAGGGCGCAGCAAATAAAGGCTGGGGTGCCAACATCGACACATTAGGAAAGGCTACCAGAAGACAAATACAGCCTTGCCTTACACAGGGCACATGTCTGTAAGATCTTAAAATTATATATATACTGACTGTTGACCACCTATGTTGGCTACAAATTTCCATAGTCCAGGCTTAACCTGAAAACTGTCTTGTCTCCTGTCCTCATGAGCAGACACTGGACATCCCTGTTGTAGGAGTTGAAACTATAAAAATCTGCCCAGCTTCTGTCATAGCACGGGTAGGCTATCATTTTAAGGCAAACATCTGGCTTATTGTCTAGCAATTGCTTTGTCATGCCTTCTTTTTTAGACAGTTCCATCTGTAAAGTGCACTTTTCCTGTTCTCTTTATAAACTGGATTTGTTTAGATGCGCACATCCAAAATATCATTGCAGATTTTAAGCAGCTCCAAAATATTTCTAAATTTAACAACTGATCTCTGCTGATGCTGCCTCTACCTTTTTTTAAAACCAGCTATTTTGATCTTCTTAAAAATGGACCATGAAAATAATGAGAACTAGAGGTGCATCGCTGTTAATTGTAGTTACTGTAGCACCCACACATTATGCTTTATTGTGCATTTCACCAATGTTTCGGTCTGGCAGTTCTAGCCTAAAGTTCATTGGTAAACCAGCAGAAGTACATGAGTATGCTGTAGTGTCGCGGTGAAAGCAGCGACAAGAGAGTGCTTGCACCTCGGGAACCCAGAGATGTCCAGCGGGGGCCGAGTACAGGAAGAGGAAGGGGAGGTACTTAGGGAAGGTAAGAAGGTTGGGGATGGTTCCACGCCCGTGAGTGCTGAATAAAGAAATACTAACCCTATTCTCTTTTGCAGTGGTTTGTCAACAACTTGAAAACTGGCGACAAAGAAAAACTAACTCGGAGTATGCAACCTTGGGACCCGACCCCGGTCGCATCTGCATATGGTGTGGCTCGCAGTGTGTCAATCACACTGCTGGCCATAGTGCAGAATGCGGAGCCCAACCCAATCGCACTGAAGATGCTCTCCTCCAGGATCCAGGAAGAGGCACCGGGAGTCCACCCCAGCTACCTCTACTTAACACAATCTGGCCCACAGCAGCCAGCAGGAGGTAAAATGACTGACCTCCACAGACCCTGGAAAAACATGCTGAAAATCTTGTGGTAACTCCCGTAAGACTACAGCTTTCTCCAGCAGTTATCTTGAAGTCAGGCAGCTCAGCCAATGTGCTGCAAGAACAGAGGGGTGCCATTTTGAGGTCAGGCACCCATACAAGCTGTTGCTCGCATGACACATACGAATCAAGACTCTCTGACTCCCGTGAGTCACAATCTCTCACACCAATCTCATAAGACAGTGAGGAGTACAAATGCATGTTCGCAGACCACAACAGAGTAAAGAAATATCCAATGCTCCATCTCCAAATGGGAACACACTCTACCACATTTGTGCTAGACAGTGGTACATCCCTCAACTATATCAGTGTCACAGAGTACAACAGGATGAACCAGAAGGACAAACTACACAAAGCGGCTGTGCAAACCCACACGTGGATGTCCAAAGACCCTCTACCATGTCTCGGGCAGTTTCATACACCTCTCACGTATAAAGAGTGGACCATATAAGCACAGATTCATGTGATCGAAGGGCCCGAAGTAGATTGCCTCCTCAGCTTGCCCACTGCCAAATGACTGAGGCTGGTTGCGATACTATATAGAACGGAGGACAAATCAGACATTGTGCGCCGGTTTCCAAAGCTATTCATGCAACTAGGGAAGCTGGCTCGCTTCCAAGTCCGCCTGCACATAAATGAACAAATGAAACCAATGGCTAAGCATCACAGAAAGGTACCCTTTTGCCTCCAACAGGCGGTCAAGGACGAATTAAGAGACCCCCTTAGGGCTGACATCATAGAGAGAACTGCTGGACCCACCCCATGGGTGTCCCCGGAAGTGGTGGTGCCCAAACGAGGATCCAGTGGCAAAGTGCTTCTATGTGTGGACATGAGATCTCCAAACACTGCCGTTGAACGGGAAAGACATCTGGGACCCCACATCAGCAACATGATCACACTACTCAATGAGGGGAAAGTATTCTCCAAGCTGGATCTACACAAGGTCTTCCACCAGCTCGACTCCATGAAAGTTTGCGTTACATCACCACACTTTCAATGCATTAAGGGTTACTTCAGTACAACTGGCTCAGCTTCGGCATCTCATAGGCAGCTGAGATATTTCAAGAAGTGACAAACTCCGACACATTCCCAACACTCTTAACTATAGCAACGACATTCTTATATTTGGAGCCTCAGTCAAAGAACATGACAAAGCCCTGGATCAGGCATGTCAGGATCTTATGGAGGCCAACCTACCCTCAATAAGTACAAGCATGAGTTTCACAGGTCCACTCTGATTGTTTTATTATGGACACATGTTCTCTGGTGAAGGGATAAGGCCAGACCCTGAGAACGTCAAGGCCCTCACAGACACCCCTCAACCCTAGGTCTCAGGGGATGTTTGGTCATTTCTGGGAATATCCAGTTACTATATCTGGTACAAGCAGACCAAAAAAGGTCAACAATTCGGGTGGTCGACGAGATGTGATCAAGCATTCAATGCAATCAAGCACAGTGTTGAGTCAGCGATCAATCTGGCATACTTCAATCCCCATAAGAAGACCGAGATCACTGTAGATGCCAGTCCAGTGGGACTCGGGGCCAACTTAGGTCAGTATGAAAAAGATGGCGATCAAAGATACAAAGCATATGCCAGCTGTAGCCTGACTGACTCTGAGAGCCCATACTCGCAGCTGAAAAAAGAAAATCTGTCCATTGTCTGGGCCTTCCACATATTCATATATGGGAAACACTTCACACTCATCACGGACCATCAGGCATTGATAACCATATCCACAAATCCTGAGTTAAGATGCCACCCAGGATCAAGCAATAGGGAATTTGACTGTAAGAATACACATACACCATCGTACATAAACCTGGAAAAGCAGCAAACCCAACAGATTACATGCCAGGGCACCCAAAAGCATCCTCTAATACGAGACCATCAATAGCAGAGGAGAACATTCACTTTGTCATTGCTCAAACAAGACCACTGGCGGTCTCCGTTGAAGCCATCATCGATGCCACTGCAGCAGATGCCACACTACAAGACGTGACACGACGCATAAGAATGAATTGGTGGGGCTACATGGAAGAATCCAAATCAACCAACTCACTGGCCTCAAGGAGCTAACATTCTTTTGACACCTAAAGGATGAACTGTCCATTGCAGGGGATGGTCTACTGCTCAGAGAAAAAAAGAATTGTCATTCCGAAGAATCTGCGTCAACGGGTGGTCAACTTAGCTCATGAGGGACATCGAGGCATAGTAGCCACCGAAAGAGCCCTAGGAGAGCGTGTCCGGTTTCCTTTCATGGACATGACTGTCCACAATGCAAATTGGTCAGCTGAGAAGAACCTCCCTGCAGCACTGCAAATGTATGAACTACCAGACAGAGGGGGTGATTCAGACCTTGGCGGACGGCAGAGGCCGTCCGCCAAGGTTCCGCCGCCGAATGACCGCACCGCGGTCAAAAGACCTCGGCGGCCATTCAGACATTTCCGCTGGGCCGGCGGGCGCTCTCCAAAAGAGCGCCCGCCGGCCCAGCAGAAATGCCCCTGCAACGAGGACGCCGGCTCAGAATTGAGCCGGCGTAGTTGCAGGGGTGCGACGGGTGCAGTTGCACCCGTCGCGTATTTCAGTGTCTTCAAAGCAGACACTGAAATACTTTGCGGGGCCCTCTTACGGGGGCCCCGCGGCACCCCCTACCGCCATCCTGTTCATGGCGGGTTTCCCGCCATGAACAGGATGGCGGTAGGGGGTGTCTGAATCCCCATGGCGGCGGAGCGCGCTCCGCCGCCATGGAGGATTCATTGGGGCAGCGGTAAACCGGCGGGAGACCGCCGGTTTACCCTTTCTGACCGCGGCTGAACCGCCGCGGTCAGAATGCCCTCGGGAGCACCGCCAGCCTGTTGGCGGTGCTCCCGTGGTCGGTGACCCTGGTGGTCACCGGCCGCCAGGGTCAGAATGACCCCCAGAGTCTGGCAACATGTAGCAACAGACTTCTTTCGCTTCTTACAGTCCGGCAAATGCATCCTCCTTATAATGGGTGAATATTCCTGATTCCAGATCGCACAACAAGTATCGCCCACTAGGGCAGCCACCACCATACTGGGGCTGGATGAAGTCTTTGCAGCATGGGGAATCCCGGAAGTAGTCAAGACAGACAACAGCCCTCCCTTCAACAGTCCAGTGTTTGCCGGATTTGCCAGACACCTTAACTTCAGACATCAAAAGATCACTCCCCAGTGAGCCCAGGCCAAAGGGATGGTGGAGAGGTTCATGGACACTCTGAAGAAGACCATACAATAAATTGAACTGGCCAGAAGGGATGTCTAGGCTGCCCTGAATGAAGTACCGAACCACACCCCACAGCAACATGAGCAAATGCCCGGCCACCCTAACTCTAGGCCGTACTATGTGCACCAGAATACCCACCTGGGAGAACTCAGCTCACCATGTCCAGGAAGCCACTGATCCTGACAAGCTAGCGGGATGGACAGAACAAAGAAAGCTAAAATGAAGGAATACGGGGACAGGCATCGGAGGGCCCAGCCTTCGACAAACAGGAAAGGCACAATGGTCATGCTTTTTTGGAAGATAAGATGGTGACTCAGAACATCACTCACTTCAAGAAATGTAACACACTATCCGAAGAGGCAACATCTGGCATGGACAGCGATGTCACCAAAGATGCTCTTACAACAGCCGCAAGATCGTGTCCGCCCCTTTCATCGGCTGTGGAGGAACCTACACCATCCACCTCAGCAAGTCGACCACAGCGTGCACGTCGCAGGCCTGCGCATCCCATAGAACAAATATAATGGATGCCTCCCAAAACAAACTCATCTATGTAAGCAAAGGAGATGTAGTGTCACAGTGAAAGCCATGCCAAGAGAGCGCTAGGACCTCGGAACTAGGAAATGTCCAGCGAGGGCCCAGCGCAGGACGAGGAAGAAGAGGTACTTAGGTAGAGCAAGGGTTGGGGACGGTCACACACGTGCGAGCGCTGAATAAATAAATACTAATCCTACCTTTGTGTTCAGTGGTTTCTTGCCGACTTGGCATATGTCAAAACTACTTGCATTAACATCTTGTGGTACAAAAACAAAGACTGCATTCTAAACTTTGATTTTATACCCACAGTATTGGTTATAAAGAGAAACTTTGAAGTATGTGCCACAGTAGATTTCCAGAACAGGATTTCCCTCGCTTTTATCCATCCTCACCAGTTCAGTTCTCTAAAGTAAGCAAAAGACCACACAAGGTGCTACACAACACTCCTTTTCAATAAACCCTTTGTACAAATATCGACCTATAAATAGAACGAAAAATAATTGTAGATTGCCGTCTGTTGATGGACACGAGAGCAGCTGAAGCAGATAAAAACTGTTCAGGGAACCACGATCACTGGTTCATGATTTTACACCGATTTATTCTTTTATCAGATCATGAGTCATGCGAAATAAAACATTGTATCTTGTAATGACCAGGTGGATCTTGCCACTATTGTAAGTTTAGTACTAAGTAAAGCTGTCCAAGGCACTAGTGCTGTCACGGGTATACTACAGGAATATATTTTACACTCAAGAAGAGATGCAGATTCAACAAAGGGTTTGTTAGCAACATATCAAGGCCTAAACATTATCTGAAAAAATCCGGTGAGCTAAATATCATTTACAAGAATGTTGCCCCTTTGCAGTTAATAATAAAAAAGTACATAAATGTTTTCGTTTTTCTTGTAATTATTTATTTGTGGCATATTTATGACACAGTATTTATGTTACTGATATTCTGATATACATGCCCCAAAATTACAGAGGTTCCATGATAAAGCTTCCTTTGTGAAAGCATTCTATCTCACTAATGGCCCCAGGAAACTAGGCTGGTTCCAGAGAGAGGAAAGCATTCAATATAAAATATGATGTATTATTTACGAAGCCTGCCAGGGAGGAAAGTGGAATACTTTATGAAAGCCCTCCTCAACGAATCTCAAAGGAAATAAAACATTGGCCATTAGCACATGAAACCCCTTTGTACATTATTCTTAACATTTTAAACTTTCACACCATCGCAGGCCTTCCTATTGACCATATCTCTTTATGTCTCAGTTATCTTTATAAACAGGCTTCTGCGTGCATCTTGGCTAGTTGCTTTTGTCTGGGAGCTGTTTTCTCACCTTGTTGTGTTAGTCAGTTAAGCAAATTAATTGCTTCTTCTTAGGAAAAACAAAGAGAACTCTTAACCCTTAAAAATGACTTCCACCTTGGGTTGGTCCTGTACAATCAGCCACCTGGTATCTGCAGAGGTATGACTAACGTTGGGCCTTCTATAAACTTCCTGTCCTCGGCAGGAGATTCTCGAAGAATATTTTGATAGTGTGGTTCACTGCTCCTAGTGTTAATTGGTAAAGACGTGTTGAACTGGTGAACCTGTCTGCACAAATTCCAAGTATGGTTGTCAACGAAGGCCTGCTCGAAGGGTCTGGCCATGATCCGTTGCAGGTTTGATCTCCTTCCAGCTTCAGTGACCTGAAGGGTTTTACTTGTCATTCTAATAATATGATTCTTGACTCTAATGCTGTTTATGATCAATCATTTCAATATGACTCCCAGTTTTTTCAATTGGGTCCTCCACAATAACCTTCTGCTACTACAGACAGAAAAACAATTAAGCAGGACGCTTTCAAAAAGACAATGCCTGGACACCTTGATAGGGAAGTTTCCATATACTGCTTGCCCGTTTTAAATCTGTAGTTATTGTTGACGAGCAAAGCACAGAGCTCCCTGTTGCTAATCTTGCTTGATGCACGTTTAATCACCCTTGAATTTAGATTCCGTGCTGCTTTCTCTCATTTGATTTCCAAACCTTCTTTCATTATGAGGTGGCACAGAATATAAAACTGAGCATTTGAACTCATCATCACAGTTGTTTTGAAGTTCAACTTGCTCGCTGTTGAGATTAATGCAATTTTATTGGTGCGCAATATTAAACTTCTTCCATTAACCTTCTTTTTCTGAGTCACCATTTTTCAAGGCATTGATTTATTTTCAGCATAGAAATTGGCAGGAAGACATGACATAGGAAGACTAAGTACCAACCAACCCTGTTGTTATTTTTATTATTTTATAATGCAGTGCATACCTTGCGATTTTAACTTGTTAGTACCACAGAGACGTGCTATATAAAGCGCATGAATAAAGCAAACACCATCTTTCATTATTGCGTCACTTCATCCATTGATACATTGTTACAACGAACGTTCACGCACCTTCACTCAGGAGCAAGCTCGAGCTCAACCATTCAATAACAAAGGACAAATACAGGACAGATCAGATATAGGAAAGCACACCCCAAAAATATAAGATATTTCCACTGCTAAGAAATGGGGACAGAAAGGTGATGAAAAGGCTTATGCATAACTAGAATGTATCACAAATAACCTTGTCAGGCTGAACCACAAAAGTCACCAAACAAACCTGTGCTTAACCCCTTTAGGGCCACAGACATAACCATTAAGTCTGATTACCAGCCCTCAGGGGAAGCGCTAGCGCTCACCCCGAGGACCATCCCCCCAGGTCAGGGCTGGAAGGGGTATTGCTTCCCCTTCCCCTTCCACCGCCGACCCCCCCCCGAGCCCTCGACCCTCCCCAGTGACATCTGATGACTTCAGCACACAAGAGCGTGCTGACCTCATCAGAGGTCACCTCCCATCGCGCTGGAAGCATGCGGAAGAGAAAAGCTCAGCATTTCTCTTCCACTCGGGAGGAGGGGGGCAGCAGAGGCATGAAAGGAAAGGAAAGTCCTTTCCTTTCCTTTCATGTCTCTGCAAGTATATCGGGCAGCAGAAATGCCCACTAGTCACCATGGATTTTTTTTTTCTTTGAAATGGACATGAGGGGAGTGGCCCCTTGTGCAAGGGCTGCTTCCCAGGGGGGCAAATCATTTTTAGGCCATTTCTGCCTAATATAATTAGGCCGATCTGCCCCCAGGGGGGGCAGCAAACCCCTAGACACCAGGGATCATTTTTTAGTTTTATTATTTTATGTGCAGGGAGCGACCCATTCGGCATGGCAAAATCTTTTTAGGCCATTTCTGGCCCCAGGGATCTTATACTAACACATAAGGGGAGCGGCCCTCTGGGCAACGGCGGCTCCCCGGGGGGGGGGGGAATATTTTTAGGCCTTTTCTGCAACCCCTGGAGGCAGATAGGTCTAATATAATTAGGCCTATCTGCCTCCGGGGGGCAGAAACCTCTAGACACCAGGGATATATATATATATTTTAATTTACTTTATGTTTTTATGTAAGGGCCACTCCCCTGGAGGGCAAATTGTATTTAGGCCATTTCTGCCTCCCTTGGGGGCAGATTAGCCTATTTTTGTTAGGCCAATCTGCCCCCAAGGGGAGCAGAAATCACTAGGCACCAGGGATTGATGTGTGTGTTTTGTTTGGGGGGGATGCCTCTTGGGCAAGGGTCGCTCACCATGGGGGCACATTACTGTTGGCCATATCTGCCCCCTTTAGGGGCAGACCAGCCTATTTTTGGATGGCCCATCTGCCCCCATGGGGGCAGAAAGCCCACCAGAGACCAGGGAAGATTATTTTTCCAAACTAAGAGGTTGGGGGTATGGCCATACCCCCACCCCAAATAAATGGGGCCAAAGTTGTTCTGCCCACCAGTGTGCAGATGGGGCAAGTACCCCCAATCCACACCCCGGGGGGCAGAAAGTCTACTAGATGGCTTGGAATTAAAAAAAAGAAAAAATTACTGGGGTGGTGGCTACCAACCAGTATGGGCCTGGTTATGCCCCCATCCCAACTGAAGGGGGCAACAGTCTTTCAGCACTCTCACTGCACACTAAAACATCTTATCGCACGGCAAGCAAGAAGACAATTGACAACTTGCTAGTAGCCTTATTGCCCATAGAGCAGAGTGCATTGGCATTCTGGAGTAGGACATGTAAAACATTAATGTTTCACATGTCCTTACAGTGGAAAAACGTGAAAAGCTTTTTATATTGTAGCAAGGCTCGTTGCTTCCATAGGAAAACACTTGATTACATTATAACACATAGTAATGATATATTTTGATTGGTAGAGGAAGAAAGGTTCTGCCCTGTTGGATTTACGGAGAGCAGGGCACTGTGTGATAGCAATTAGGAGAACACAAAGGAAAAGCTGTAAATGTGGGTAGGGCTACCCCTAATAGTTTTTAGCCTATTGGGAAGGGAGGGTGCAGGAGTTTCCCCTGCGCACAGGATTGTGCCAGGCATAAATGTGGTATTCAAAGTACCTTCGGGCAACAAGACCCTGGACCTTGAAGTCAATGACAGTGGCAAAAGGGACAGCTGGAAATTGAAACCACCTGGTGCCCTGCAACGATAGACTAAGGACTTTGTCTCCAGCTGAGTTTAGGACCAGAAGAGTCTCCCCAGGGACAGTGGTGCTGGCCTGCTTATGCCTCTTAAGGACCAATTAGGGGAAGATCTGGATTCCGTTGCCACCCAAAGGCCACGCAAGACAGCCAGGAGGCTCTGAGGATTGGGAGTGTGGTCTGCTTGCTGGTATTAAAGGGGCATCTAGTAGCTGGGGCTCACATCCAAAAGCAGAAAAAGGAAAAATTCCTCAGAATCAGCCTGTCGGGTCCGAGTTATGCCAGGTTAAAGATGTGACCTTTGCAAATAAACTAAGCTCATTGTGCTCCGTTGCTATTTCTAGCCCTGGGGTGGAACAGGGCCAGGAAGTTGATGCAACAGTGTATTAAAAATGTATGGGGAAGAGAGGTGTGCATGGGGATCCCCTCCCAAGTCTTACCAAGAAGGAGAAGGAAGGCTTAGGAGATGCTCACAACCAAGCCTGTGAACGAATCTAAGGGAGGCAGGCTCAACCCCCCTTAGTCTCCCGATCAGTGGCAGGAGGCACACAATGCTCTGCTTTCATCTGCTGGAAGCAGCACAGGCGGGAGCACAAAGGATGACAGCTCCCATATGGGAATTCAGTGAGACTGAGACTGGGGGGGGGGGTTTGGAGCTCCCCTTGCTGGCCCCCAACAGCTTATGCATATGTTTCTTCTTTTTGGTGACCAGTGGAGGGGCATGGGCACCACCAATGGTATGTACCGGTGTTGTGGGAGCTGTATAAAGTATAGCAGCCCTCTCATAGTTTTTTTAAAAACTCACTGTCTCCTAGGTAGTTGAAGACATAACCCCAGGAGAGGTTTTCTATTATTAGTGAAAGAATATATTTAGTTCTCTTTTTTATCTATGTACCTGGGCCCATATTATACACATGACATATTGTCCCTGTTTGTCATTTAGTACACCTTATATGTGGTACACCTAGTACAGACCGGGATAGCACATCTTATAATGATGGATGCAATATCAATCGGGGTAACCACAAACTTTCACTGCCATAGGGGCAGCATATTCAGTGAAATATGGAATTATTGTTTGCAAGCCACTCTTGCCCTCATTATGACATTGGCGGTAAATGCCGCTGGTGAATATCCTTCACCATATTATGACACACACACACCAATCCCACGGAATACAGCCACATACACAAATCCGCCAGATCAAAGGTCAGTGATAAAGTGGCAGTCCCAAAACCAACACCGTTATGCCAACAGAACAACGGCCACCACATTGTGACCCACAAATCACCATGGCGGACATTCAAAAGCAGTAAACCGTTGGCCGTACATACCGCCGCGCTCACAATGGCTTCCACATACAAAACAACACTACATTGCCAATTCAAACAACACACACCTGACACCCATATACACACCACACCCACACACCCACGCCACTATAAAACACCCACCCACATTACCCACAACCCTTTACCAACAACTATTGCCACCACGAGACTGAGAAGAAGAGCACAGAAACAACAAGACACACACACCACTCACACCCATACACCCCTCACGCACTCCACATCATACACCCTCACCAAAACACATCACACAACACCAACAGCACTACAGAGGCACCCCGGTTTCAATGAGGAGGTGTTAATGGTCATGTTGGAGGAAATTGTCAAGGTAGAGCCACAGCTCTTTGGAGAACAGGTGCAGCAGATATCAATAGCAAAGAAGATGGAGCTATGGCGGAGAATCGTGGACAGGGTCAACGCCGTGGGACAGCATCCAAGTACAATGGACGACATCAGGAAGAGGTGGAAAGACTTACGGGGGAAGGTACATTCCATTGCAGCAAGACACCAGCTGGCCATACAGAGGACTGGCGGTGGACCCTCACCTCCTCCCCCACAACTCACAGCATGGGAGGAGCAAGTCTTGGCATTACTGCATCCTGAGGGACTCGCCGGAGTTGGTGGAGGACTGGACACTGGTAAGTCTACTTTTAACAATTATCACCCCCATACCTGCATGCCATCACACACCCTCTCCCTCACTCCCATCACTCCACCACATCCCACACACTCCACCATCACAACTCACTAATCCCAATACCAGGCCCTGCATGCTGTACCAATGCAAGGACACCCCTCCCAGCCCTGCATGGACACTCATCACCAGAGCATGCACAGCATAGGGAAACTATCATAACCACAATACACCAACATACACAAGCAAAAGCTGGCATGGGAACAACAACCATAGAGGGGAAGCTACAGAAGTACAAATGTCAGACACATCATGCATAATACATCATTTACATCCCCACACTATCACTGGAGAGGAGGTGCCACCACTATCCAGTACCCCAAAAAGAAGAGGCCCACTGTGATGACAGTAACTCTGGACTTCAGGATCTGGACGATCTACTTGGCCCATCAGGGACAACTGGACAACTGGTCACACAAGCTCACTCACAGACCACCACGCAGCCTCCCCCATCAGGAACCAACACCACTGCACCCACCCAGCTTACCCACACCTCTGTTCCCAGGACACATCAATCAGCAGTGTGCACACCTGTACAGGGACTCCAGGCCACACCTCACCCACAATACAGCCAGGGACCTGGGGTCAGTGGCAGTGGGCACACCATTCAGGGGACAGAGGCACAGGCCAACAGGGACACTGGGAGGACTGCTGTGTGCCAGGAGGAGGACAGGACCACGGAACTGACTCTCCAGGATGCACTCTCCGAGATCCTGGAAGCCTTCCAACATTCCCAGGACACAGTGGACCAGATCCCAGAAAATGTGCAGGAGAACAGGTGGCTGCAGGAGGGACAGTTTCAGGGGATCAGGGAGGACTTGCAGGCCATTAACAACACCCTGATCTCCATAGCAGGGGGTGCTGGCAGACATGGTCAACATCATGAAGAAAGCACACCAGCGGGCCCATGCCACTAGCCAGTCATCTGATCAGCCCTTCAATTCTGCTGCAGCTAGTGGCCAGGAGGCCCCGCCACAGGACCAACAGACCACCAGCACCCCTCCCCTGCAGAAGGTGAACCACCCCACAAACATTCCCTGTGAACCAGACAGAAGCCAGAGACACTTGCCAAGACCACTGTCAGGAAATGAGACTCTCCTGATTGTCCCACTTGTGTCCCACTTAGTCACCTTGTCCACCTTGATCTGCCATTGCTCCCCTTCCTATGTCCCCATGGACAATGCACCTGTGCTACAAACAGACTGGAACAATACCCTGGACTTTCCTCCATCATCACCCCATTCTATTGCACTTTCCCCTCTACATATTAGCACAATAAGTAAACACTCTTGGATAAAACTCGACTACTAGTATTTCATGTATTGCAAATTTGTATTGACTGAAACAGCTACAACCATTGCAAATTAACTGTAGGTAGTATGAGCATAGAATTAATGGCCTGTGGCTGGCTGTTGGGATCACACCAAGAGAATGTTGTCATATCACCAACATTTGCAAAATGAATATCCATAGGTAACAGTAAGTAGGGGAAAGAAATGGGTAATGCCAGGATGCCAATGCCACACAGAATACACCAATAGTCATAGAAATGTGAAGTAACACCTTCTCACTTGTGTGTTTTGGAAGAATTGATGTATCACTGATGTTCTGTTGTCCACATCCTCATTCTCTGCCACCTCATCCTCGCTGCCCTCGGGGTCCACTGCTGCCACAGGGACATCTCCAGTCTCCTTCTCCTGCAGGAAAGGTACATGGCGTTTGAGGGCCAGGTTGTGCAACATGCAGCATGCCACTACTATCTGGCAGACCTTCTTGGGTGAGTAGCACAGGGATCCACCTGTCAGATGAAGGCACCTGAACCTGGCCTTCAGGAAGCCAAAGGTCCTTTCAACGATCCTTCTGTTTCACCCATGTGCCTCATTATAACGTTCTTCAGCCCTTGTCCTTGCATTTCTTACAGGGGTCAGCAGCCATGAGAGGTTTTGGTAACCTGAGTCACCTGCAAATATTGAGGGACAACATTTAACCACACACTATCTTATATGGCCAAGACCATAGGCATACACCAACATATACTGGGTGGGAACAAGGGCTCACCTATTAGCCACACTCTGTGCCTCTGTAGTTGGGACCTCACATTTAGGCACTGCTATTCCTCAGGACAAAGGCATCATGCACCGACCCTGGATACTTAGCATTGACGTGGGAGATGTACTGGTCCCCCAGGCACACCATCTGCACATTCATGGAGTGGAAACTCTTACGATTCCTGAAACCTGTTTATTCTGGCGGGAGTTACGAATGCAATATGTGTTCTATCAATCGCCCCAATTATATTGGTGATATGTTCCATTGCATAAAACCCGGCCTTCACAGTGGCCAAATCCTCAACCTGGGGGAAAGCAATGTAGCTGCACATGTGTTTTATCAGGGCAGACAAGACTCTTGCTAGCACGATTGAGAACATTGGCTGTGACATTCCTGCTGCCAAGCCCCCTGTCTCTTGGGAAGAACCAGTTGCTAGGAAATGGAACACTGATAGAACCTGCACAAGAGGGGGGATCTCAGTAGACTGACGGATAGCTGATATCAGGTCAGGTTCCAGTTGGGCTCACAGCTCTGTGACTGTGGCCCTGTCCAGTCTATAGGTGAGTATTATGTGCACGCCCTCCAGTGTAGCCAAGTTCACACAGGGGTATGTCTCCATCTCCTATTCATCCGCAATGGTAGGTATTTAAGGGACACAAGAGTGAGTAGGCTGTCACAAACTGAACAATCGAGCTACAACAGCAGTCCTCATCATCCAAACATGTTATGGGACAGTGTAATTTATAAAGTATGTGCCTATTTATCCTGTGACAAAGCAATGAGCTATCTGTGTGCCAATGGTGATGCAAACGGGTATGGTGGGTCATTTCTGTGACAGGCTGTACTGTTTGTCTTATGGTGTTCTCCTGACTGTATTGCCTCTGCAGGTCAGCGCCCATCAAAAGAAAGTAATATGGTGTGCCATCGCCAAGCAGGTGCGGACCCTGGGGGTCTATGGCAGGCGGAGTACCCACTGTCGGAAACCATGAGAGGACCTGAGATGCTGGGCACAGAAGACCGTGGAGGCCCAGCTGGGGATGGCCTCGCAATGAGGAAGGGGTGCCCGTCGGACCCTGACCCCCCCTGTTGAGCCGCATACTGGCGATTGCCTACCCTGAGCTGGATGGGTGCTGAGGACATCACAGCAGCCACAAGGGGTGAGTGCAGAGGCTATCATTGCAACGTGTGGCATATGTATATATATATATAAACAGCCACAGCCAACATGTGTTTCACACAAAGAGCTTCTGCGGGGATGTTGATTAAGAACACAAAATGTGCATAGATAAATACATTGGTCAAACAAGGGAAACACCATACAAAGCATATTAAATAAGAGATGTATACATACTCTACACATATCAATTCACATATCATTTCATATTTGCTGAAGACCTACAGGATACAACCAGGTGAGAGATGTGTAAACACTGTGCAAACATTAGGTTATAGTGACTGAATAACCACTATACAATATGGCATACCAAGAGGAGTTAAAGGAAATTATATCATAGTAACCTTCTGAACTTGGCATTACAACACTTGGTAACCATGATGTACATTGTATTGTCGCAGTCAGTTATTACTAAGACATCATTCAAAACAGGCAGGTAAAATGATAAAATGCATTTGCTTGCAACACAGCAACACATAATAAAATGAAGTAACTGATTCTGTTAATCTACATCACTCTGAGGTGAGTTGCTGAGTAATACCAGCTGCTCACTCACATTTCTGATTGTTATTATAAACAGTTCCAAAATTTGCTGAGCGATTCATACCTAGACATATACATTACAGATTTCCATGTCTCACCTTTACTTACCAATTCCAAATGCCCGCTGTAGCACTCAATTGTTACTTCCGGGTCAAAACTCTGCCCGTAAATACATTATCACCCAACAAATCCACTTACAATTGTTTTAAAAAACATTTAAATCATGGATGATACTCATCTTTGAACCCCACAGCTGTTAAAGGCATTGAGAAACAATATCAACATATCTTTGTAATGAGGGTACCTTATCATTATGGGCACATAATGTTAGCCATAGGCCTGCATCCTGTGCTCTTTAGCCTAGTTGCAATTCATTTTATTCATTTTTAATTTCTGAGTAGAAGCTCTCTTCTGTGGTGATGTTTTTTTTCACTTTATCTTATATGCTTTTAGCACAGAAACTGTTTTCATTCTTTATACTCTGCCATTTTCATTCTGTGCTCTGCTCAAGGCTATCTCCAATATGTTGCCAGCACAAAGTGGAACACTGCAAACTCTGCCACAGAAACATGTGTGTTTTATGTTGGGGCAGTTTTCCTACAGCATTAGCTGGTTTATTACAAAACATCTCTGTGCCCCCTATACGTTAAAGGAAGATTTCCAGCCAGAAGACTGCCACTTCATTGCAGCGGTCTGCTGAGACTTGACTTCTTTCTCTGCCTACATGTGAGAGAACTCTTAGTAGACTAAAAGTCCTCTCCACTATTACCAAATCCAGGTATGGGAGATGGTGTTTTCCTAGGGATTCTGAAGGGCGGATTAGGGCTAACACTGCTGTGCTCTGATATAGTACCTTAAAGACATAGATAGAAATTCAAACACTTAGCATTCTGCCACTATGGTGGGACTTTTCTTATGTTTCACTTTCTTTGTCAGCGCATTATTATTATTATGTTTTACCATCCTAATCATAGCAGTACATGCCATTTTATCTATAACACCATTGATTCAATAAAGTTCATCTTTGCTAATATAACTGAGAAAAAAAGGATGAGATCTGTTGCACCACAATTTCCCTGAGAAGCAGGAATGTCATGCACATGCCTGGCACAAATCACCGCCACATTTAGGTGCTGGTGAGGTACTGTTAGCTGACCGAATGGGTTAGGCTGGCAGTTGTCACAAGGTGTGGAATTAGACTAAGATCCCACAGCCTGTTGGTGCTAGTGCCCGAATCCAGCAGTCTCATTTAATATAATGAGAGCCAAGCACAACACCTTGTTCTATAAAGACACATAAACTATTGTCCTATTAAAATCCCCACAAAAACCTAAAAATAATTTTAAATACTAAAAAATGAAAATACAAGACATTAGTATGAAACATGATGGGAATCAAACCTTGGTCAGACAGCCTGCCAGTCTTTCAACCGCTCCCCTACGTAGTCCACTATACACATGAGGAGACTGAAATGACTGTTCATAACAAAACAGCTGTCCCAAATTAATCTCTTTACTATCGCACAAAAAAGGTAAGTTTCAATCGTGTTTGGGAGTTTAGTATGAATCAACATGTGAATCGAACCCTGGTCAGGCAGCCTACCAATCCCTCAACTACTCTCCTATGCAGGTCACAATACACATGACGGGACACAAATAACTGTTCATAACAAAAGTGAAGTCCCAAATTGACCTCTTTAATATTGCACAAAAAAGATAAGTGTCAATCGTATTTATGAATTTAATGTAAATCCTAATTGAAATCAAACCCTGGTCAGACAGCCTACCTATCCCTCAACCGCAAGCCTGCGCCAGCCACGATACACATAACTGGACTCAAATAATTATTCATAACTGGAGTACCATCCAAAATGTACCTCTTGAGATACCACACAAATGAGCTAAATATCAATTGTGTTTAGGTGATTTAACTCCAAATCCATAAAAATACAGCACCAATGTAAAGGGACATAACAAAAAATGCAGTTATGTTATATAATCACGAATCTTTATACTCATATGTATAAGTAATACTAATTTACACAGGAATGAACAACCATGTCCACATAAAGTGGCTCAGACATTTAAATGGTTAAAGAAAAAATTAAAAATAAACATGAATAAGCTGCCATTTACAAAGCTTCAAACCCTACCAGCCATCCACTTTGGGTCTTTAAATAGACTACTTCCCCTACCCATAGCCACCATTAGTTTTCAAAAGAAAACATGATAGTAATTAGGTGATGACCCTGACTAAATTCAAATCCAGACTGTGTTAAGTTTATTGATCCAATATGTTTCTCTCTTCCTTACGTTCTTGTCAAGATCACCACCACGCCTATCATTATCTATGTGTTCAATGCCTAGAAAGCTCACAGTGTTCAGTTTAAGTAGGGAATGTTCTCTGTAAAAATGCAGAGCCATGGGGTATTTAAAATCCTTAGTTTTGATTGCTCCTAAATGTTCTTTGGGTTTTTGAGTTGTGGACCCAACATATTACTTCTTACAAACACATGTAATGATATAAACACAATTAGGTGTATTGCAATTAATAAATTAATTTATCACAAATGTCCATTTACTGGTAATGTCAGAAAATGTTTTAGATTGTCAACAACATATTTACAATAAACACATTTCCTGCATTAGTAGCATCATTTAGGTTTGTCTGTGAGGCAATTGTAACCACCAAATTTGCGCTCAGTCAAATAATACTTATGTATGTCACTAGGGCTAAGTATAGTTTTGAGTATGGGTGCCTTTTTATATCTGATCATGGGTTTGTTAAATATTCATCTCTACTAATTCTCTTGGCACATTCTTGGGCATCTTCCTCTACCTTAGCCTGCTATCCCCTCTGTATGAATCTCTTAGTGATCTCTGCTTCTTGAGTCTCATAGTCAGACTACAATTCCTTTTGGTCCATAAAATCTCACCCTACAGAATATTTTTGATCTGCTTCCGTATGTGGCCAGATCAAGCAAGGAGTACTGAATTTGATGAGGTCGGTTTCCTGAACAATGTTTAAATTAGTTGTCCATCCTGAATATATAGTTTAAGATATAGAAAGTAAATACTCTTCTCGCTCTCTCTATTCAAGACCTAAAGAGACATTCAAACTGTTAATATTAAGGTACTGGTAAAAAGCATTCAATTCCAACACAGAGGCCTTCCAAATTAAGAAAATTTCATCTATATACCAATCACAGTACACTAGCTTTTCTGAGTTCTTGAGTTCTTCCTAGGGTCAGCCCAGGCATGACCCCTCTCATACAAAACCATGAAGAGGTTGACATAAGAGGGAGCAAACCTGGAACCCATTGTCGTACCTTTCAGTTGCAGGCAAAAAAATGTCCTGAGAGCAGAAAAACTTGTTAGTCAATGCAAATTCCGCTTAATCAAGTGCCATTAAGGAATGTTGCAAATAGCTAGCTGAGTAGCTAAATAGGGCTTGGGCCTGTCCCTCCTGTAAATGGGTTCTGCAAGAACCAGGATGCTATGATATACAGCACACTAATCATAGCTTAATCCTTCAATTGATAAACTGCCGCTCCTTGCCTGCACACAAGTTAGATATAAATCTTCTATTGAGTGACCCGTCACCAGCCGCCCTCTTTCTTACGGAGACTTGGCTCCATGAGGGTTCAGGTCCGGATATAGCCCTCGCTCTACCCAAAGGGTATGTTATTTCAAGATTAGATAGAGCGAAGGGTAAAGGAGGGGGTGTAGCAGTTATTTTTAAACAGGATTTTCTTTTTAGTTGTTCCCCACTGGAACTATCAGGGTATGAAGGTATGAGCTTTTCTTTAGCCTTTAATTCGACTTTTACATTCACAGGAGTTCTATTGTATCGTCCACCAGGGCCCTATGAAGAATTCCTTAACACTCTACCTGATCAAAATTGCAGAATTAATTTGCATGAAACCTAATTTATCAGTGTTAGGAGATTTTAACATCCAAGTGGACAATTTAGAGCATACTGCAGCCAAACGTCTGCTGAGTGACTTGGAAGCACTAGGACTAAAACAATTAATTTGTGGTCCAACACAGGAGAGAGGACACACAATTGATTTGGTATTTAGCAATCTTCTTTCATTGAGCGCTCTGCCCCCGCCCCGTTAGCATGGTCTGATCTTTTTTTAATTACATAAAAAATTAAGTTGCCCCATGAACTGGGTTTTCAACAGCCTATATGCAGGAGGGCAAGGAAATGGCATAATCTTAATTCGGAAGAATGGGTCAAACTGTTAAATCAAGAGTAAAAAAGATTTTGTGAGGGATAACCACATGGATACCACCCTCTTTAACGATTGGATTACCACTTGCCTTGATACTCTGCTTCCTTATAAGGATCTTTCTGGGCAGAGGAGAGGTGACAAATCCCCGTGGTGTTCCCCTCATCTAACAACTATGAAGAGGAATTGTAGGAGGCTAGATAGGAAATGGAGGAAATCCTTAAATCAAGAAGATATGGAAGAGTATAGACAATCAATTAGGCTTTATCATAGAGACATAAGGCTAGCTCAAGCAACCCATTATGGGGACTAGATTAAACAGGCTCCGGGATCCCCGAAAGAAATCTTTCGGGTATTGAAGGAGATGCTTTATTCTCCTACTTGTCCTGAACCAACGGTAGCACCAGTGGAACACAGTAATAATTTTGCCTCATTCTTCTTACAGAAGATTGAGGAAATCTATAAGAACTTCCCAGGGGAAGAGGTAACAATGTCTGATCAGTTCAGTGAGAGTAAGGAGTGTACTATCAGTTTACAGTGTTTCTCCCCTATTTCGGAAGAAAGCACTTCTTTGATTCTTAGTAAACTGAAATCTGGTTCCCCTCTAGATCCTGCGCCTCCTCATATACTTATGCAGGGAGGATTTGCCACAATATCTGTTATAACAGGGCTTTTGAATAGCTCCTTACAAAGTGGCAGCGTGCCTAAATCATGGAAGCATGCAGTGGTTAAACTCCTGCTAAAGAAACCTAACCTAGATGGAGCCGAATTTAAGAACTATAGGCCGATTTCACTTCTTCCAACCATGGCAAAATTAATTGACAAACATGTCAATACACAAATTTCCGGCTTTCTTGAGGATCATAATATTCTGCATCCCTCGCAAATGGGCTTTAGACCAGCCCACAGCATCAAATCATCTATGATAGCTGTTACAGAAGAAGCCAGAAAACGGATGGATCAGGGTCTGGTGACTGCTGTCATAATGCTGGACTTAAGAGCTGCATTTGATACAGTTAATCATGGCCTATTGATCCAAAGAATGGAAAAAGCTGGATTTGAAGGCCAGGCTCTTAAATGGATGAGATCCTTTCTCCAAAATAGATCTTTTGAGGTTTTAGATCGTTCTTTTTATCGGAACAGTTAGATCTCATTGTGGGGTACCTCAGGGCTCGTCATTGAGTCCGACTCTCTTTAATACTTATGTGGCCCCCTTAGCAGATGTAGTAGAACCTTTTGGTTTGTCCCTGATATCATATGCCGACGACACCCAGTTGGTCGTCTCTTTTTCTTCGGTCAAGGCCGCAGATAATTCAGCGTTACCAACTTGCTTGCAAGCTGTTTCAAGTTGGATGACTGATAGTAGGCTCCAACTCAACAAAGAAAAGACAGACATAATGTTCCTGGGAAAGCTTACCAGTCCGGCGAAGAATATTCTGCCGGCAATACAGCTGGAACATTTACCTCCTCCTAAGGATCACATCAAAGCATTAGGAATTTGCTTAGATTCTAAATTAACTCTAGATCATCAAGCCAGGATGCTATCCTCTGCCTGTTTCGGATTATTGTGGTTACTTCGAAAGGTTATTGGTTTGCTTCCTCCCCTGGCCAAAAGACTTACGGTACAGGCCCTTATTCTATCCAGGATGGACTATGGTAATAGTCTTTTTTTGGGTTCACCAGAGTATGTGATCAAGAAATTACAAACAGTACAAAATGCGGCTGCTCGGTTACTGTTTAATATGCCTAAGTTTAAAAGCAAGCTTTGACCACTTTGCACTGGCTTCCAGTATGGAAAAGAATCAAGTTTAAGTCTTTATGTATTTTTCATAGAGCTCTATATAATAGAGGTCCACATCAACTGAAAACCTTAGTTTCATTTTATGCTCCTACGAGAGCTTTAAGATCTTCTTCCAAAGCCTTAGTCGTGCTCCCCAAAGTAAAAAAAGCAAGTTGGGGTGGTAGATCTTTGAAATATCAGGGAGCCAAACTGTGGAATTCACTTCCCCTCAACATCCGTGTGATCAGACAGGAGTTGGAATTTCGGAAGGCCATTAAAACATGGCTATTTTAATTCTAATTTAGTATTTATTTTTATTTATTATTTTTGAAGCTTCATTATTTCTCCAGCTTATTATAATGCCGCTACGAAGCCTCCCGGTAGTATGGCGCTCTATAAAACATTTTAACATAACATAACATAACATTTCATAAAAAGAAAGTATCTGACTGCCTCCATGCCTATCTCATGTTTGATGTTAGTATACAATCTGTTGTCATTCATAGTTACTAGTATATTCTGATTCCCATGTGATACCTCTGATCTGTCTCAAGAATTATTTTGTGTCCTTTATATATGATGGCAGTGTATTGACAAAAGGTTCTATAAAGACATCAATAAACTCTGATACATGTTCAAAATGTGCACCTATGCATGGTATTACAGAGTGCCCAGAGGGAATGCTACATCACTTGTGTGTGTTTGATATAAAGTAAATGATAGGTGTCAGTGGATGAGAAACACTTAAATAGTTAAATTCATCCGTATTCAGTAATTGATGGTCTAAATTATATTTTAGTTTATTGTGGAGTGACACAATAGACATATCTTTCTTGTCTATCCTCTTATAGTTAGTAGTATAATCAGTTGCCTCATGGCTTCTAAATGATAATATTGAAAATGAATTACTAAAACATTTCCTCTTTTGTCAGCATTTCTAATGATGATAGTTGTATCAGTCTTAAGATCCAATTGTGCTTTTCTTTCACCTTTATTCAAAATATGTTTCACATGACAACCATGACTGGATTCAATATATTTCAAAACCAGACTTTGAAACATGTCAGTTACAATGTCATTCTGCAACAATACATCTGGATATGTCTTTAAACCCACTTACCACTGCATAGTTAAATCAGTGGAGTCTTGGACTATATCTTCAATGTCAATATCTTGTTTATTATTGAGATTCATAAGTGCTGATGTAGCTGATAATTGTTGTGTTAAATATGTACTCACATCCTTCCTTATTGCTACTCCTCTTTGGTGGCTTATTGGCAAAAAAGATTTTCAAGTTTCAGTCATTTTGCCTGTGTATAGGAGCAAAGCGCAAACCCTTGTTAAGAACATTCAACTCATCTGTTCATAGGGACATCTTAGAAATATTAAATAACTGAGTAGCTTATTTGGTCTTTTCCCTGTTTTTCTGGGAACTGGTTCTCGCCCCATCTCTGTTTATATCCTCTATGTTTCGTTTGTGACCTCCCTCCTTTTTTTCTTTTCCCCACAACCTCGTTTCGGACCTTCTATAACACTCACTTGAGGCTGCATCTGTAACACTTCTATTCTCTTAATTGCTCATAAAAAAAGAAGAGGGTCTATTTTCAGAATTAAAGTTTGAAGTAGAAGTGTTTTCAGGCTAAGTCACTACCACTTATCCCAATACTAGGAACCCCACTGAAACTCGATGTTTCCCTTCCCACTACCATCTGTTTGGTCAGTTGATATTTCTTTATAGTACTGTCAAATTCTACCAAATTTATATTCCATTTCATCTCTAAGAAATGTGTTTTTCTTTCTCCTGTGTAATTCTTCTTGGTGTTTGCCCATCACCTGCTCTAAGATTGCATAGTGCTTTTGTGCATTCTCAGGGCAATTCAACAAATCTCTTTTCAAACTTCATTTATTTGAGCTAGTAACATTTTTCTGATATATATATATATGTGTGTGTGTATTTATGTATATGTGTGTGTGTGTGTATGTATATGTGTGTGTGTATATATATACGTTATAGTTAGGCTCATATTTTACCTGAACAAAACCATAGAAATTCACCTGTCATAGTTAGATTTATCTCAAGTAACTATAACTCGGTCCTTAAGGTATCTGTAACTCATGCCCTCGCCATGCACTTCTAATTACTCCACAAATTATGACACTCATGAAATCTTTGATAACACCTTTGACAATATCAATGTAGTATTTGCAGTAAAACTTTTGACAAAAAAACTGTACATGGTGGGGGTGTGAGTTATACTTACCTTAGGGCATGTGTTATGGTAACTTGAGATAACTCTAACAGGCGAATTTCTATGGTTTTGTAAGTTTAAAATGTAATCCTAACTATAACATCCCTGTAACCTTCGTTTTTTTGTGTGAATTTCTATGGGTTTTTTCAATTCTATTTCCTAAGTATCATGTCCCTATAACCTTTGATTTTTTCAGTGAATTTCTGTTTTTTTTTTTAAGTATAGTAATTTTCATTGCTATACGTTAATCCAACCACCGTTGTGCATGACCATTAAGTCCAAGCCCGAGGGAGGTGGTGGTCCCCAGGGCACAGGGGCTGTACAGCCCCCAGCACACATTTTATCTATTGCCCCGGGGAAGTGGTGGTCCCCAGAGGTATGGGGGGCCTCCCTCACACAAATAAACCATTTTGTGCACATGTTTTATCTATTGCCCCTGGGAGGCTGAGGTCCCTGGGGTGTGGGAGTGGCCTTCAGGCCTCCCTCTCGAAAATAAACCTTTTTGCCCTGGGGTGATGGTGGTCCCCAGGGAACGGGCCCCCACACCTATAGCATAAATCATCCTGGGGAGATAGTGGTCCCCAGGGCTCATTTAAGCCCAAGGAGGGGTGGCCCCGTGCACCCCCACCTTTCAGAAAGCCCTGGGACCTGGCCCACCCAGGGGTCACATAAAACGAAGGCTGAGGTCCCTGGCGCTGTGGGAGTGGCCTTCAGGCCTCCCTCTCGAAAATAAACCTTTTTGCCCTGGGGAGATGGTGGTCCCCAGGGAACGGGCCCCCACATCTATAACATAAATAAATCATCCTGGGGAGGTAGTGGTCCCCAGGGCTCACTTAAGCCCAAGGAGGGGTGGCCCTGTGCACCCCCACCTGTCAGAAAGCCCTGGGACCTGGTCCACCCAGGGGCCATATAAAACAAATTTAATTAAATTCTCAGAAAAATCTGCAGATCCAGATCTGTGGATTTATCTGAGATCTTTTTTTTAAAAATGCGTAGCACCAGAGCTAAGGGGTCAGAGTGACTCTACACTGGCCCCTTTTCTTATATTTTTACTTTTTTCAGGGATGAGGCTGAAGCCAAGCCCCAAGATGGAAGTGTTGGCAGCTATCTTGGGACTCGGCTTCAGTCAAGTTCCAGACAAAAGGTAAAAAACAAGAAAAGGGGCCAGGTTAGGGGAACCATGACTCGGGCCAGGGTAGGTGAACCCTGACTCCTTACCTCTGGTGCTGGGGTCCCAGAGGGGACCTACCAGTGCAAAAAAGCATTTTAAAAAAAATAATTTCACAAATTTGCAACATGGTCGCTAATCCACTGTAAAAAAAAAAAAAAAAAGAAATTGCCTGCTGCGCTTCTTTTAATGAAGCCCCTGGGTGGGCCAGGTCCCAGGATCATGTTAACATAAAGGAGGGGGTGCATAAGGCCCCCTCCTGGGGCTTACTGAAGCCCCGGGGACCACCACCTCCCTGGGGATTTATGTTACATTGAATGTGGAGGGTCGCACCTGAGCAAAATGCTTTAATTGAAATACGAGGGTCCTGTGGCCCCCGTGGAAACCCCAGGGACTGCACCTCCCTGGGGCTTATTTTAAATTATAAGCAGAGCAGCGGTTGACCCTGCAGCCCTGGGAACTGCCACCTCCCCACGGCTGAATTTAAAGAAGAAGGGGGTCCATTGCTGACCCTAAGCCACAGGGACCACCACCTCCTGAGGGCAAATTCTAATGTTGGGGGTCCTGAAGCCCGACTTGAGGAGCCAGTAATGGGGATCATCAACCCCCAGGGCTGGTTATGTCCTATAGGGTGGATTTGTTACCCCGTCTACCTTTTCCCCTGTGCTTCAAGGTCTGTTGTGTTGCCACTCCCCCCCCATCTGCCCAACGTGTTGAACTTGTTGCCTCTCTATCCTCCTCCCTGCCCTCCATTATCTCAGTCCCAGCCCTTGACGTCTGCTTAACCACAGTATTTTAATGACCAACTAGATTGCTAATATTCTTTATTCATTACAAAAGCATGGCACACTTGACGTCATCTTGATGTAATCAAAACTCTAATACCTAAAGCATTTAGAAATTATAAAAGTAAGAGAGTCTTATTCCCATAGAAGTTATGGTTAGTGCTGTAAAAAATAAAATGAAGACATATTTTCTGACTTCTCAAATAGCAACAAAGCACTTATAATTTATTTACTATCTTCATGTTTTTGAGCTGCAGACTTTGCAACTGTGGAACCAGGTTTGAGTTTCGGCGTCAGCTCAATATCCTGTGATTCTGGACAAATCACTTAATTTCCAGACGCCTAAAACCAAAATGAATATGTCCTTGTGTACCATAACGAATGCTCAGGTAAAGCACTTCAATGCCTTTGGGTCAAGTTTGTGCTATATAAAACTGCAAAAAGTCAACAAATTAGGGCCTGGTTGTGAGTTGGGTGATTGAACCGCCACAACTCCAATACAGCAGTGGTGAGGTAGCGGCCTTGCCACCGCCGTGTAGCAATATTCCCATTAGAACACTCTAGTAAAGCTGTTGATCACCAGGGAGTTAACTGGCAGTCTGCTGCTGGTGTTGAAAGTGCATGATTCAGTCTGCATGTCAAAATTGCATTGCTCGCAGATCACTCACCCAGACAGGTCCCAAGATTGGGAATGCATGGATCACTCCTAATATCCCTAAAAGATGCTTGTGTTCTTCCAATGCCTGCCTAGCTATGGTTCCGTCCATCCAGAGGTTGGGAAGAGGCAGCTGATCTTTCCGGTAGAATGTTTCCAAGCTATGGAATTCCATGCCTACTACCTTGCGGACTGCTGAATCGGAATTGCCATTCCGCAAACAGCTAAAGACTTGGCCGTCCAATCTTGTTGATCGTCTGGCTCTGATGGCAGATGTTTAACATCATCACCGCTGTGTAATCTGTAGCACACTATAGCGCTGGGATGCCCTGTGGTAGCTATGCAGTCTATAAGTGCCTAATACAATACAATACAATACAATGTTTTAATGGAATAGAAGAGGAATATATTTGAGAACTCACTTAAAACATTTCCTAACATTTCTGTCTACAGCACTGATAACAATTTCTAGGACAAAGTGAACCCCTTCATTTTGTTCCTTTCAAAATTAAATGTTTTAACTTTTACCAGTTTGATTCAATCAAGATGGCTTTAGGTGTCCAACACATTTCTCATAGTTAAGACTGTTAACGCTCTAGTTGCTCTTTAGAACACTCAGGGGGCGGCAGTAGAACACAAGGGAATCAACTGACAGGCTGCTCCTGTTGGAGGTACATGTTTTACTGAGAACGTCAGACTTCATTCTCATATGACTGAGAAAGATAGTGTGAATTTACAGAATATATGCTCTCATTTTACCTTCTGAAGCACCTTCCATAACCTCTATGGGGAAATCATGAGAAATCAGTTTTCGCTCAAACATGATTCATGAAGTCCCAGCATAAGGCTTTTTTACAGGGTAAAATCACCTTAGCAACAAATGCTTTATATTGTAACTAAAATTAGGTATCACCCTTTATACAGTCTCCTTTTTGTGACCCTCAAAACCTGCCATTCACTATGATGCATTTCATTGGGGTGCTATCATGTATATTGGTCCCAAGATGGTTGCCAGCGCTTTCTGGTCGAAGTGCTGACAGCCAATCAGATCTCAACAAGAGATCTGTGCTTAGGCTCTGCCCCAATATCTATATTCTTTTTCCTTTAATAACTCAAAAACTAATAAATGGATCAACACCAAATAACAAAAAGCACATCTGTGCACCAAGATCTAGTTTCCTGCCAAATTTGGTGTAATTCAGTGGTTTGGGCTGTAGCCGTGTCCAAAGACTCTACGCGAAAATGCATGGAGAAAAGGTGTTTTGGGACCCCACCTTTTTCTCATCCCCCGTTTGATGGGTTACCCCAAAACTTTCAACACAGCAACTGAACTGACAGTCTTATTAGTTTTGAAAATTGTGTGACGATTCCTCTAAGGCGCCAAAGTAATTTGCAAAACAAAATACACTTTCCCTATAGAAACTAGGTCCTAGCTATACTAACTGGTGACTGCCAGAAGGTTATTGTATATATATATATATATAAGTGTATATATATATATATATATATATATAGCATATAAAATTTAATATGTCTTGCATGATGGTCATAAGCAGTGCTTGGTGGCGGTGCAAGTTATAGTTAGCTCAAAACACAATAACAGTCGTAATACCCCTATTCATAACTACTCCCCTCTTCAGTAGGATCAGTGCCACCGGGGAAGACTCGACCATCTAGCTCCTTTTGAGCAACAGCGAATTCTTGATAAATGATAACTGGATAAAAAGACAGGGATCCAGATTTGTGAAAATACCTTGTGTGAACCCCTAGTACTTCCTTTATTAAATGGGGAACACAAGTTTGTTAAAAACATAAGGTGAAACCACGATAATAATGATTTGTGGTACTCACTCAAGCCAACATGTTTCTGCCCATTCTCATCAGCCCTTATGGGTCAAGGACACTCATCAGGGCATCGGATACCTGTTCATTATGCAAATTTTTGTGTCAAACAGTTATAGTGTCCCCTACAAAATAATTTGCAAGCAAACACCCAGAAAAAGTCCTACCTTACTTCAGTATGCATCTATATTAGGCACCTGTAAAAACAAAAACAGGTCACCCCAAATATATTTACATTGTTATAGAAACACAAACCCCACTACCAAGCCCAGTGTTCATCCATAAAGATATAAATTGCCTTACAAAGAGTGACACACACTGGTAACGTTCATGCAACAAATGTACTAGAATGTATCTCTTAGTTGTACATTCATACGTTCTTACCCATAATTTGAGAGTAACTAGTTTCATGGTCCATGAGAGGGGCAACACACTTTATAGGCACTCCTTAGGGCAGGGGTCTTCAAACTGGGGGGCCTCTACTGATCCCAGGGGGGCGCCAGGCTCTGGCCAAAAGAAATATTATGCATATAATAATGCTTTGTTTAAAGCACAAATATGTTTATTGCATTTGTAAAAAGGTAATAGAACTTCACTGCAATGTTTAAATAAGTCTAGACTTAATTAAACATTGCCAACTTAATAGAATAGTTTTGAAAAATTCTGAGGGGGGCCCGATGATTTATTTTTTCCTACTGGGGGTGCGAGGCATTAGAAAGTTTGAAAACCACTTCCTTAGGGAAACACAAAACTGCTCATGAAAACGATCTTTGCATTTTTGAAAAAAACATATTTTCCATTCAATAGTGTCATCATAACTAAAGACTTTCAATGACACTACTTCCATGGATAACTCACATGAAAGATTTCGCTCCCATAAGAAGTGGGGGCAGGGAGCAGAACAGGAAAACACCAGTTAAAAGAGACACAGGCAAAAAAAGACATAGGAAGGAAAAGAACGCAAGGAGGGTGAGGGGACAACAGCCCATCAAAACAAGGAGTCAGTCCCTCCTCTTGCTTGTCGGTAACGCTCATGTTCCCAAATGTATTTTAAGCCATTTAAGCAGGATAGATTACCAGTGCCAATCACTTCAAAGCCTGCATCAAAATTCAGTGTCCCTGATAGCTCCTGCAAGAAAAAGATACATCTAAGGGTGGTTCTTTTACCTAAAAGAGGCAGACAAACAAAGGATAAGCACAGGAGATTGGAAGAACTTCCCACATTAAAAAACTGGTACTCAATCAAGTTCCCCCAGACTTACTTCTTCACAAGTAGGGTCTGCTGCAAGTACCTATGTGTTCCCCTCCTCAGGCCCAACTACAAGCTGAGCCACTGTCTCCGCCCTCATTTATAACCAGAACTTTAGACATTATAACTCACCGCAGCTGCAGGAAGCGGATGTGTCTGCAGCTGGATCCACTTCTATTGGAGGAAAACTGGGTATTGTAGTAATTGAAGCCCAGGATCATGGGAAGTACATTTTTTACCTTCCGTCATCGCTATCATGTAGATAAATATTTTGGATGTCTACACACGATGTACCACAATGTTGCAAGAAGTGCCCAAGAGCTTATCTGAATGATATTATTATGGTTGACAGCACCCAAATTAGTAAGAAGAGACATTTGCCCCACTTGTATTCGCTATTCTCTGTTAGGAAAGGATTCAAGATATCTTGACACACTGTACCGAATTAGGGCCAACATGCCTGAGAGCGTGTCTAGTTTAGTTTTTGAGGTGAATAGCTTTCTTCTTCCACTGTTCTAATTTATAACAGGATTCAGGATGTTGTGACATGCTACACCTGAGCTGTTTACATTCCGAGGCACGTCTGTGCAGACGTGCCTCAGAACGTCCAGCAATGGCTCCCACTGTGATTTTATCTACTACAGCTAGAGAGGGGTTTACATGACCATATCCTTATTACTCATTTTCTCCTCAAATTACCTCACTTGGGGTGTTAGATTAACAGACCATACTGTTAAGATATACAGTAGTATAAATACACCCCCAAATGACAGGATCGTACTTAGAAGTGGAGCTCCTGTTTTTAAGTCCATATAGTTGGATAAAGACCAAGGAAACCAAAGAAAAGAAAGGAAATAAAGAGAAAAAAGAAGCAAAAAATAGAGCTGGGCTGCCCTCCATCCCAAATGTCAATATGGTATTAGTAATATATCAGCCAGCTGAAATGTAGGGATATGACATCAAACTTCTATTCCTCTATTCCCTCTCTGGCTCAGTGGGAGATGAAAACGATACAGAACATCAAAAAGCAGAACAAGCGTTTCATCCGCATTGTCCTCCAGGTTCTATCCACCTACAGATGGTTACTAATCCTATCCCATCAATGCAGTACCCCAGAATATCTCATCATTAAGGCCCCCCACATCAGTACAGGGTTGATAGATCCATTGCTGCTCAAATATCAGAAGGGGCCTTGTCATATCTGGATGCATTTGTACCAATTTTTCCAAGACACACCATTCCATATCATTCTCGGTGTGACCTTTCTCAATAAAGTGTTTGGTGCGTGTTGTGGCATCTCATTTGCACCAAATGGTGCTCTGATGGTCTACTATTCATGTTCTGATCTTCCTGGTAGTCATCCCCACATACATTAGATTACAGGGACATCTAATCAAGCAAGTCACATTCTTTGAATTGCAGTTTGTAAATGATTGCAGTGTCCAGGGAGTCCTTCCACCTATATCTACCTCTTTGAGTCGTCTCGTCAGGGGACAGACACTACTGTACAGTTCCCACAGGGAGCATGGCCTGCTGGGGCAGGTCTATTCCAAAGGGTTTCGTTGTCCCATTAGTTTTCTGTTTTTTGGACAGGTATGTACCAGGACATCCTTGATGTTTCTTGCCCTTCTGAAAGAGAACATAGGTCTGTCCAAAGCTAAGCCACCTGACTGTGAAATGCTCCACAGGTTATTAATTACCTTTCTCAATTTGTTAGATAGTGGACTGAAAGTGGTAACACAAATCAATGTTTCTTTTTGTTCTTTTTTGGAAAGTCATCAGCAATTGTTCCCTTTTATTGTTCAAAGCTCTCTTGTTGGCTCTGTTAATCAATTTGCTAGGTTTTTGTTTCTCAATGAGCTTTCTAGAGAGCTTCTCCCTTTTCTGGGTGTTCCCTAGTACATTATTTTGTAGGGCATACTATAGCTGTTTGACACAAAAATGTGCGTAATAAACAGGGATCCAATGCCCTGATGAATGCCTGAGGCCCGTAAGGGCTGATAAGAATTGGCAGAAACATGTTGGCTTGAGTAAGTATCACAAATCATTATTAATACCTGTGTTTTCCATTCAATAAAGGAAGTACTAGGGGTTAACACAAGGTATATTTACAAATCTGGATCCCGGTTGTAGAAAAGTCCTCCTTTTGCCCTGATCACCCCCAAACTTTTTGGACAGATAATGGTGGTTACTGACTCTTGGATGTGCCCTGGGTATTCCTTACCAGTCCCAGGGTCAGTGCTCTGTGTAAAGTGGATATGCAAATTAGGCTAATTATAATTGGCAAAATTGACCTACCTATAAGTCCGTAGTATATGGTAGGGGATGTAGGGTTAGGGTCCCCAGCATAGGTGGTGCCCCCATAGGTGCACTGCGGAGGAGCCCAGTGTCATTTTAAAAACAGGCCTGCCTTGCTGGCTGCTTTTAAATTAAAGGTAAATTCGACCTTGGAATTAAAAGTAGTTCCAAAGTATTAAACTACCTTATTTTTACATATAAGTCACCCCTGACGTGTGCCCTATGTGCCCCTTTGGATGGGTGTCATGTAACTATAAGCAGGGACCTTATAAAAATAGTTGTATAAGCCCTGGTGAGGTAAAACAGCCAAATTAGTTTTTCCCTTATTATAGTGAATGGCCTCCATTGGCTAGAATGGGGAGACTTTATTTTAATTTGAAAAGACCCTTAAGTAAACGATACAAGTTTGGTATCAAATTAATTGTTATAATAAATCCCACAACTTCCAGTTGTGGGATTTAATATAACTTGTTTAGGTAAAAAGTTTCAAACTTTACCTGAAAATTTGCTAACTTCAGCCCTGCGGTGTTTTTGCTGCTTTGCTCTGATTGGCCAGCCGTTGGCAGCCTGGCCAGGCTGCTTTGATGAGGTGTGAAGTGGCCTGGCTCCACACAAAGAGATGTGCCTGAGGGAGGCAATCTCCCCTCAGCAGATGGGGAAACAGGAGGGGGTGAGGGCTACCAAACTCCCTTCTGCTCAAAAGGAGCTATATGGTTGAGTCCTCCCCGGTGGCATTGACCCTACCAAGAAGGGGAGTAGAAGTCACGGATGAAGCATGACACTATGAAGTGTGTGAGACTTCTACTTCCATAACAGAAAATTACCCTAGAGTGGTCTAGTGAGCCCATTAAGTTGAGCCAAGTTATAGTTAATTCATTAGACTAGAACTCCGAACTTTCAGTGTTTTTAAACTTAGTTCATTTATCCACAGCTAATGATTAAGTTGCTTTAAATCAACTTAGTTGGTTTTATTAAAACAAAATAAAACAGTAAACTTCCAATACAAACACTATCTTTGCTGCCATGGATATCCCCCTAGACATTCCACTAATATACATCACGTTTTTCACCCACCAGTCCATAATATTCCTAACCTGGCCCCCAAATTCCACAGTGTTTGCAAATGTAGCCTCTTAATTCTGTAGGTTTCTCTTGCTTCATACACCAGTCCATTGCTGCATGCCATTCCAACATTGTAGGTGGGGGATTGGGGATTTCCATTTGTGTGAAGTATTTCTTTCTTTCTTTGTGACCTTTTCTGTCAAAGCCTGTGCCTCTTTAGAGACTCCCACTGTTGTGAGGACCTCTGGGACCCAGGTTTGTCACCCCTGTTTTAGCTTAATTTTGTAGTTTGTTTTATTCACTTCAGTAAGGCTACTCTTTAGTGATGGATTTTTCACATTTTAGAAGTTTTCTTTTTTGCAGGCAAGCAAAGGAACACAGTAGTTTTCTAGTTAGCCTTCGCACAGGATATGATCAGTACTTTCTGTCCAAGGCTATGGAACACAGCACATAATATACTAGCTTGTGTTGTCGGCTCAGGAGACAGCTTCCATCATTGATACACAACATTGCATCGGAACTGTATTTACAATTTGGCATTGTTTATTATATAAACAGTGCACTGACCCAAAGAGGACAGAGGGCATTATGGCAATGACTATCCTGGGACACACGCTGCGTGACATGCAGCTTGGCTGGTGCTGATCTGCCAGCTTCCTGAGAGGATTGCCATCTACACTACAGGCTGATTCCTGAAGCTTTTTACAGGTATGGGGCTAGTGACTAATCCCTTAGATCGGGCCAGGCACAGAGTTACAACCAATATGCCTCAGAATAGACATACTGTAAGTTAGGAACCTCTAGTACATCTAGAACCACACACATCATAGTTTGATTGTTCATCTTTTTTACCATGTTTGTAATGCTGATTATCTTGCTTTGTTTCATCTACCTAATTATTGCAGCTCACTCTTTATGTGCTAGATTGCAGTTATTTCAATAAATGTGTTGAAAACTGATTTCACATCCTTTTGTCTCTCCTTCGCATGCCTGAGTAATAGAATGAAAAGGATACAAGCTGCTTCCATGGCTTCCCTTGGGAGTTGGAATTCCATGTTCAGGTTGCTGTAAACACACGTTATCCCTGTGGGTTTGGCAGTTTGGATGAGGCACTGTGAGCAAGCCAGGAGTTAGGCCGGTAGTTACTAACTGCATGGACAGACTCAGGGCCTGATTTAGAGTTTGGTGGAGAGATTACTCGGACACAAATGGGACAGATATCCTGTCCGCTGTACTACAAGTTCCATAAGCTATATTGTAATTGTAATATGGCAGAGCAGATACCCTCTCATTTATGACAGAGTGACCCACTCTGCCAAACTCTAAATTAGGCCTCAGTCTGCCACACTGTGCTGTTCTTTCATTCCAAACACACAGACCTATTACCAATGTAGGAACCGCATAGCACAAGGTCATCCAGGATCCCTGGTAGTGCTACTCTAGGTGATAAATCTATTGATTTCTCTAGGTCTCAGACAAATACCCCTTCTGTTGCTAGTCAGTGTTTTACAATATTATAGCACTTCCAGACCATGTGTAAATAATCAGCATGTTGAACTGTGCATCACAAGATGATACCATCACTTGAAAAGTTTTTTTCAGATAATATCTGGGGAATTTCGACATAAGCCAAGATAACCCCCACTGCTGACAGCAGTTGGCCACCAGTTCTGGTCTGTGACTAGAGTCTTCTAATTTTATTAACATATTATACATTTTATTTTGGTACCACAGTATTATGCTAGGGTCCTAGCCGGGTGATGTAATATTGAGCGCTGCTATCACCGTTTTGGGAATGACCACAGGGTTTGGCATCTAACTAGACCAAGTGTGCAACTCCATAGGGGTACTCAATGCCTTGCTGTATCCCAACCTCTGTCCAGGCCCTGTGCACATCCTCCACAGTCTTCCAACTCCTCTGTGGGCATGCACCAACACAACACATGGTCTAAATTCATCCACAGTAGAGGTTTGGCCATCCAAAGTTTTGGAACAGAAGGACCTGTGATCCAAAATATCTTTTGTGAAGTTGACTTAAGGAGGAGGTCCCTTTGGAAACCCGCACAGAGCTGTGGGAGCCAAGGTGTGCCCATACTGCCCCCTTATGCAGCCTTTGATTTTTTTGTTTTGTTTTCAGGGCTTGGGTCCCGAAATCCTGCAATGGCTGCTACAATATATTTCCTATGTTGTGGTCAGCCAGTCAGGAATGGCCATTGTTGGACCTGCCAGCCTTAGGCTTGTCTCCCCAACCCCAACCTTTTGATTTCCTCTTCCATATTTTCAAATATCCTTTTTGCTGGCATTAGGACCCTGCACACTTTACAACTGCTAATCAGTGGTAAAATGCATGTCCTTGCTCCTTAAAACATCATAATATTGGCTTATCCCACAATTGGCATATTTCATTTACTTATTAGTCCCTAGTAAAGTGTTACCACATGTACCCAGGGCCTGTAAATTAAATGCTACCAGTGGGCCTGCAGCACTGATTGTGTCACACACTTAAGCAGCCCTTTAAACATTGCTTGGGCTTGCCATTGCAGAGCTTGTATGTACAGTTTTAAACTGCCATTTTGACTTGGCAAAATAAACCTTTTGTCATACCCAAACTTTCCTTTTTAAGGCACATAGGCTGCACTTAGAGATGGCCCTGGACAGCCAAGAGACCAGTGTGCAATATATTTAAAATGTAGGCCATGTACTTTTACATTTTAAATGCCCTGATAGTGAAAACATCTAAATTTGTTTTTCACTACTCCAAGGCCTATCTCTCCCATAGGATAACATTGGAGTTGCATTATTACCTTTTAGAAATGTAATTTCCAAATGGGAAGAGATAATCAGTTCATGTTTGGTGTTTCTGGAATCCAAATTTTAACTCTTGATTTATGGTGAAGTTGGATTTTTAATTACAATTCGGAGAAGGCTAGTTTTAGAAAGTTGTCATTTTCTAGCCACTTGGTGCCAGGAGCCTGTCTCTGTCTCTGGGCACATGACTGGGTATAGTTGGCAGATGGGCTTTGTTTATCTCTCCTAGACTGCCACACACAATGGGAGCTTGGGTGTGAAGGGCCATCTCTGGCAGGATGGGTGGGAAGAGCTGGATACAGCCTTACTTTCAAATGAATAGGCTGTGTCCTTTCTCCACACAAGGGGCTGCATGCCCCTTGTATTTGGTGGAGCCATGGCAGGGAAGGCAGGGCATCTGTGCACTTCAAAGACATGCCACTAGAAGCTTCTCCCCACTTCAAAGGCACAACTGGGTATAAATACCAGACCTTAGACACCTTCACTTCAGTACACATCAGGACCTATAGATATTCTTCCAGGAAGAAAGATTGCTGTGCTGCTGCAAGGACTGTCACTCCACTGGACTGCACTTCCCTGGACTCCTGCTTTGCTGTGCTGGCCTGCTGTCCTCTTTCCTGGATGAAAAGGTCTGGATCTGCATCTCTTGATCCCAGAACACAGAGTAACTCCAAGAGCTAGTTGAATAGTCTCCTGATCTGAAGTGTTAGGGACATAACAGACTTCCAACAACATTGCATCTGCATCTGGACTCTGCCATCTGTGAGTCTACCCTGCCAATCAATGCCACTGCTGTCCTTGACCCTTGGAAGTGGTCTTAATCTGTTTTGTCTGCCTCTGTATATCCAGCAGAATTTATAATTGTCCTCTGCTGAAGGGTGCAACCCTGAGCAGTACTGACACCTCACTGCACTCCGTAGATGAGAACTGCCACAGAAGACCCACATCGCATCACAGCCCAGTGCCACATTGGAACCTCCACTATGTGGTGCCTTCCTGGCACAGGTCCTTGCATCTCTCATTGACTGCAGCCTCGATGATGGACTCTGCTTCGCAGCCTCACAACACCTCACAATGACACATCGCCCGACTGAGCAACGCATTCCCAAATCCGGATGTCACATTATGAGCCCTCATTAACGGGATCCTCGATGTTGACCAACTGGACCTCTCATTGAAGCTTCACCACATCTTGGAACCAATGCATGGCTTCTCCTGCATGAGGCACCTTCGATGTGGATCTATACAGTATTCTACAAACTAGGATTAAAGATACTCTGTTCAGCAGAGCTAACTTGGTCCCTGTAGCCAGCCTGTGCTCCATCACGGTTGACCTCAGCTTGTGACTTTCTCCTGGTCCAGCATGACCAGAGACCCACAGTTGGGGCTCAACGCCTTCTGGTCCTATTTTCTCAAAACATTTTGACATTTAATATATCCTGTTCTACCACTTGGAATTGTGACTACTTGTACTTGTTTTATTACATTTTGCTCCATTTTCTAATCTGGTGTGGTATCCTTTTTGTGGGGTAGTTTCCCTGTTTTACTGTTTGAAAGGTTTCACAAACACTTTACACATTGCCTCTAAGTTAAGCCTGACTGCTTTGTGCCATGCTACCAGATGATGAGCATAGGTTAATTTGGGGTTGCTTGTGCCTTTCCCTGACAAGGATTGTGGTTGCTGATTGACCAGGGCTCACACCCCAGTCAACAAGAAACCCAATGTATTACATCTTTCCACTTTGCTTGTGCCAATTAGGGCATATCTGAAAACCAACTTCCAGATAGCTCGAACCTTTTACCAGCGTTAACCCCTTTCATGCACTACAAATCACCACCTAAATGCCAATTCAGCAAAAATCACTGAAAGGATTTACACCAAAGACGGTGCTTTCTGAGTAAAGTTGTAACTTTTTACCAAATTTGATGCAATCTGTTTTTCTTTTTAGACAGCAAAATTTCCTACTATAATTAATATAGAAATTGCACTTTTGGCACGCCCACCTTTTCTTGGCTTTAGCTTGATTGATTTGTGAGCAACTTTCCATTAAGGAGAGAATTTGGATTTAGATTCCTCAAATAGCACCAACAAAGTTAGTAAAGAAACAAAAACTATTTTTTCTGATTAAAACTCAAACCTATCTATAACTACTGAGTGGGCCCCCTCTGTAGGCTGATTTTGGGCCCAGTGACTCCATCCCAGGGGCCTGGCACCATCTTTAATGGGGAGGGGCATCCAGCCCTGGGCTGAATTTGGCCCCATGGACCCTATCTCCTTGGGACTGGCATATTTTGTGGGGGAGGGGCACACATGCCTCCCTCCCAGGACTGAGTTTGGCTCTGTCCCTGAGATCTAGTGCATTTTTGAGAGAAAGGGGGCACACAGCCTCCATGCCCAGGCCGATATCAGCCGTATCCCCAAGGCCTGGCCAATTTCAAAGGGGGGGCATGTGGCCAATGAAGAGTGGGTGCCTAGGTGCCTACCCAGTGCACTCACCACATTGTGATTGGGGGCCATGGGGTGAACACTAGGGCCCCTAAAGCCACAGCCGGCTCCCCATTTCTAACAGGAGCTGGCATTGCTCCTGTCTGCATGGAAAAGCTAAAATGCTGCTGCCTGTGGGTGGTAGCAATCTCTTCACCTGTTTCTCTGCCCGCTTTGGTGTAGGCAAGGAAACAGATGAAAGTTTACTCCCAGTGGATGGGAGTATTTTTCATGCTCACACTCACTGGGAGTGGACATAGTATTTGCTCCCCCTTGGCGGGAGTTTTGAAATTGCTCCTCCCAAGTGAGAGCAAACACAGGTCTTCCTGCCCCTGCCTCCCTGAGACATGGCATATGAGCCAGCCCTGGGGAATGGGGTCCCCAAGGCTATTAATGGCTCAGTGAGAATGGCCATGTGTCTCCTTCTGCTTTGTAATTGTGTGGTGGGGTCCTCAGGGCCAAAGTGTGGCCCTCTCCCTATTACTTTTATGGTGGGGGCCCTGGGGATTGGATGCCCTCCTTTTTAAATTTGGCCAGGCCATGGGGGATGGGATCCCTGGGATGGAAATTGGCCTGACATGGGGACCACATGCCACATCACACTGTTTATGAAAGGCCGGGACATGGTGGATGGGATTCCTGGGGCTGAAATCAGCCAAGGGAAGGGGCTGCATTGCCCCTCCCCCTTTTCACATTCCACCCAAGGGGCTTAAAAAACAAGCACAGGAGACCGCACTTGTTTTTTTTTCTCCAATTTGCAGTAACTCCTCTGTGAAATCACATCATTCACAGCAAAACCTTTTTTTTTAAAACAAATGTTTGGCCCCCCAGGTGGGATCCTTGTGGGATCCTTGTGGGATCCCACCACGAGGCCTAGAGGGTCAGGGTATTCCTACACTTCCACCTTGTGTCTTTTTTTGTGTTTTTCTTGGGACTCAAGTTGAGTCCCGAGACCCAACATGGCTGCCACTACTTCCTCTTTGAAGTGGTGGCAGCCAATTCTGGCACTGCTGTTGGCACATGGATCTGCGTATCCTACGCATGTGTCTCTATATAATAAATCTTTTTTCTTTAATAACTCCAAAACTGCTGAACAGATTTATACCAAATTACAAAATGCACTGTTTCTGTACCAATATCTAGCTTTCTGCCAAATTTGGGGTCAGCTTAGAAGTTTAGCACTCACAAGACCGCCAGACTCGTTGTAAAGTTGGACAACCTCAGCTATGGCGGTCAAAACATCACATTACAAGTTTGGTGGGCAGACCCGCCAACAGACCTCCATCCCCGCCAGGATCCAAGATCCCGACGGGCTGATGGCATTCCTAGTTGCATCAATCAGGGCGGTGCTGAACTCAGCACCACCCTGCTAATTACAACCTTGTTCTCCACCAGCCTTTTCATGGCAGTATTCCCCACCATGAAAAGGCTGGCCTAGAATAAGTGCTGGGGGCCTGAAAGGGGGGCCAGCACTGCCCCTGGCATATGCAGTGGAGGGCCCCTTGCCCAGCACCGTCGGAATGCACACTCTCTGCTTTGCACACAATGTGCATTCTGAGGGTGCTGGTTGGTCCCCTCTGTGCTACGAGATAGCACTCAACTTCATTAAGGGAGCCCAGTGCTATCTGGTAGCACTGTTCCAACCAGTCTGACGAGTGGGAATGCTCTATTTCAAGGTTTCTGCCGGTCAGCGAGGTCAGACTGGTGGAAATCATGTACTAGGGCAGTGGGGGACGCCACCGCCATGGCAGTGGCATCCTTCCTATGGGTTTAGCAGTCCCTTGTTGGGACCACCAGACTCATAATCGCTCCCATGGTGTGAATCCGTTCAGGGGATCGGATTGTAGTTGTTTTTAAAATCCCTATGGGAAACTGCATGGGGAAAACACATTTTAGACCCCTCTTTTTCTTGGTCCTCGCTTGATGAATCACCCTGAAACTGTCCAATCAGTGGCTGAAGCGAGAGGCAAACTAGTTTTGAAAAATTCAGTGAAGATTCATCAAACTGCGCCAAAGTTATTAGCAAAACTAAAAATTTATTTCCTCTGGAAACTAGGTCCTATATACAACTAACTACTGGTAAATAAATAAATAAATAAAAAATGTATATATGTGTGTGTATATATATATATATATATATATATATATATATATATATATAAGTTTTTTTTTTTCACAAGTTAAACCCACATGCCCTCTTTTTAATATAAACATTATATATTGTTGTTTTTTTATTGAATATATTCCCACCTGTCCACCTTTGAACCTTAAAAAAGACTTACTACCACTTAAAATTTGCCAACTGTACATTTTACAGCCAATTCAAACTACCCATCCCTGAACCCTAATTAATACATACTACCTATACAAACTACCCACCTAGAACACTTAAAGCCCCTTACTGTCTCTTAAAACTACCCACCTCTGAACTCTAAAATCCCCTTACTACTCCTTAAAAATGTGCACACCTGAACCCTAAAAACACCCTTATATACCATAATGTTCCCACTCCTGAACCTAAAAACACATTTCTACTCTTAACACTACCCATCCCTAAACTCTAAAAACACCTTAAAATAAAAACAAAATACACATTTATAACATAGTAAAACATATGATGTATATAATATTTAAGTAAGATTGTGTTACGCCAAACCATTTAAAAAGACTTACCTGCATGGTAAAGCAAGGCAGTGTAAATCTACAACCCTCCATGTCCCCAGTTATACCTGCATTGTAACAATTTGTGCCATATTTACCTGCATGGTAACAACTGCATTGTAATGGGGAAGTACACCTTCTGCAGAGTATGACACTTTCTACTTCAATTAGTGCTTCAAAGCTGATTTACAACCATGCCTCACAATCTATCTCTAAATAATCCAATACAACAGATGAACTTATGAAAGAGCTTCTGGAACAAATCAGTGCTTGCAGCCCAGCCTGCGGCAAATCCACACAATAGCCAAGATTGCACTTTTTTGTTAGAGGGTGTCACAGTCACAAGGCACATTTCAAAATAACAAAACCAATAATAAAAAGTCCTTTAATTAAATATGGCAAAAAACATATACATAAATCAAAAATGTATAATGCACTAATATTATTCAAATATTTTAAAAAAAATGTTCCTAATAATATGGAGGAATGTGTATCATATTCTTGATAACCTGTTCTTACGATTTTAAAATCTTTCAACAGTCGTGAATTCAGAGACTTTCTCAATCTGTTTAATGTGAAGCATCAGAAGAGCACACCTCTTCGGCCACGGACTAATGGCCTTGTTGAACATTTCAGGAGTATGTTAAAGCTGTTCAGTATGCTGCACTAGACCAATTCGACCTTAAGACTATCTTGAATTCTACTCTATTTGCTTACCGTTCATTTAATCACTCAACCACAGGTGAAAGCCCTGCAACGTTGATGTTTGGGAGAGTAATGACAGCCAATTATCTCAGTGGACCAACACAAGATCAAGAACTGATGAGGAGACCTGTACAAGAGACTTGGACTGTAAAAAGAAAATGAAAGCCTATGCAGACAAGAAACGACATGCAAAGGACATTGTTTTCACAAGAGGGTATTGAGTACTTGTATGCTAGCCAAGAAAACGTAAAGCTGATGCTCCATTTGATGCCAATCTATTCCATGTTATAATCAGAAAAGGTCACTTGGTGACTTCCCATCATCATGGGAAATCCATTATTGAAGACTCCTTGCATTTCAGACATGTGGCTCAATGCTCGTCAGACACTGATGTCAACTCTGTCGACTGCTTCAGAAAAGACAATATGAAAACCCCAGACTGCTATTGCTCCTACATCGGCAAAGCAGACCATGGACACTCCTATTGCTGATTCCTAGTTTCAGAAAACACTATCAGGATGAGTTTTTAAAGCACCAAGAAGGCTTATTGAAGCGTTATAATTCTGTGTGTGTGGTCATTTTTTATTAAACAGAGGGGTAGATGTAGTGTTGTGTGAGTGCATGTGAGAAATTAAGTTGTTGGTTGACTGGACTGTGAACTTGCAGGGTGAACCACAAAAAAGTTGCTAATGTAACCTACGCTTAACCCTAGGTAGCTTGACACAAAAAGCAGTCAGGCTAAACTTGGAGGCAATGTGTAAAATAATGAACATTATAATAAATTATTTTACACCAAAACCATCAAACTCCAATTAGTAGAACCAGAGATATGAATTTTTAAAGTTTAAGGTTCAAAATAGCAAGCCCTCATTTTTAGAAAATGGCCACCTGTGCACCTTAAGCATCATAACCAAGGGTCCAGGAGTAGATGGAGACCTCTCGGGTTGATGACTCACTCAGGCTGGGTCCAGGTGCGGGTTCAAGATGGTGGGAGCCAGTTATGTCCCTATGACTCTGAACAGCAGGCCAGCTTAACTAGCCCCTGGAGTCACTTCTGAAGTCCTGGGTAACAGGTGATTGATGGATTGTTCCCGTTAGGAGCAGGATCAAGACTGATTGGCAAATGTCTGGGTCCAAACTGAGGTGGCGCGGTGAGCAAAAACATTATGGATTACACCCAGATCTGTGACTGGGAGTGAATGTTTAATTTGTTCAGCATTCTGTCCTTCATCTGTTCTTTTTGCTTTAGTTGCCCTAAGTGGGAAGGCTATGCCCAGATATGTGTCCCATGCTCACTGTGCCACTGGATTCAAGCTAGCCTGGCTGATGAGAGGTGATACCCTGAAACCAGTCCTAGAATGCTTGTTTTTGGTCAAGGGAGTACATGACCTGGCAGTTCGAGCTGGACCGTTCCCAAGGGGAGAAAGGTCAAGACTGATTTGAAAATGGCTGGGTCCAAACTGAGGTGGTGTAGTGAGCAAAAAATGATGGCTCAAAGCCAGATCTGTGACTGGGGGTGAATGTTTGATTTGTTCAGAATTACGTCCATTATCTGTTCTTCTTGCTTCAGAATAATAGACGAGCATCTCTTATAAAGCACTACAAGTCGAGTGTCTGCCAATGGCTCTTACCCACGACAGAGGGCACCACATTGGCCCTCTAGCTAAACTGTTTCATGTCTGTTCTGTACTACAAACGAGTCTTATGTGGAAACTGCATGTGTGATAGTTTACATTCCACACTAAAGCATAGAATGCATTCAAGCAAACTGTGATGGTGAAGGAGGTGCGGGTCTTTGAAGAATGACATGAATTGGGCATATTTAGGAAGATGAAGGAGTCAGGGTTGGGCTAGGATTGAAGAAGAGAAAGGGAGAGCTTGTAAGTGGTACCTTAGAAACAGCACAAATAAATGTGACATGCCAAGTTAGAGGAAGAGACCTCTCTGGGTTGAGGGGAAATTGAACGGACGTAGTTGGGAAGAGGATGTATTAAGAGTATGACCAGAAGTTCATGAAATTTTATCTTGAAAAGTACAAAAATATCAGTACAATTTTTTAAAATACAAACATTTAAGTACAATTTTACAAAACAAATCGTGCTTGTCGCCCATTTTTTTAGTCTGAGCTATGGTTGTGTTGCTTATACTTTATTATGGTATTTTGTAAATATTGTAATTTTACATCAGTAAATGCTATCACAGTAAGCACTAAGATGCAATTCCTTACGGTTGTTTATACCTGCTGTTCCTCGGTTCATGTGGTTGCAACGTATGCTGAAGGTTTAGGAAGGGCATGCATTGTGTGCTGTTGTCAAAGCTGTAATTTTCATGAAAACGACATGCTCTGCTGGTTTGTGTTTCTATAGCTCGTTATCCTTTACTGTGATGACGGTGGTCAAGATATGTATCTTTTATAAGGTATTTGTAAATTTGATGCCTGTGGTTGTTTGGAATGCACTGATGATTTTATGGAATTGTCGGAGGGTCTGTTCTCCGGCAGTCTAAACCTTTATTGCGTTGAATACATGGAAATAAATTTGAGGGCATTCTGTTTGCATGCTGTGGTGTTCGGCATCATTTCTGCATTTTAAGTAGCTGTGGGTCCGTTACGATCAATTTAATTAAATTGGGCACATTTTTATGCACTTGTAATAAAAAACGGAATGTGTTAAGCGTTTCATTTCAAATGTAAAAGTAACATATTGCACTGTCTTCTCCATTCATTAAAACAAATCTTGACCATGATTTTATTTTTTCAACACATTTTTTCAATAGAAAATGTTTTTGTAATTTGAGGCACTTAATGCTAATTAATTATCAAATTTTGTAATCTAGTACACTATGGTATTTTATGTTGCGCATTTCCAAATTGCTTTTTTTATATTTCGAATGAAAAAGTTCTTATTATGTTCCGGGGATTATTAGGGCATTGTTTCCCAATTCAGCCTTTCTTCTGTGGCTGTACTGAATTTTTGAAACATGGGCTCCAGTTAACAACATTGCCTTTCTTAGTACGTTCTAACACTATCTTCCAGGATTGACACAGTTTCCAAATTCGACTTGAATGATTTACTGCCTTTAATGTGGTTTACAATCTAAAGCTCTACATACTAAATCCAACATGGCAGAACCTTTATTCCCCTGGTCAGATTTTCCTGTGCTCACCCAGACATGTGGGTATGAAAATGAGAAAATCTTCCGGTGGTCACTCCAAACCCATTATTGGGCAGTTACCTCTCCCACTGCAACAGTCCCCTACTCTGGAGCTTTTATTTTCTTCCATGCCAAGCCTCAATCTGACCCTTCTTCGGAGGCTGTCTCTTCACTCCCAACTCCCCTGCCCCTGTCAGATTACAGAACCCAGAATTCCCTTGGAGTATAATGAGATGCTTGAGCATTAGATAGTCATACAAAGAGTGGTGGGGCACTTGCAGGGACCACTACCCTTGGTAGGATTTTTGAAGCATTCCCCAATTAAATCAGCCATATTAAACATAAAAGTGGTAAACCCAGATACCTAGGCCCGTTTTGGCATTACTGGAAGGAGTGTAAGACTGTTAATCAATCCTTATTAAATTTTTTAGTAAAAATGAACAATACAAATGTACACATTGGTTAGTATGAAGAACACTGCACAAAATCACATCTCATTTTGGTGGTCACTGATGGAAATGTAAAAACTTTATTTTGGTATTCACCATTCTGTTGGTGCAAAGTTGGATGGAGTGGGCAGCATTACGGTTCGCACTAATAACTCATAAGGACAAACTGACTAGGTGAAATGAAAAATCCAAAATGTCACCACTACCTTACTCTACCTTAGTACCTGCATATATAAACTGAAATTAAATTACGTATTGCATCTCCTCTCTATAGGAATACAATAGTAGAGACAGAAGCAGGGCTGCTATACTACTAATAGGTGCTGGTAGCGTTTCCTGCATGTGACGCGATCCCTTTTCTGCCACTCCTAAACTTGGTGATTTGTACAAGTGACAGTCCGGTAAAATTTCATGTGGTTGTAAATTACATCCGTAGGTGTAATATCATCAGATCCTGATTGAGCAAATCATAATCTACCACGTGTGATCACAGACTGCAAAAAAAAGTTTATTAATCGAAGCACCTATCTTGACAAATCGGAGTGAAGAACAAAGCATAGTGTTATTTGGAAAGAAACCACTATCTCTCCACTGGAGGATGGAGGGCATCAAGTGAATGTGTACCAAGGGTCAAAATGTGAAAGCAGGCATGATCAAAACCCAAGAAAATGAAACATGCTGCATGTTTCCGGTATTATCACACAACTGGCCTTCGCTTTCAAAATCTAGAGGCGTGCACGTGATCCTACACACTACAGGCATGTGCCTGTGTTGGTCTAATATTTAGGGAGGTGCATAGTCTCTCTTTAGCCCTTATGGTTGCATTACTTGGTTGATCAAAAAACTGACACCAGCATACCATCTCTAGTCATTGAATGTCTCAAATATGTCATTTTTGCTTGTTGTCAAGGTGCTTATTTTAATAACATTGTGGCAAGTTGCAAACCTCTGCTATCAAACATGATCTATCATATGAGGGTGGATATTACTGTGCGAATCCAGAGAATGAGATGACACTGAAATAATGACTGCCACACGGCCATGTCATTCTCTCACTAACCTTGTCACATAAAATGGCTTAGGAACAGAGGATGCTGTAATAGGTGCATTCTCATAACAATCTAGCGTTGCAGTTACAGTAATATCAACCTTTGATATTCATCGCCGTCATAATAGAAACATGCTTGACCTACGGCAGTTAGCAGCCAACAAAAATAAGAATTTTTCACTTGGGTTCTTAAAAATGTATATAATGTTATTAATATTCACTGGTCGTCTGTGACTTAATTATCATATGGGGTTAATGATAATGTAGTTGTCCATACACGTGCACTGGTAGTCTCTTACAATGATAAAGTAATTCATTATAATGCACCATGCACTTAATGGTGAGCACAGTGCTTTTTAGGGTTGAGCAAACAAGCACTCTGGGCCCTGTTGTAATCTCTCTGAGAGATTTTAACCACTCCCACCGCACGCCCATCAGTTTCTTTGGTTTGTGGGCTTGCCTTTTAAAAATCGCTTGATTTTTTGTTTCATTTGCGAAAGGCATGATTACGTCATGCCTTTTCCGGTTTTTAGCCCTCCTCAAGAGCATCGGTAAACTATTGAAAACATACGAGGCTCCATGTTTTCCGCATGGCTTCTGGACTACTTTTTATTTTCTATGCAGTGCAGTCTCGTTGGGCAGTAGTCGAGCGCTTTGCATGACATTGACCCTGTTACATGGATAATTGCATAGCTGCTGATACGTTTGACTGCGAGCGGACTTCTGTTTCCTTTTGTATGCTCCTTCATGCTCATGCGATTTAAATCATTTTTTTCCATTCCGCAGAGGAAGTAATTTCTAATATTTTAAAATGAAAATAACTGCTTAGCTCCACCTGCTATGAAATGTACACTCAAAATGTCACACATAAGGAAGGTGTTGAAACGTCACACATTGGTAGCTTGAAAACATGGAACTGTCATACATAAGCAAACTGAAAATGTTGTAATTAGGTCATCACGCAGGTTACTGGGTGCTGAAACTCCCCGAATAAAAATCACATGTAGTACGGTGGAAGGTGTAGGCGGGAGTACGGCTCCCTCCGTACCGACTCCTACAGGACAGGGGGACCTGCGAAGCTCCCCAGTTAATTTACAGCCTGCCCTGCCCAATTAAACCTTTCCTACACCAGATCCCTGATCCAGAACTTGCACCACCCCCAGTTCCCAACGTTCGTCTCTCCAAAGAATCAATAACTGGTGACAATAAAACTGAGCGCAATCGCTTGGCACACGACTTGCTGAGAATATATATCCAAAATCACAGATTATGACCTCCGAGTTTATTTTGTAGCTTTTCAGTTATCAACGGCAATTGAAAAGGTATAAAATAAGCACATAAAACGTTGTCCCCAGCGAAGAGATTATGGGTTGTGTCTCACAGATCTAAACGTCTTCACAGGAGTGTGAAAACACGCGGTATACCACAGTGCTCCTTTCACACCTTCTGCTATTTCAATAGCAGTTACATTGATCAACAGTTTGACTTTGTAAGGAACTGAAAGAAAACAATGGGGTAAGTTTAACAAAAAAAACACAAATAGCTAATCTATTCTGTAGGTTTATGCATTCATTTGAAATAATGTTACTTACAAAACGCACACACAGGCACGCGCACACGTTATCAGGAGTGACTAACGGGGATATGCGCCTGACAGTTTTTCCAGGGACCCTGACATTTCCATTTTTGCACTTACAAGTATATTTTCTCAAACGGAAATAGGTTAATGAGCGCAAATGGGCAAGCTCACTATATTTCTGCATTCTGAATCCGGACAATATTTTTTCCCCTCGGAGTAACCACTTCCCTCGCCACTTATAGTGGCGTTCCCTTTAACTTTCTAATCCAGGAAACGGCTTCACAAATGCCCATGATGAATTCATATTCAAGAAAGGAAAAGGGCCTAGGCGATTGGTGCTGCACCTTTCCACTTTAGTAGATATGTAAATTTCAAAATTCACCCATATGTATGGTGCCCGAGTCTTGAGGACAAGCCCCCTTAGTCTTCAAATCACCAGGACAAAGTCCTAGAAAGCCATTATTTTCTCAACAATTATTCTGCCTCCTGTTCAGTGCTTTTGGAAATTGGAAATAATATAACAGTTTGGTATGGTAAATGTCCAAGATAAATAAACGTTTTTTATTTAGGCTCCTAGCAAATAGACGGTTAGAAAGAGGCTGAGTGTCAGAAGACAACATTCTAAGTGAATATTATAAACGTTTACATCCGTAAAAATGAGGCTTGATGTCGGAAAATAACATTGTATGTGAATATTTTAAATGGAAACACATTTTTACATCTGTAAAGAACATTTTTTATTTATATTTTCTCTATTTATGTATATATTTATGTTGTGTTTTTTGTATGTTTGTAGCCCTGAAGAAGTCCTTATGGACGAAACACGTTGGCTACTATGATCACTACGAATTGGAAAAACATTTTGTATGGATCCTATTAACCATAGAAGAAAATGACCAATACGAATAATTTTTTTAATAAAGATTTGCTTCAGTAAGTAAGAAGTGTTGGAAATTTGTGCCATATAATAGTCCGAAAAAAACTTAATGAATCATTTACTTTAAAATGGAACACATATGAGTGCTGAGTCATATGAAAATAATGCCCATGATAGATTGTCAACTGTTTCCAGGAAGGGAGGGAGGGAGCTAAGAAAAAGATTTAAATTCTTAGAGGAGGCACATTTTTTCCTGGGCATTACCACCCCGAATGATAAGGTGAACATTTACTCACAAGAATATCAGTGTGTGAGTAAATCTTTTTACAAGTGTAAAACCACACTATGTGAAATAACGACATGACCTTATACTTGTTGGAATAGGCTCATTAGCATGTATACAGTGAGTTTACATGGACTAGTGACTGTGTGAATGGCCTCCATCGGTGTCTGAAATCGTCCTGTTCTTGCAGCTCTTCAAGAAGTAAAATTGTAGGCATAAAGCAAATTTCAGTCTCATTTAGAGTTGGGTAGCAAGATGAAACTAGGTGAAGATCGTAGTTTTTTTTTCTTGACCTCCCACTTCTCGATTGTCCCACCTAAAGGGGAGGGTGACATTTAGTTTCCAACACCAGGCATTCAGCTAGCGAGAGGACCACCATCTCCACACCATCCAAAAGCCCACCCAAATGAAGATGGGAAGTTCCAAAATTGATTGTGTTCTGACAGGGGCCACCATACAAATGCAAAACACGGCACTACTCCTGCATGAAAAATCAAAACGTGCCCCAGATAAAGAGAGGAAACTGTTTACTTGTCTTCACATGTCAGTAACATTGCTTTTTTGCTTTTCAATTTCAGGACCATAACCCGCTTAAGTGTTCCTGAAAAACACAGTTACTATGAGATGATAGGCAGGCTGGGAATGCACAGATGCACTGAAAGTGCTACCGCCTTACCAGAGAGATCATTTTTGGTGAATATTCCTCACCTACTGAGCAGGGAAGTTTAAGTTGGGTGTTCCAGCCACCTCCATCACCCAAATTGGAAAGAGTCAGAATATGTATTGAAACCCCATGTGCACTGTAACATATTTAGGGCCATAGTTACAAGAAAGTGATGCATCAATAGTGATGTGCCACTTTTCTTGAGGCCCCCTTGTATCCCCTAACGCCACCATGGTAGCGCAGTATTTACAATACGGTGCAATATGGCGCATGTTAGGGGAAATACTGTCATTTTTTGATGGTATTGTAACGCTATACTGGATTAGTGTAAAAAAAAATGGTGCTAATCCAGTACAGTGTTAAGAATGCCCATTGAAATCAATGCCTCATTTTAGCACCCGCTTTAAGCACTAGAAATCGAGCAATGGTCTCTTGTAGATTCCATTGTGCCATTTTTAGTGACCCTCTAACGAGGGAACGCCCCTTTGCACTTTGCATACACCATGCATATATTATGCATGATGTGGTGCAAAGGGTTTACAAGGTGGCACTAACCTAGTTTGCGCCACCTTGTGAATATGGCCCATTTAGCATCACATTTGCGGCAAAACAAGGGGTGCAAGGACCTTGTAAATCTGGCCCCTAGTATTTAGTATGCCATAGAACTACTTTAACAGCCTATACTGAACCAACAAATATGGTATGGATTTAAACATTCCAAATATATATACTGAATCAGATGAAATATATCATGAAACAGTCAGAGTATGTAATAAAACCGACTGGATATATATAATAAAAGGTAGAATATGCATTGAAATAGAGGGGAAGAGCAAGATAAAACATTAACATCGTCACCAGGTTATAAACATGCAGTTATCTACCTGGCAAGTGCTGACTAATGTGCAGGATTGTTTATTCAAGTCCTGGGCATTTTGTAATGTGTGTGTGACCAGTGAGCTGAATGGAGACCAATGTATACATTTCTTCACTCCAATTTTCCTCAACAATTTACTAAAATTCCATAGGCGATAAAGGCAATTAAATAATATGGGTAAAAAATGTCACATGCCTGTCCTTTCAGTTTTAAAGATGTCTATAGCATAACATCTTACGTTCTTCCACCTTTGGCTTTCCCATGCTGCTTTTTGAAAGTAGATATTTTGTGTTATAATGATAACTAACCATCTATTTTAAGGGGGGGTCTTTCTATCCACGTAGTTCGGTGTGTTGCTAGTGCTGATCTTCTCCTACAGCATGTGCTGTTCTTAGCTGGTATGCCATTACTCATCAAGCAGTCAGTGACTGTGGCCGGGCAATTGCATTGGAAGCTTGGGGTAGATATATGGTTAGCGCATATGCTAGGCTTACTTTTGGTTCTTCTGCTGGGCTGTCACCAGTGACATCACTCTACATCAGTGGCTTACTTGTATCGGTAGGTGCACTCTCATATACTGGCATGAGTCCTCGGTCTTATCACACCTGATCATTTCTCCTGCACACTTATTAATGTCAGATCCTTCAGTGTGACAGTTCTAGTGCCACACTCTTCTCTCCTCTCCTTTTTTAGTTCTCCTTTGCAAATGTGGCATCATGCCATGCTTTTTTCTTCTTCTGGTGCGAAGTAGCATTAAGTCACACCTTGCATGTGTTTGTTTTTCTTCGTGTGCAATGTGATGCCAGCCACGTGTCACCAGTTCCCTGCTCATGGACCTTTCGCAGGTCCTGTCTGTAGTACTGAACATCTTCTCCCGTCATGGACCTCTCACAGATCTTGTCCTGTTCGTAGGACTGTGCGTCTTCTCTAGTCATGGACCTCTTGCAGGTCCTGTTCATAGGACTGTGCATATTCTCCCATCATGGACCTCTCACAGGTCCTGTCCTGTCTGTAGGACTTGACTCGTTCCTTCAGGTTTGTGTGGCAGCCACCCACACTTTGCCTGTCCCCTCTTCAGGGATCCTCTCGGTGCTCCACTCCATGGATGGCAGGTAACCGTCCTTCTGCCCCCTCTTCTCTTGAAGGCCCAGGGCTTGTACTTCCAGTCTGCACTTTTGCAGCACTGGGTCTTGCCTAGTGTTGTGTGCACCTAGCAGGATTGGTCACTCAGTGTGATGTTTTTCATGACGGGCCAAAGATGGCCATTCAGTGCTGATACATAATGGTGTGGCTTGGGGGACAAATTGCTGTTCGCTCCTTGCTTCTCCTCTCACATGTGCATCAGCCTTTTCGTGGATGGTAGTGGAAATACGTTTAACTGCTTTGATCTAGTCTGCAGCCTCTTCCATTCTTTGCTTCTCCAGGTCAAAATATCCATGGTGCCACACATGATTGCCATTGTAGGTGAGGGTGGTCTTCTTACTTGAGGTGGAGGACACTAGGGAGATTCCAATATGTTTGGCAGCGAGCAAACTTCTGTTTCCTTTTCTGTGCTCCTTCCCGCTCAAGCTCATAGTGTGGCACTTAAAATCGGCTCGCTTTTGTGAAACTGTATTAGTTTTCATTTTCAATTTATGTCCTTTCTACCTGCACATATTTTGAAGCTTGAACACGGCATACTCAATCTACACCTCCTTCGATTCAATGTCTCGCTGTGCTCCATTTTGGTGCTCATCATAATCAGACTTCTCTTTCTATTATCTCTGACCTGTCAGCACTATGGGGATGATTTATTGATCATTAAATGGTTTACAGATACCTACATGAAGCCACTTTCCACTATTCAGAGGTCATGTAACACTGCCTGATTTTCCACAGCCCTCACAGTACTTCCTCATAATCTTCTGTACACTACGGCCCACAATCTTCCATATATTTTATTTGATCAATTTACCGTCTGCCCATGTATCTAACTCCCTGTGCTTGTTTATACTAACACGTCAATTAAAAAATAAAAAATAAAAACAGTCCACCCAGGGGATATAGGATCTCCTATGCAAACATACACCTCAAACAGTTTAATTGCAGGGAACTTGTTTTGCAGTAGAGAATGCCCTTCCCGATACATCCAACAAATATGTGGATGAACATTACTTGCGCTCACCTTACAATGAGAGTTATGATAGACTTTGTTTGTAGTAAACTTATGACCCTGTGCAGGATGGAATTGGGAAGGGAGACATTTTTTTTATAATGTACACAAATGTACGAGTGTATGAGCATACCAAAACCACGCCTTGAAATGCTCACTTCCTTCCCCTTGCATGGGATTTAGGACTGCAGAGAGCATAATGCCATTAAGTCTGCCAGAAATCCCTTTATGAGTTCCTGGCAGGATTAAAACATGTAAATATGTTTATGACCAAATTTTCCTTTTTGAATAGGCATCTTTCTCTGCTCTGATTCCATGTTGCACTGTGCCCAATACTCCACAGCCATCAATCTGTAACTCAGCTATTTATTTTTCTTTAAACTTCCTTCAGCTTGCATTATTTACTTTCACTGTTATTTGTAATTCCATACACCATCTTGTAAGAAGTTGGAGTATTAATGGTATGGATGAGAATTCACCTCAAATAATAATCACCTTGTCCCACCACTTAAGTCACTAATTAGACCCGTGCTTATCCCTCTGATAGCTTGGCATATATCAGTCAGGCTTAACTTAGAGGCAATGTGTAAAGTATTTTTGCGGTACTTAATCAGCAATAAAGTGAAAACACACCACAAGAAGAATCCCACACCAATTTAAAACATTAGTATAATTTAAATAAATAACATGACACCAAAAAAAACAAAATTACATTATATGGAACAGAAGATATACATTTTTCAAGTTTGAATTAAAAATAGCACCAAAAAGCAGAAAGCACCAACCACAGTTATCTGATCGCGCTCAACGGGGTCAAAGTCAAAAGTTAAGGTTGACTGTGGATCGGATACATGGACAGTGTTCATCCAGGAGGAAAGTTTACCTTCTGACTTAAAAACATTTATGGAGAAAAAGTGGTTAACGATGAGAAAGGTGGCAGGGCAATCTGCAAGCTCTAGCCAAAGCAGTTCTTGACAACAGCAAGCTGATAATGAGTGGGGTTCCAATGCAGTCATTGATAAAAATGTAAAAGCTCTGATCGGGCAAAGTCCATGCTCGGGAAGGCCTCAGCATCGATAGGATGCTGCTTGGTATTGGTCACGCTGGACTTTTTCTTGAAGTCTGATCTTCTTCAGCGGGGCAAGCCAGTAAGCTGAGGCAAGCCGGCTATTCAACATCTGCGCCTTCAACAGTGATCCCTGTTTCCGTGAGTTCTCTAGGCAGAAAGTTGGCAAAACATTCTAAGTCTCACAGTTAAGGGTATACAATAATATATAGACTCTAACCCCTGCCAAGGGTTCAGGACCTGTGGGGTACCATGTATGTATTAGGAATCACTTCAGCAGAGTCCAGCAGCAGTGTCCAGGGCAGGTCCAGTTGTAGCTGGTCAGCTGGGCAGGTGCAGAGAGGGAGGGCTCTAGAAGCTTCTTGTGCCTATCTAGCTCAAACAGGAAGCCATCCAACTGACCCTTCGAATTACTTCTGGGGTCCTGGGTTTAAGACAAGTAGGTCCCGTCAAGTTTCAAGTTTATTTATTTGAAGTGCATAGTTAATGAAAACTGTCAGTAGAGCGTATACAGCATTTAAAAGCAGTAATGAGTAAAACGAGTACAAGGTGTGCAAGGTTGTAGATTACAAACATGCAGTTGTTACAGTCACTATTTGTTGAAGAAAAAAGTGTTTTTGGGTTTGTAAGGATACAGTGCATGGTTCAGAGCCAAATATGGCATTGATTTTTTTTTTTTAAGAGTAAAATGTTGATTTATGGTATCACCGTCTGTGTACTCCTGACTGGCAGTGGTCAGTATTGGTACTGTGGAACATAGAGTTTCAGTTTTAAGTGGGCTAAAGCATCGGGACCTGTTGCTGATCAGTGCACAGAAAGTGCAGGGAGGAGATAATTCGAGACAGGTACCCCCAGGTTCCAGTTGTGAGATGCCAATTGATTTCAAGGTGCATAGAGTGGCCATGCTCAACTGTGCAAAAACTGCACTAAAGTGATGGTGCCTAACTGTTCCTGTGCTAAAAGAGGTCGAGATTCCATTTTTGGCCTGGGACTCAGGATTATGAGTTCTTGCTCAACTCTTGCCAGAGTTGCCATATATTTCATTTATTTGCAGCTTAGTTGTACATCAGAAGGCCTGAAACAGGCTATAACAGCATGTCTACGGTGGAGTAGCCCCCTGATGTTGAATGATTGTTTTAGTATGGCTTTTCAATCCTCCAGTGTAGATTTGCATATGTAGATCTGATTTGCCATGGTTTCTAAGCCTTGGCTGTGTAGTCAGTATGACTCCACGCTGTTGGTGTGTTGCCACAGCGGCAAGTACTAGATCGAAGGCAGGCATCCAACGTGATATTTCAGGAAACGTCTTTTAGTGTGAGCACTGGTGCCTGCTGCCAGGTATGGTTGAGTTGCTAGAATTGTGTAGAAAGCTAATGTTATCCAGGCATGCCATTGTTTTGAGAACACTTCTTTGTTAGTCAGCAGTGAGGACTACTTGACGATTTTGTTAAAAATGCTCTTAAATTGAGAATAGCTGCTGGTTGAGTCCCATAGCTGATTCAGGCCGAGGGATGCTAAAAACGAAAAAATGTAACTGCTGGCTGGGGAGTTGTCTCTTTTGACAATTTCCTCCCATTGGTGGTGATTGAGCATTTTTGGGGCAACATTATTTATTTTGTAACAGCACTTGAGTAATGCCCCTTGCCTGATGAAGGTTTGTTTGGTGAGGCCGAACTCCAGTGTCAGCTGAGCCGTTGAAGGTGGAATATTGACTTGAAGAGTCTGATTACAAGCTTGTCTAGATGGAGGGCATTTCTACCCCTTAAGCCCTCGCTGCCATAGGCTAGGGTCAGTACAGGTTAAGCCTGTATGATCTGCAGAAGTGGGGTGCATGTCAATCTGGCAATTGCTGCTTTTAGGCAATAAAAGGAAGATGGCTGCCATCCATGTGTACTCCATGTGCTGTTAAAAGGAGCCCAGTCTGTTGAAAAGCAGACCCAGGTATTTATATTCAGTTGTTGCCTCAATTCTTTTCATTTTCAAGTTGGCAGGAAAAGGAGCTAGTGTTTGGCTTGCCTATGACCATCATTTTTGTTTTTTTTCTTGTTTATTTCCATTGAGTTCATCTTTGAGTGCCCACCAATGGCATTTAAAAGTCTTTGGGGACCAATCTTTGTGCAACTGATCAAGACTAGGTCGTTGGCATACATCAGACTTGACAGAAGGATGCTCTCAACCTTTGGAGCATGTGACTTGACCTGGTCTATGGTAGGTGGAAAATGTGCCAGGAAGAGGTTGAAGAGTGTGGGAGCTAGTATTCACCCTTGCCTTCTGCCCTGATAAGTTTGAATCTCTCTGGACAAGTGAATGCCATTCCCCAGATCCAATCTAACCTTAAGGTTTTTCAGAAAGCAGGGCAATCCTACTTCTAATTCTCCACAGGTCTAGGAGGGTTCTGAGGAGAGTACTGGGGTTACCACTTTTAAGTCCAGAGCAAGCCTCTGGGTGGGGAAAGCTCCTGGTCACTCCAGAACAAATGGGATAAAAGGTCCAAGGGGTGATTCTGCCTACTTTGGCAGCACTTCCTGTGTGTGTCACTGTTAATTGTACCACTGTACTCCTCTTTCCCTAAATCCAAAATGACAGAACCTTTCTTCCCCTAGTCACAGCTCCCTGTGCCCACCCAGAGATGTGGCTACGATAATGGGCAAATCTTCCCTTGAAGTCACTCCTCCAAATCAGTTCTGGGTATGTCCCCCTCACACATGGTTTGGGGCAAGGTTGTCTGAAATTACAAAAGGGAGGCAAGCCTAGGGGTGAGTTACATTTGCCAGTGAAAGGGTAGGTATAATTTCAAGCTCAGAAAGGGACTGAGCACAGCCCCAGGCCATCCTACTCTAGAAATGAAACCACCTCCCCATGCCCAAGCCATTTGTCGATTATCTGGGAGCAATCCACATTTAACTACCGGGAGCCATTATCAGTCATGTAACAGTTTTAGCACAGACAGTAAATTAAGTGTGATTTCCAAAATAGAAATGTATTATTTGACTTGACCTTAAGTTGAATTTTAAGTTACTATTAAAATTAGTATTTGAACCTTTTCTCTAGCATTTCTGAAGTGTAATAGCCAGTGTTAGCCTATGGGTGAACGAGCCTTGCCATACTGAAGAATAACATTGTAGGTTTTTTTGTACTGCCAGGGCATGTACAACATTAGCTATACAGTTCCTTCTGTATAAATACCTCGCACACTGTCATGTGGACGATTAGGGCCTACCTTAAGAGTGGCTTATATTTCTTAAAAAGTGAGGTTTATGCCTAGCAAAAGGATTATTTTTCCAGGTTGAAATGGCTGTTGAAAACTGCACACCGAGGCTGCAGCGTCAGACCGGGAAGACATGTTTTACAATGTACCTTGCTGGGTGGCAAAATGAGTACTTCAGCCTATTAAAAGCATTTCATTTATAGGCCCAGTGTGCATGCAGTATCACACTCTAGGGACTTACAAGTAAATTAACTGTGCAAATTAGGGTTATACATATTCCAACACGTTTAAAGAAGAGAGCACAACCACTTTAGCAGCACGTTTAAAGTGTGCCAGGTACTTTGGCGAACAAAAATAGGTTCAGCAAAAGAAGGCTAAAATCTGAGAGAATATCAAGAAAAAGATGGCACACTCCAACACATCAGTTTGACTTTCTTTGTGTAGTTTTTAAACCCCTGGTTTTGATGCCCCTCTCTACCAATCTTCTCTTAATCCTTTTTTCTCACGATATTTATTCTGCAGCTCTGTTTTGGAACATTATACTGGTCACAGTTTTACCACTGCACTCAATCTCTGGTCCCATCCTTTTCTCGTAATATTCCTAGGTTATGAACTGCTTTGATATTGCCTACCAATTCCACACCTATCATTTGATGTTTTCATCCTCTTAGATATATTTTTGTTTCTCCAACTTTCTCATGGCAAAAGTTCACCATGGATAAAGTTGGGGATTGATACTATAAAGGCCTGAAATACATTACATAGCAGTGTCAAAATAGGATGGGACCATTCTCAAAAAATGGTAGCAGCTTGTGTGGAGTTATTTGGCAGAACATGTTTTTCTATGGAAGAACAAAATATAATAGATTTAAAGTGCGAATGCATTTTTTCAAAATATTTCATCACATGTTAATGGAGATATGTTAAAAATATTTGTGGAAATTCAGAAATTCAGAAAAGAAGGACTCCTTGGAAACTATTACTGCTGCAACGTTCAGGCATTATCCTTGAATTCCCGAAAGGCACAGGTCGATTTCAGACTTTTATTTGACAATCAGGCTTGATGTTACTAATGGATAATTGTATTAGTAAAATGTTGTGTACACAATAACTTGAACAAATATTTAAATGAGGTCTGCAACAGACTATGAATGAGACAGCAGTGAGTGCTAGTAAGGATTTGAAAGTTTGTCTATAATTACGGTCTTCTCCATTAGTTCGCAATGATACATTTTCTCTGTCATAAACTCCTTCTCAACCAGCATCTGTGTCAATACGAGGGCTGCTGCAAAATGCTATTCTATCCTCACAAAGATTGTTCCTGGTACAGGCTTAGAAATGCAGATATCCTTTCTTCCCCTTGAACAGGTCGACCCTGTACATTCCAAGCACAGAGCATTATAAGGAATGAGGGACCCTCTCCAGCACAAAATGTTCTACATTGATTTGCATCTGCATGTTAAGTTAATTAATATAATCTGACTAAAGTAGGAGCAAACATGCTTGCACTGGTATGATTCTCTTACGCTTTCTGGCATATTCCTGTCATATGTGCTGAAAACTCACCTGTTCTGTCTTTATTTGAACAGATCTTGGTCTATAATGCTCACTGCTTCTACCCTACTTCAGAGATAACGTAAAAGACACTACTGATGGTGTTTTTAATGAAATAAAGTCACAGAGCTCAAATATTTCAAAATTTACCTCAACAATTCGACCTAACTTTAGTAAATGGAAATTTAATGCACCTATGTATTTATGTGGTTGCATGCACTGCAGTTACACCACACGTGACATGCCTTTAAACTCCTTATCCACAGAGTTACACAACTGAAAAAGGAAAGGGAGGTGGTGAAGGTCCGAAGGGATAGGGGTGCTTCTAGGAAAAATATCTGTTGCTTCTCGGTCAAGTTTTTAAATAGTGGTGAAAGTAGTGCTTTGCATCCCTGTCATCGAGTCAACGCCCCTGATAGATGGCGTAGATGCAGTACGGTTTAAGAAAGCTTGGATAGTGATCTCTTTGCAGCCAAGTCCAAAGTTATATGTACTTCGAAGACCAGCATGATCTTGCCTTACTGTCCATAATAACGTTGTAGTAGCTAATAAACATCACAAAATCCATGTGGAGAACAAATCCATTGTACTGGTTTGTAGAGCAAGCTATGTGCAGCTGCAAAAATGTGTTGATGTTATGGTTTTGGACGCCATATCTTTTAGGCAGGGACGTTCATTCAAATTCAAAACAGCCTGGGCTATGCCTTGTTATGATGATGTCCTCAAGAGACACGTTTTTATAGTTTTATTCCAGTCGGGAATCATGTACATAGTTAGTGGTTATCTAGAAAACTTGGCATAGCCTGAGCCTTCATGGAACAACATTGGATAACACTCCATTAGGAAGAGTGCAACAGGATTTGAGGGTTCAGGGATGGATTATTACAATTGGCAATACATTTTAAGTATCACACCTATACAAAATTGTAGGGGTGAGGGCTGTTCAATAGAGAAATAATAAATGTGCATGGACTAAACATACTCCATGAACCATGTATTTTTACTTAAAGAAAACCACAGATGGCCATTTGAAAGTGGGCGCAGTATAGAGGCATCATCAGAATACATTTTCCAGGGTAAAGACATCTAATATTTGGAACAAACAACCGATAAGAAAAATAAACTGTAAATGGATACAGAAAACAGAAGAGGGAAAAGGAGTAAAAGTGGGAATGGGAGTTTTTTAAAATCAAGAATTGAAGAAAAACGGCCAGACAAGGAAGCACTCCATTTTCCTGTTCAGCCGTCATGACAAGTGTGATAAAAAACTAACCATAAATCAACAGAGCTCACTAATGCAGATTATAACTCACCACGTGTGAACTTCGTGAGGGGAAGCACATCACAACAACAGATTGAGGGGTTGATTTACATAGCAGTTTCTCCCAATGCATTTCGCTGTTTGTTGCAGGGATCCATCATCATGAGGAAGCCCTGCACCTAACAGTTTTCTTTTTTCATTTTCAAAAAGGAAATCCCAAAACTGGCTTTTGTTTTTTAAAAGCAAAAAAGAAAATGCTCCCTTCGCCAAGGGAGACCTCCCCCAGATGTTGGAAGCATTTAGTAGTTTTCACTGCCCCTTACTGCCAGACAGTCCCTAGTCTGGACACCTGCACTTATTTTTCAACATCAGGAATTTAATAAGACAAAAGAGGGAAACATACACAAAGCAGGAGGAAGAGACAAATGGAAAGACTGTCTCAAAGGGGCAGGCAGGAACCTGCAGGAGTAAGATCAAGGGGCAGGGAGTGTATGGTAGCAAATTAAAAGGCATAAAGCGGATATAAGGCCATGCAGCCTTGGTTTTCATTGAGGAAACATTTAGCTTCAATGGCCTCGGGCTTCCGAGCAGAGTTTTGGCCACTGGCCCTTATTTTTTACAAACAAAACACCTCCAGCAGGGCTTTCCTGGAGGAGAAAGGTGCATATATACCACCAAGAAAATGTTCTGCCCGTCCATTTTAGATGTGGGCTGACTATAGGTCTATTCACGGCTGAGACTACTCAGTTTCCACCTCGATTAAACCCCTTCACTGTCCTTGCAGAGTAAGGGCAGTCAGGAGGCAGGCCTGTCATTCTTCTGTGCATCAGAAGGTCTGCCGCCGGTGGCCCTTTCTCTGCAGGGCCATTGGAGGGGTTTAATCGTGGTGGAGACGGAGTAGTCTCCGCCGCGATTAAACCTTTGGGGTGCCCCCATCTAAATCGAATGGGCAGACCTTTATCTTGGCGGTATAGATAAGAAGTTGCAAAAGAGTAGCTATACCGCCACGATAGAACTAGGCCCATATGTGACAAAGAACCTGGAAGCAGAGTGTGCATGGATAAACTCTAGGTAAAATAGTTACTTCTGAAATACCAAACTTGACAGTACAGAAAGAGCAGTGCTGCAGCCAGGAGAAGCAAACTAATGAATGTTGCTGCAGACAGAATGAATAACGATGGCTCCCATTGCTTAAATGTCAAGCAGCTCACTTGTCCAGCTTCCCAATCGACCGGCTGTCCTCTCACAGGTCACAGGACTTTATTTTGGCTGGCGAAATTGGCAGTCATCTGACAAAAGCAGACCTTACCATTTCATTCGTGCAAATGCAGTCAAATATTTTAAATTGTAAAAACTGGTTTATATGTTATGTTAGTTTCCATATTGTTTTAGAAGTACAAATCACAAGAATAATTCAGCATCACGGTTATGTAGTTCCAACACTTTTCATTAACAGGAAAATGAAACACTGACTTACACATCTGTTCTACCGCTTGATGCTCTGTACACACAATCCAGATCTCCGCAAAACCAGGCAATAAACTGCGCTATGTCCACCACCAGCGACCGAAAGTACTGGAAAACCATCACACACATGAACAAATAAAACTCTTCTTCTGTGCATCAGAAGTGTGAAAATAAATGTGTGAACTGCTTGCATATTGAGAATAATTGTCTCAGTCATCAAGAAGAAGAAATGAGACCTGGCGAAAGAGAAGTATAATTGATTTGGCTTCAAGTATCCCAGCTGCAATACGACCTTGTAAAACTGTCTGACCCTAAAAATCCACCCAGAAGACTCAGGTCTTCAAATGGGGGCAACTAATAATCTAACCTTTTACATACAAAAAATACATGATCAATCTTTTAATTCGGTCCTTGTCCCAATGAAATGCACTGCACCATTGTCTGTTAAAGGACTATTTCACATGCAGAAACTCATTAAAGACCTTCTTCTTCACCCGTGTGTTTGGATAATGTCCCTAATGACAGTCTTCTGAAATTTTATTTTTAGTTCTGCCACATAAGATGCCAAAGAAAGGCTATGGGCCTGTTTTAGAGTTTGGTGGAGGGGATACTCCACCAGGAATCTGACAGATATCTTGTTATTGCAAGTTCTATAGCCTATAATGGAATTGTAATACGATGGACAGGATATTTGTCACATTTATGACACAGTAGCCTCCTCCACCACACTCTAAATCAGGCCCTATGTCCTTCATCCAGGCTCTGAAAATAGATTCTCCTTGAAAGACCATCTGATCATATTGGGGTCATATGTGACCATAGACATCTTCCGATATTCCCCTTCTTGTTAGGATAATCATCTGATTCCGTGCATTTAGGTTTCTGCTAATGTACCATGTTGCTTCTGCCAATCATATGGTTTTTGGACATGTATTTTGTTGTTTCTGCCAATCCTCTATGCCCCTAGGTTTGAGGTCACCACAAGGTGATTAGCAGCATTCTACAAAACCATTACATAAAATTAAATAAAATCATTTGCAGTCACTGAACGTGGTTGCAGAACTTTATGGAAAACACTTAAAAACACCATAAGCTTTCAAAAAGTGCATAGCTCATGAAATTAAAAAAGGGAAATGAGGCTTGTGCAATGGTCCCTTGCAGCAATGAAAAACTTAATGGGGACTAGACTTGACAGCAAATGCCTGTAATCCCTTTCTTTGAACTCCAACCTCAAGCAAATATTCCCAAGGGTGTGGCCCCCACCTCCTCTTAAAGTATTTAAATTTCTGTTACACCTTCCAGCACTCTGTGTTGCCTGCCCCTAAGCACTGCACAACCACCCCAACCCCAGCACTGTTGTCTGCCTTTACCCTTCCTGTCAGCTACCAGTGATTGCAAGATAGTTCAGCTTGCTTTACTGCCATTTCTGACTCGGGAAGTCTCATTCAGGGAGCTGGAATTAGCCATGGTGGGGCAGGGCAGTGTTTTTAATTTGCCTCACATAGCTGTGTTAAATTCAAAGACTTGGAAAATTCACAAAATCAAAATTGTCCAATTTCACCTGGCTCTATGGGCATAATCAAAATTGTGCACAGCCCTAACTAAACAATGAATTTACATGTCTGCTCTTTGAGGGTTAGACACAATATGGATTTTAGAATGATCACTCATTCATCAGCTTACATCTAAAGTCCAGTGCAGTTTTCTAATGACCTGAATGTTGTATAGGGTCTGTCCATAAACTACAGAGATATACAACTTACAGCTTTTCTTCCATTGCTGCCAGTTCTGTCAGAATAACAGCTCCCAGTAGATTAATGTGCTCCTCCTCACACTCAAGCCTAGTGTAAAAGTTGTAATTTATATAACTGAAGACATACGTAACTGTTATATTCCACCAACATCTTTCTATATGTTTGGAGTGTGCCTGAAAGGATAATATATTCTACAACTAGTGATTGTAGAACAATCACACCTTACCTTTGCTAATTATATGGATACTATATATACGTTTTAGTGCAGTCAAAACACGGGGGTTCCCACAATGAAAAATCAATGTTTTATCTGCTTCATATTTAATTGTTGGCCTTGGCCCTCTCTGCAGGGTCACCCCCAAAACATTTGCCTTCACCCCTCCTATTCATGCTGAATTCATTTTTTTTTAAACCTTAGGACTCTGTGCTCTTTACCACTGCTAACCAGTGCTAAAACCCTTGCGTTCACTCTTTCAATTATTTTGAAATTGGCTTACACCCAATTGTCACATTCAATTTACTTAGAAGTCCCTAGTAAAGTGGTACAACATATACCCAGGTTCGGTAAGTGAAAGGCTATTAGTGGTTCTGCAGCACCTATTGTGACGTACACATAAGTAGCCTCTTAAATGTGTACCACACCTGCCATTGCAACCTGAGTGGGCAGTTTTGAACTGCTATTTTGACCTGGCAAAATATACCTTTTGCCAGGCCTAAACTTCTCTTTTAATACGTATGTCACCCTGTGGTTGACCCTAAACAGCCCTTAGGGGTGGTCCCATAGGATAACATTGGATTACCTTATTACATTTAATAGGTGATAGCTTTAATTTGGGAGCAGATAGGAACCTTGAGGTTGGGGTCCAAAGAACTGTAATTTAAAACCCTAATGCTAAACTCAGATTTTAGGTCACAATTCTGAAAATGCCACTTTTAGAAAGTTGGCATTATCTTGTTCTAACCATTTGGTGCCTACAGCCTGTATCCTAGGTCACATGACTAGGTGTAGCTGGCAGTAGGCCTTTGTGTATTCAACTCAGTGAGACAAAAGGTGAATAGGTGTTATCAGAATGGCCAATTCTGTCAGGTTGAGGAGGAGGATCTGCCCCTTACCTCCCTTGCCCATCACAATGACTCTGCCCATTCACAAAGGGTTTCACTGCTGTCTATTGTGCCCCTAGACAAGCTGGGGCGAGGACAGGGAGGAAGGATATTCCAAACAACTCTCTGGAAGGAGGACTCTAGAGGTTTCCCCCACTTCAAAGCTAGCACCAAGACTAAATAGTGAACCCTCAGACCCAACTATTCAGATCACTTCTGGACCTGAGAGAGACTCAGAAGAAGAACTTCTGCTCTGCTGTGCTCCAAGAAGGTGTAACCTACTGCCATGCTGCCTGAATGAAGAAGATGGACCTGGTTCTTGAGCCCAGTCAACCAAAGTGACTTTAAGCGCTAGTTGGCTGGCCTGGCCTCCTGATCAGAGCCTCAGAGATAGAAAAGGCCCCAACTACCTTGAGCCCTGCTTCTTGACTCTGCTGTGAGTCCTAACTCCCTCCTCCCCATTGGTGGCCCTCCAATCCTGGGCCCTTGGAAGTGGGACAAAAGGTGCTCTGCATCCCCAGCTGTGGTCTTTCTGGAACTGACCCAGCACAACACAAACCTGACACAGCACTTCATTGGAACCACTGTAGTGCAGCCTCGACAAAGCCCACATCCCAGCCCTCACAGCTCATTAGAACCACTTTTGCACAACATATTCTCGATGTGGACCTTGCACCACTTTTTGAACTCGCCGGTGCACAGCACAACACTCCTCATCAAGGATTTAAGGTATATTTCTCATCAGAACTAACTTGGTATCTGTATGGGGTCCGTTCTCTACATACACTCAGCCTGAACATGTGACTTTGTCCTGGTCTCATGTGGCCAGATAACCACAGGTGGTCCTTTGTGCTTCTGAGTACTGTTTTTACCTAAATATTTAAACTTGCATTCTTCCAGTTCTACTAATTCAATTTTTGTCAAATATATTGTTACATTTTATCTGGTTTTCTAAATGGTTGTGGGATTTTTCTTGGGTTGTGTTTTCACTTTGTTACTGTTTGTGTGCTGCATAAATACTTCACATATTGCCTCTAAGTTAAGCCTCACTTCTTTTGTGCCAAGCTACAGATGGTTAAGCACAGGTTAATATGGGACATGCTTCTGTTTCACCCTGACAAGAATGGTGCAGCTGTCTGTTTATTTTGGAGCAAATCTTATAATCAATGAAGTCAATGTACTTAAAAAGAAAATACTAATTCAATGGACCCAGGACCCATTTACACTGTTAAGTGACCTGGAATAGTCAAAATGTAATATCTGATACTTCTTATTTGGCAATGCTGGCAGGGACAGTAGGGAGTTCCAAACACGGAGGCCTCCTGAGAAACACAGCAGGCACCACCACTTACATTTTTACTAATTAAGAAGTGCAGCATTTTAACACAGACCCTCAGAACACCATAACATGTACCCAGTCGTATCTATAAGTAGAGTTCCTGACACTGTTGGATAATGTGTTTAAGGAGAAATAGACCTTGTTCTCCTATACATTTGTAAAAGAATAAGAGCCAGGACGACCAAAATTTTGTTCAAAAGCCCGTGACTGGCATTATTGTAAGTCAGTGTGCCAAATACCAAGGTTGAATACTCTTGATTACATTTCACGACTCTTTGATTTATCATCAGACTCTACCTGCCGCTTGAAAGTCCTTTTTCATTCCTGCTTCCTCTCTTTGTCACTGTTTTACACTCTCTCTTTAGCTCTGTATAAAAGTGGGCTGAGGAAAAATAAGTGCCAGCTCCCAAAAATCAGTGCTAGTGGCCCGAATCTGCAATTACCGGCTCAAATTAAACTCTGGTTGAATAAAAGGGAAAATAATTATTATTATATTCATTAATTGTTAGTCAAAACATTTTAGTACAAATGTAGTGAAGAAGGATTTTCGCTCTGTAAAATATACATAAAAATATTTTCAATAGCTGATTTACTTGGATAGTAAACACATAAATAGCTTATCTTGGGTATGTGAGTCAGTTATTTGCAATCTTTCATGACTAGCCAATTGCTGCATCAGGCTGTTTAACGAGACTTTGAAAACAATCCATTTTGATACTCAAAAAGTTTTACCCTCAAGATCTAGCCGTTGAGGTATGGCCCTCGATGTCTCTGTACGGACCAAGCAGGAAGGAATGTACAGTTCAATTCATACAGAATGGAGCCTAAGAATGACACTACATTTGCAGCATAATCTACATTTTTATCTACTATTTGTAAGCATTTAAATATGCTGTCCTTCATTAGGGCAGCCGTGCATGGTATGAACTGGAACATGCGAGGTAAAGTTGGGGAGAAAAGATGCACAATGAGAACAGTTGGGTTCCACTCTGAAGGACGAGTTGGTCTGGGGCTGAGCCAGCCATATGCTATGTTCATCTTTGTTGATCACATACTTGAAAACAAATGATTTCATTAAACCAATTAAGGCAGCTATTTGTTACTAATTAGGGGAAAATGTTTTTGTTTATGTGCTTGGATAACAGAGGAAATGCAGATTGAAATAAAATGTATTTAGTCCTCTAAACCAGCCCGGAAGCCTATTATGGTAAAACCTTCTGTTCAGTCATGCACAGAACAGAATTACTATTGGCTTTTAAATGTAGGAATTTATGCTCGGATTTTCAAATAATGCCCAACATAAGCCTTAAAGGACTTCTGTCAGTTCTAAGATATGGTCCTTGCACATAGTGTAGACAAATAGTTTAAACAGTTATGTTGGTTTTTCCATCTAAACGTCGACTACAGAAACATAGTGCTATCAAAAGGTAATGCATAATGAATGACCCAGATACAGAGTGTGTTCCACTTAGGATATAATATGGGCAGTTTCTTTATCATTAAGGAACTGCCAGTTTCTGAAGCTCTGTTTAAAACTTTGAGACCAGAAAAAGAGAAAAATGTTGTCTAGGGTTTGTTTTCGCAGCCACCCCTTTCAGGCCATCATTGCCCTTGGAAAGGGGATAATCCAGACAAAATAGTTTAGGCAATTGAAGAATAACATTAAGCAGAAGATCAAATAAAACCATAAAATGGCAACTCCCAACTTTTTAAACTTATAAACTGTGCATACGTCATGTCACTCATGTATGAACTCAATGCTTGGCTTTCAATGTTTTTAAGCATGTATATATCACCTATGAGCAAAACATGACATTTTCACTTCTAGGTGACAAAGCATGAGTCACAGTATGTTCGAGTGAATTTGCAGTTACTCGGGTAGAAAATATGCCTAGGAGTCACACCTTTCACTATGGGGGGCATGAACATGGCGATAGACAGATGTCTGTAGAAGGGGAATAGGATCCACTAAGTAAAAAACACATTGGGCCTTATTACTAGTTCGGTGGACAGTTTAGACCGCCCACCAATCTTCCGACGGGGAGGTTGCCGCCATACTGGCTACCTCCCCGCTGGGCCCATTAAGAGGTTCCTGCTAGGTCAGTGGGCGCAATCTGAGTTTCCGCCCACTGGCCTAGCGGGAAACAGCCTACAGCATTGTGCCTGCATCATAATCAAGTCCGCATCAATCCTGTTTCACAAACCTCCCAGACTAATCTCATCTAGGAGAACACACTTCCCAGCCCTTGAGATGGATTTACGGGTGTGCAGAACTCCACACTTGGTGCAGAGCTCTTCACCTGCCAAGAATCCTTTTGTAAATTACTAGTAGGGGTAAGGTAAATTCAGTAATAAAGATAACGCAAAATTGACCGTTGTGAATAGGCCCTGCATGTTCTTTTATCATTCTGGTATTGTATCTTTATATGCAATTAACTATTAGCAACATATCTTTTGCATGTTTTTATGTGTATTATAATCCAATCCAGAAAGTTACTGAAAATTGGAAACTAAGGGGACTGGCCATTTCACTCAACAATTATTCATCTCAATAATTAGATATGTCATATTTCTATCTTGAAAAATGTTGTTTTTTTACCTTGAACTACAAAATCTTCTCTAGAAAACATGGATCACAAAATAAAGTATTTTGCAATTACTGCTATTATAAACTTACACATAGGTCTCTACACAATAGAATCGACTATTGCCTAGGTAAAGATGTAGGGTGCCTATTTTGACCTACACCATATAGTGTTTTTAATAGTGAATCCATTGATTTGATTAATCCTATTGGATTGTTTCAGAAGACATCTTTGGCAATAGTTTTCAAGAGTTTACGAACCTGCCACAAAATTAAAACAGTTAGCTTTCATCCTTGAAAATATAATATCTGCTATAGTACTCAATAGAATGGAGTTAGTGAATTTGGCAATTCCTGGCCCAGTGTAATGGAGGTTACAGTGCAATTATATTGCCACATCATTTACTCTTCGCTAATGAATTCACTGTTGTATATGGTCATGAGGGCTTTCAATAAATATTGTGTGTAACAATTAACATCATTTTTGTTATAGGCCTCTCACTTTATGCTGGCTGTCTTGGTAGCTTTATAACTTCTAAACAGGGTCACAACATTTGTGTTTTCCCAATAAATGTGTACTGTGCTTAGGTTTTACCCAATTGGCCTATTTACTTTTTCCACTAAGATCATGACCAATGGCTCTAAAAATGCTCTTCCAGTAACATGCAAGTTAAATGTCCTACCAAGGGTAAAATGCATAGTTATGCCACCTACACAGAAGAGACGTAAATCATGGTTGCAGACACTACAATTGTCCTCTTTCTGGCCTGGTGTTTAAAAGTTCTGCCACAGTAAAAAGTAACAAGCAAAACTGTTTGTCACTATGCAGGTAAAGTCACATTTTCCATCACATTTTACTATCCTTGCTAGGGAAAATAGTCAATATAAGTTTTTCCCACTCAGTTTACAGTATCTAATCCAATGGTGAAGGTGTGGTGAAGGTAGATTGTTGATTGCTTTAGTGGAGAGGTAATTTTAGGAACATATACTTTCTGCTGCTTGAGAGCAAACCAGTGAGTGAAATGACAATTTTTTGCATAATATTGTACAGTATTGTTGGCCTTCTTTAACTGCACCCATTTTTCTGGTCATTTGACATAGGTCATAGGACTTTTTAATTCATAAAAGTCACCCCTAGAGTATGCCCTGGACAGTCCAGAGGGCAGGGTTCAGTGCATTTTAAAAGTTTGATAAGTAATGTTAAGTTTTACAAGTCCTGGTAGTTAAAAGCTTTTCAAAACTGCAAGGCATACCTCTGCCATAGGATAACATTGGGGTTACATTATTACATTTAATAAAATGTACTTCCAAATAGGAAGAGGTAACTCTTCCATGTTAAGTGTTTTTAGAAGAATGAAAAATCATAACATAGCGAAGTTGGATTTTAAATTACAATTTTGAAAGTGCCATTTTTAGAAAGTTGGCATTTACCTGCCTTAGCCACTTGGGCCCGTATTTATACTTTTTTGCGCCGAATTTGCGTCGTTTTTTGATGCAAAAACGGCGCAAACTTGCAAAATGCCATTGTATTTTGTAGGTTTGCGCCGTTTTGCGTCAAAAAGCGGCGCAAATGCGGCGCTAAAAAAAGTATAAATACGGGCCTTGGTGCCTGCAGGCTGTCTCAGCGCCACATGACTGGATGTGGTTTACAGTTGGTATTTGTGTATTCATACTAAGCATCCACACACAATAGGGAGCTTAGGTGTGTCTCGGTGGGCCATCAGTGGCAGAATGGGACATAGGAGCTAGATACAACCCCTCTTACACTTGAATGGTATGTGTTCTGTCTCCTCACAAAGCTATGGCAAGTTAGGCAGGGTACCTGTGCGCTTCAAAGGCATGTCTGTTGAAGCTTCTCCCACTTCAGAAGCAGATAAATATTGGACCTCAGACACCACCTCTTCAGAACACTACTGGACCTAGGGATACTCTGCCTGGAAGAAGAACTGCTGTTGTGCTGGTAGGACTGCCACTCCGCTGGGATGTTGTGCTGCTGTCTGCTGCTCCCTTGCCTAGGTGAGAACTGAAGCTGCATCTGTTAAACCCAGGACACAAGATTGACTCCAAGGGCTAATTGACTGGCCTACTGACTTGGCCTCATGGACAGAGGGCTCCAACAACCTCGACCTTGGCACCTGGACTCTGCTACCTCTGAGTTTCCCTTGCCAAGTGGTCCAAACCAGTCCTGCACCCTTCGAAGTGGGTCTAATGTGCTCTGCCAGCAGAACTGACACATCTCCTATGCTGTGCTACCCTGCGCACTACCCAGAGCTGAACTGATTCATCACAGCCACTGCATGGATCTCCACCATCTCAAAGACCCACAATGCATCGCAGCCTGCCACCTTACTGGAACCACCATGCGAGATGCATCCTCACTAAGGACCTTGCATCACTCATTTTCGACTCCATATCCTGCCTCTGAGCTCCTCAGAACCAATGTATTGCCTGGACTATGCAACACATCCTTGAAGCCGGACTTCACATTGCAAGGCCTCATTGATGGGATCCTAAATGACGACTCAGGACCTTGCATTGCAGCCTTACTGCATCTCAGAACAAATGCATTGCTTCTGCTGTATTACACATCTTCAACACGGACCCTCACAACGCTCCGCAATTCAGGATTTAAGGTTCTTTGCTTAGCAGGCATAACTGGGTCCCTATAGCCGGCCCATGATCGATCACAGTTAGCCTGAAGTTGTGACATTGTCCCGGTCTAACGCGGCTAAAAGACCTGTCAGCCTTAGGGTGGTCACCCATTAAATGTTTTCCCTGTCTACCTCCTCTTTTGGTGATTCTTTTTGTTTGGTTTAGGAACTCTGAGCACTTTACCACTGCTGACCAGTGCTAATGTGCATGTACTTCTCCCCTAACAGATGATAACATTGGTTTATCCATAATTGTGATATTTAATTTATCTGTAAGTCTATAGTAAACAGCACTCCCTGCGCCCAAGGCCTGTGAATTAAAAGCGACTAGTGAGTGTGCAGCACTGATTGTGTCACCCACTCAAGTAGCTTGTTAAACATGTTTCAGGCCTGCCACTGCAGGGCCTGTATGTGCGGCATTTTTGCCATGCCGATTTGGCATTTAAAACCCTTGCTAAGCCTTAAAGCTCCCCTTTTATCACACACAAGCCACTCCTAAGGTAGGCCCTAGGTATGCCATAGGACAGGGTGCTGTGTAAGTAAAAGGTAGGACATGTACTTTTAAGGTATTCATGCCCTAATAGAGAAAAATGCCTACATTTGTTTTTCAGTACTGTGAGACCTACTCCGCTCACAGGTTAGCACTGGGAATTTCTCATTATATTTTAAGCTGTAATTCCTGACTGAGAAGGAGTAGCTTTGTCATGTTTCATATTATTGGAATGGTAATGGTAAATCCTCATTGCTGGCAGTGTTGGCTTTAACATTACTATTTTAGAAATGCCACTTTTAGAAAGTTGGTATTTCTCTGCTATCAAAGATCTGTGTGCCTGTAACCTGTCTCCAATATATGTCTGAGGAAGGTGACAGCTTGACTTTATGCATTCCCTCTAGACAGTCACACGTAAAGGAAGGTTAGGTGTGTCTGAGTGCCCATCTGCATGCTGATGGCTCATGCTGGGCAGGATGGGAGTGAGGACCTGACACACCTTACTGGGCAGTGTCCTGTCCCGACAAAAAGGGCTGATTACCTCCCTGCAGTGAGTCTGGATCCCGGGCTAGGAATAGAGAGCCTCACTGCACTTCAAAGACCCTTCTTTAATGTCAACCCCACTTCAAGGGCAGAACTGGGTATAACTACTGGGTCTCTGACTCCACCTAATCAGACACTTCTGGACCTGTAAAGAAGGGCTGATGTGGTGCTATAAGGTTTGTCATACTGCTGGACTGCTGCTTTGGAAGAACTGCTTTTCTGCTGTGCCACCCTGAGGCCTGTTGCTCCCTGTCCCTGCTGAGGAAGACCTGAACTCTGCCTGGAACCCATAGTGATCTCCAAGGGTTTGTTGGCTTGCCTCCCACTGCTCGAGACTCAGGGATTTATCAAAGTCTCTCCACCGGCTCTTGTGCCTGGCCCATTGGAAGCAGACCCAGGTGCTTGCTCCAGTCCAAACCGATGCATCTCCTGTCTGCTGAAAGCAGAACCGAAGCATTGTCACTGTTGCAGGAGAAGAATCGGTGCATCACACTTGGAAACAGAGCTACACTCAAAGAACCAGCGCAGCAGAACCACCGCATTGCCACCGATACAGTGTAGGAAGATCAACACATCCCCTCGACTGTGTGGAGAAACCCATACATCCTCTCTGGAACTAACGCTTCTGGACTTTGAGCACTATCGTAAGAACTGATGCATCACTTCCACTGCTTGAAGAAAATCAATGCATTACCTCGACTGCGGGATCAACACCGACGCATCGCTCGACTGCACCCTGCACCTCGCTGTTACACCCATGATTAAGGTACTGTGTTCATTGGGCGTACGTGGCGCCTGTCTCTGGCTGACGCTCCATCACAGTCAGCCTGAACTCTTGACTTTACCCTGGTCCAACGCGACCCCATTACATCCATTGGCGCATATTGCTTCTAAACGCTACAGACCTTATTATTTAAAAATTCATATTGTGACTTCTACTTATTGGATTTTTTTCATTTTAGTCATGAGTTTTCAGTAAAATCATAATCTGTTTTTCTAACCTGGTGTGAAATCTTTTTGTGGTGTTTTCATTGTGTTACTGTGTGTTGTGTTGCAGAAATACTTTAGACATTGACTGTCGAGTTAAGTCTACCTGCTTTGTGCCAAGCTACCAGAGGGTAAGCACAAGTTAATTTATGGTGTATATCTGACTTACCCTGTCTAGGATTGTGGTTCCTACTTGGACAGGTTGCATACCTCTGCTAAAAAGAAACCCAATTTCTAACAGCAGCCAGATATCAACACTTGGCATTCTGTGATTTTTGGCACTATTTTCACTGAAATCTTTTCTACTGATTAGATTTTTGTCATTTTGGTCTTGCTTTATCTATTGAAAATGATTATATTTTCTAACTTGTTCAATTTATTACTGTTTGTAGTGTTGGACAAATGCTTTACACATTGCCTCCAGATTAAGTTTGAATGCTTTTTGTCAAGCTAGCAGAGGGTGGAGCACATGTTCATTTATGGTTTACTTCCTCCTCATCCTGGCAAGGATAGCAGTTACTGCTTGAACAGAGCTCACACCCAAGTCAACCAATAACCTAAGTTCTCACAGAAACCATTGATAAAGTGCTCATTAACAAACACATATAATTGTTTAAATCAATAGATTATCGAGCACCCTGAAGATATGTGAATTTTGAAATGCAGTGGGTGCCAGAATACTCACTTTTCCCAGTTGGGACGCTAAAACATGGAGCAGAAACATGTTGTCGTGGAAGATTTAACGGTGTTTAAACGAAAGTTCATATAATGTTGAATTGTAAGAGAATTGTTTTTTTACTACATTACAACGTCTAATTATATTTTCGTGGGGGTTGCACGAGTTATATATTAATTTGAGACATATTTGAATACGATGCTCCTGCACATTCCTTAAGTCAGCTAGATCGAATCAGTTTGGTGAATTGACATGTCTTATTATTCTCTTAAGGTGGATTTCATCCACTTGTCGGCTCAGTGGTTACGAACTAATTGTGCTCGTGTCTTTTTTTGGTTGACTTCTTTATGAAAATTACATGCATTTGATTTTCTTGCAATGGGTCCAAAGCTGTTGGTTTATTTATAAACTCGCTTAATTTAATGTGCATTTACATCTCATTGTTCCAGAGCTTCTCGCGTATTTGTAAAATGATTCCTTACTTGAATGCATGTGTTTCCCATGGATCCGGTAAGGATTCAAGTTCTGTGACACTACCATGTGATTGAAACGAGGCGAAACCTATTTTGGCATTCCAAGAGAACAGGGGATTGGTAGGGACACTTTAGCTCCCTGTAGAAACTTCATGGCTTAGTTCAATTAAAGGAAAGACTGTCGGTTTGTGGAGGTGCCCCTCCAGGAGTAACAGCCTATATTTTTAAAGAAATGTGTCAATTAACATCAAGTTTTAATAACTTTTAAAGTATTTATGTTTATAGCGGTCTGTCTACTTTCTTATCTATGTGGTTCTTGATTTAGCTGTGTTAACTATTTTTAAACTATTTTTATGTTGAATAGACTAGCCTGCTGGTATGAGTAATGTGATTGTTGACCCTTGGCCTTGTGATGCACTAAGGGAAATATTTATGCAGAAGTGCCACAGCACTGCACATAAATTTGCAGAGGTGCGCTGCATTACTTCTGAAATGCAGGGATGCACCGCGTTTACACAAATATGGCGCACCCCTGTGTTTCCTCTAGTGCATGTGCTTAATTTAGCTGCCAGCACCATAGTGCAAGGGTGTCTGCGTTGAAGGGAATATTCTATTATTTACTGGTAATCTTCATTACTCCTGGTCCTCTTGTCCTTGTCCCATTCAGACAGAAAAAAAGAACATGAGGAATGCTGGGATATTCCCCCTAGCCCCTCCCTCTGGTAGTACATAAGCTGTATGCACCCAGCATTCCATCAGCACTACCAAGCCCCCAACAGAAGGCCAGTGGCACAGGAGGGTGGGAGGGGCGTGATGAATGGGTGGATGACAACAGGACCAGGAGTAACGAAGATTACCAGTAAGTAATACAATATTACCCCCAGGTCCCTCTAGTCCATGCATCATTCATTACTAATTGGAGAATACCCAAGCAGGTAAAACCGGCCTTCTGAAAACCGGACAGAGTCAACACAACACCCCAAGAAGGGATACCAAACAAAACACCATACAGTGAGGAACCCCAACAAACAGAGAGCCAACAGACCCCACTCCGAAGTCCCAAGCCAAAACAGAGGCCAAGCACAAACTAGAATGGAAGAGACTGGGTCAAACCAAGGAGCAGAGGAACCACTGCCAGCAGCATGGCAGAGCACAAGGGGAACAGACAAAGACTGAGCCCAAAAGACAGTAACCAACCCCGAAGGCCAGCTCAAGAACCCTCCAGAGGAGGAAGACCAGACACCACAACAGCCAGTGCAACCGACAGCACGGGAGATGGACCCAAAAAAGACACCCACCAAATAAACCACCCTTGGCAGGACCCAACAACAACCACAAAGACGAAGGCAAAGCTTGGAAGGAAGAGGCCGACTGGAGACATCCAAACCCTAAGAACCCAAGGCAGGAAAATGATGCTTCTCAATCAATGGAACAAAAAAGGAACCACAGGAACAAGGAAGATCCAATACACAAAACACACTCCATAGGCTGAAAAAGATAAGACGGGGACCCCAGTCCCACGAGTGCACAGGTCCTGTAGCACCCGAACTAAAGATAAGGCCAACCAAGAGGCAATATAAAATAAGAAACATGGAACAGCAGCCACCTCCAGAGACAAACAGGATCCCAACCACAGGCTCATAGACCAAAACAACACACAGCTACAGCCAGAAACCAGAGAAGCCCAATCATAGCAGCCCATGCCAGACAATGACCTGACAGAGAGCAGCCACAGGAACAGAGTGGAAGGAAAAGGAAGCCACTAAGGCGGTACCACAGTCAACCCCATGGGAATGTAAAACAATAACTTTCAGAGTAAACCACGAAGCAGCAAACACCACCCAGAGTACGTCCCGGAAGCAAGGCAGAAACAGGGCAACAACACCCCCTGGAGAAAAAAGCAACAGGTACCAAGATCAGGGCACCAACATTGCCCCAAAGCCCCTTGAAACCCTGCGAGCAACAGGTAGAAGAGAAGAATCAGACCCTGGAGACAGGAGGCAAGCAGAGCGAAGAAGGGAATACCACAGCAATCCCACAGCAGCTGAGGCCCGGCTGACATGAAACAGTACACAAAATAAGGAAACCCCAGACATTGGGCAACCTCCATTCAACTCCTGGCAACTACACCGCCAAGAAAGAGAGACACAACAACCCGCCCCTTCCAAATAAAACAGAAAAACTTCTGGGGAGATGGACCAGGAAACAACGGCCCTTGGAAGACCAAAAACCACCGGCATATGGTAGGCAGAGCGCACCACTAGAAGCCATCCAATGAAGCGGGACACAACTTGCCCAAAGGATGACCAGTGGCAGCATTGGCATTCAAGAGAAGTCCCAGCCAACAGGAACCAGAAACCCAAAGGAAACCACCTAAGACAAACAACAGGGTGGAGCCAGGGCAGGGCCGAAAACAGGGAAACCCCTGCAACAAAAACAGCCTGAACAGGCAGAAGAACACCCCAAAGCCTCAGGACACACCAGGAAGAAGAAGGGAAAAAAAAACCAAAGCGGATGCAACAGAAGAACCCAGGAGGGGCAAGGAAGAAACAAGCTAAGAGCCAAAAAAAGTAGCGGTGAGGGCAGAACACTGGCCACGAAACCCCAGAGCCAGGGTCTGAACAGAGACACCAACCCAGGTTGGGGACTACTGCAACAGCAGGCTCTGATCAAAGACACAGCCAAAAACAGGGAGCAACAGGAACCAGGTCAAGGAGCCCCACACAACCCAAAGGGGCTGCCAAAGGACCACCCAAGACAGGGCAGTAAAGAGCAAGCAAACAAAGAAGGAAACAAAAGACCCCCCAGAGAAGACAGAGCACCATCAGGCAAACCACCACCCTGAGAACATCAACAGCAGAGACCTGAGGTTGAGAAAGGGAAACCCAAGAACATGCACCCTGCCAAACAGCAGCCCAAGGAAGAGCCCCACAGCACTTGAGGAAGAAACACGTGTAAGAGACCCAGGCCGAAACGGACACTGCCCACAAACAGATCCAGAAAGGCCTGTGAGGAAAGAAGAATGCAACCAAACACCCCACAACATACCAAAGGGGGCAACAACCAAGCAACCGGAGTCCACTGAAGGGAGAAAAACCATGCAAAAGAGCCAACAAGCCAATCCTAAAGCACAGGCAAGGAGCAGTTACTGCGGGGGAAGGCGACACGACCCTCTCCCCACAAGAAGGTGACCACAGCAGGGCAGAGGAACCCCTAAGGACAAACCCCCTCTTGAACAGGACCCAAAAAAGGGGGGAGGCATTCGGGCTGCCACAAACCACCCACGTGAACATGATAAGGATTCAGAGCATGCAGGAAGCGCCGCCTAGAAAGCAGACAGTGAGGAGAGACACCAAAGAATAGGGTCTGTCACCCCCAAGAAGACCCAGAAGCATGCCCACCATACTGGCCATGACAGAACTGACCAGAAAACAAACAAGTGAGAGCACAACTGCCCCGCAAAGCACATCCAGCCAGGAGAAAGGACGGGCAAAAGGAAGAGAAAGAACCATAGGGAGAAAAGACAACAGCCATCATCAGAGGAGAACCCAGGGCACGGCCTGAGAGGCTGGAACCAGGGCTGTACACAAAAAAGAACAGACAGCACAATGTGCAAGGAACTGCAACCAAGAGCAGACACAGTACAACCAGAACCCCCATGAGGGATCAAAACTGGAACAGACCAGGACAGAAGACACAAGGCAGAGCCAAGACCATAATACCGGCTATGGGAAAAAAAAGAGGCAGCGCTACCTACGAGAAGAAAAGAAAGGCACGGCGGGTGAAGGCCCGACAAGAGAGGAAAGGAGACCTACAACCCCAAAACAAAAGACACAGCCTTCCCTGCAATGACCCAAAAAGGGAACCACCCCTGGGGCAATGCCAGAAAGACAAGGAAGCAAAACCCTGACACACAAACAGCTGCTAACAGGGACCACAAAGGAGACACAGCACCGGAAGAAACAGGAGGGAAAGGAAGTGACACAGACAGTCAAAAACTGCCAAGAGCAGAGTGCAGCAGGTGCCATCCAGAGGAGCCAGCCGAAGATGCCCCCAAGAACCAACAGCCCAGAACAAAAAGAAGGGGAGTGGCAATAGAACCCAGCACACAAGGGGGATTGCAGAAGTCCAGCGTATTATGCAGTGCAACCCTGCAAATACAAATTACAGGGAGGCACCACAACAGTCCCACCATGCATGGCGGAGGAACATACAAGTGGTGTGTGGAAGTGCCTCACCTGCAGAGCAGGGGGAGCCGCGTATCCGACCCAGACAAACCGCTGTGCCCCGTGAGGGAGGAGGACGCCGCTGCGGGAAGCCTCTGCTGCAGTCCAGCCCAATTTATTTTTTCAATCATTAATGTTTTCCTCTGGAACTGTCCTGCCATGGAGAAGGCAGCCACAAATAGCAAGCGCCAACATCGACCCGCGTGGCACAGGAGAACAGTCCTCCATTGCGGCAGCATGGTGGTAGACAGTAGCAGTCACCAAAAAGCAGCACAGCCCACAGAAAATAAAGAAACCGCCAGGGAGTACTCACCCCCAGAACACACCAGCAGCTGAGCTGAAAGCATGCCTCTCGCACATGCTCAGCAACAACAGTGTCCCAAGGATGAAGTCAGGCAAATGCCCTGCTGCCTGCGGCCTCTGCAAGACTTCCAGCTGCCCAGCTGGCCAGAAGACCCTGCAAGCAGACTGCCACCACTGAAAAGAAGACAAGGGACTGAAACCCACAGTAACCCAGGGGAAGGGCCACCGGCAACCTGCCACCCTACCAAGGAGTCCCAGAGGACAACACACTGGCAAACAAGGGCCCGCCCAGCAGCCACTTCCAAAGAACCAACAGCCAGAGACAAAATGGCGGTTCCGCCACAGTAAGCCCAGCAGACTGCAGGGAAATGTCTCAGGAACAGCAGTTGTCCAAGCCCGGCAGGGACAACATCCCTAAGTCCTTGTCCCGTCGGAATACTGAAAAAAGAACAGGCTGCGTGAGTACAGCTTATGTACTACCAGAGGAAGGGTCTTGGGAGGGTATATCCCAGCATTCCTCATGTTCATTTTTTCTGTTGTGGAGATAGTTATTTCCAATTAGTGATGAATGGGACGAGGACCAGAGGGACCTGGGGGTAATGATTGTTTAATGTCTACAATGGCGATGGTGGCAGAATGCAGCACACATAGAAGTAGCAAATTGTCATTATTAAATTATTGTTTATGTGCTGGAAGTAACACCTTCCTGCACATAAACAATCATTCATGGTGTTTTGATCTGTGTGTGCTGCAAAATGCAGCACACATAGAAAAAGCAAAGATGAAGAGAAATAAAAGTATTTCTCATTGTTGCGCCATGCTAACGTCACTCCTGGGGTGGCGTTAGTTTTTGGCGCTGCCTCAGATTCAGGAATTCTTGTAAATCTGGGACAGCGTCAAAAGCAATGTGTGTTACGGTGGAATGCCCACAAAAAAACTCATTGCACGCCCTTCTGCCGTGGAAAACTGCATCCAAAGGGCTCATATTTATAAGGTGGCATTAAGCCACAAAAAGTGACTTTGCACCATCTTGTAAATGTGGCACAGTGCACTGTCCCATCGGAGCATCACAAAAAGTGACGCTCCAGTGGCGCTAGAGGTATGTAAGTAAGCCCCTTAGGGTTTATCATATACACCTGCTGTAGTTCCCTCCTCCTCAGTTCTTTTGTATTACAACAGGTATTGAACATTTTAGGACTGCAGTAAATCCCTTAAGTTGCTCTGTGCATTATTTGGCTGGGGTCGTCTCATGATGGGCAGCACAGAGCTGAGGCCCAGTTTATTGCACCTGCAGAGGGTAAAGTAAATTCATTTAACCCGATATTTCTCTGAGAATGTGCTTTATTTTCAGACAAAAATATGGGGGCACAGTGTATCCACTTTTTAGGGTCGAGCCTGCGTTGCATGCGCTCGCGCATGCGTATCGCAGCAAGACTCTTTTGTATTTATAAAAGGGCTCGGAACCCTGTCAACTTCACGTCAGTGTTTTTTATTGGTTCGTGGGCTTCCCTAATAAAATCTGCTTGCTTTCATTAGTCGAAGGCACCCATATGTCATGCCTTTTCCAGTGGCTAGCCCTCCTCGAGCGCAGCGACCAAGTACAGAAAACATGCGAGGCTCGCTGTTTTCCATCAGACTCGTGGACTTCTTTTTCTCTAATTTACCAGCGCGATCTCGCTTGGCAGAAGTCGAGCGCTTTACATACTTGATTTAACTTTTTCGGGTTATGTACATAAATGCACTTTTGCCCGATAGGTGAAAAGTCGGGTTAAGAGTTTACAACGCGATCAGCTCTAACATGAGCAAACGCGAGACCCGTTGCATTGTAAATGCTTGTAATTTAATGTGTTTTTTCATTAACTTAAAATCGGGCTGTTTATTGTGCCTGCGCACTTTACACAGATTATTTTCGAAGGCGTTTAAATAACATTGGAAGATTGAAGCTTTCCTCAGTTTGAATGATTGGTTAGGTGGCTACTTACTTCACTAATAATAATACATACAATGCCTGGCACAATTGAGAGAAGGGCTTGGCCTGCTAGTAAAACAAACATCTGTGGCTGCGATTTCCACGTAAAATATTTATTGTAAGCCAAAAACAGGCACTCAGTTTAGTTGGTGGCACACTTCCTTCGTTTTCGTCTTCTTTTTGTGGCATACGGTTGTAATAGTTGTTACAATACAAATACCAGCTCCACCAGCTTGCCGAGGACCTTGTGACTTTGCCAATGCTTGATGGTTACTGTTGCACCTAATAGCTGAGCTATGGGACTCGGCCATCTGTACAAGGGCTAACATGACAAGGAAATGACTCACACAGCAACTGATCCCCACTTGGTGTTTCAGTAGTTCATCGGGTTAATACACATGCTGGATGGATGCTATTGGTTAAAATGTAACATGAAACAGACATTTGGGAGGTAATGCACAACGTTTGGTTGGGTTTACATCCTTCCCTGTGCTTTTTAGCTACAAAAAGGCAGTCAACCTCTCCATCCTTATACACTTTTCTGCCAACACATATACCACCAGCATTCTGCTGTTGAGCCCGGGCAGTGGCCGCATGCTGTGCTGTGGCCCTGTCAGGTAAATGACACTGTAAGATGGCATCCCACCAGATGTTCTGCACTAAAATGATAATGCACACATACAGGAATATGTACAAATACCAGGCATTCAGGTGCCACTGCTTAAGGACAACTGTAGATGTCCCCGAATTCCAATAATACATTAGACTTGGAAGCTTTTCCCCACAAAATACCACAATTGTGGGGTTTGCAGTTGTGTCAATTTTAAATCAAAATCACAAAACTTAAGTATTCATTAAATACTATGTAATAGGTGTGTTACGGTTTGCTTTGATCCCACTATAGTGATAATTAACTTTCATTACGAGGTGCAGAACTCGAAATGTGTAGGTAATAGCACATCTGGTAAATACTGCATCATGGTAAGTAAAAGCACAACTGGTAAATACTACACCAAGTCAGCTAATAGCACACCTGCTAAGTACCACACCACGTCAGGTAACAGCAGAAAAGTAAATACCGACAATGCCAGGTAGTACCACAACAGGTAAATACCGCACCACACCAGGTAATAGCACAAAAGGTACATACTGACAATGCTAGGTAATACCACAACTGGTAAATACCGCACCACACAAGATAATACCACACTTGTTAACTACCGCACCATGCCAGGTAATAGCAAAAAAAGTAAATACCGACAATGCCAGGTAATACCACAACTGGTAAATACCACACCATGCCAGATAATAGCACACCTGCTAAGTAGCACGCCACGCCAGGAAATACCACACCTGCTAAATAGAGCAGCAAGCCAGGTAATAGCACAACCGGTAAATACTGACAATGCCAGGTAATACCACAACTGATAAATGCTGCACCATGCCAGATAATAGCACACCTGATAAGTAGCGCACCACACCAGGTAATAGCACAGCTGGTAAATACTGCACTAGGCAAAGTAATAGCGCAAAAGGTAAATGCAGACGATGCTAGGTAATAGGACAGCTGGTAGGTACCGCACCACATCAGTGTTTCCCAGGTGAGTTATTACCTCCCCACAAGCCCCGCATAAGGAGCCCCTGTGTGAGCCACTGCTGCTGATATATTTTGTAATGCTTGGTTTGTAAAGCAAGGGTATGTTTTTATTCATGTGTCACATGTCCTCTCCTTTTATGTAATTGTACCCCAGCAAGAGTGTTACTAGGGTCAGGTTACAACATGCCCTCACTTTGCAGTCAGATAAAGGAAAAACAAGCACAGTAAAGGAATTATCAGCAGTAGGCCAGAAGAAGCTGTTTGACTTTCGACCTCTGTCTTTAAAAAACAAACATTCCAAGGCCTATTGCTGATTTCCAAAGTGACCTCACACTCCTCCTTCCAGCCGCTCTGTGTACCACAGGACAGTATGCTCACCTGGAAATATTACCATTGTGCTGCCAAGCCCCTGTGCATATCTGCAGCTGTTTAATAATCAGTCGGCAGCTTATCCCATTTTTATTGCATTTTCAGGTTGAGCCTAGGCAGCGAGCATGCGCGGTCTCTCGACGTGCTGTAATCTATTTCTGTGGGCTTTCACCACGCCCATCACTTTCATTGGTTCTTTTCTCGTTACTTTTCAAAATTCATTTGGTTTGTTAGGTAAATGCTTTGCCTTCGTCCCACCTTGAGGCTGTTTTGTTACCGCCTTGGAGACGGACCCTGTTACATGGATTGTTGCACGATCGGCCGTATACCTTAGTGTTGTACACCACTTTTTAGGGTCGAGCCTGCGTTGCATGCGCTTGCGCATGCGTATCGCAGAGAGACTCTTTTGTATTTAGAAAAGGGCTCGGAGCCCTGTCAACTTCACGTCAGTGTTTTTTATTGGTTCATGGGCTTCCCTAATAAAATCTGCTTGCTTTCATTAGTCGAAGGCACGCATACGTCATGCCTTTTCCGGTGGCTAGCCCTCCTCGAGCGCACCGACCAAGTACAGAAAACATGCGAGGCTCGCTGTTTTCCATCGGGCTCGTGGACTTCTTTTTCTCTAATTTACGAGCGCGATCTCGCTTGGCAGAAGTCGAGCGCTTTACATAGTTGATTTCACTTTTTCGGGTTATGTACATAAATGCACTTTTGCCCGATAGGTGAAAAGTTGGGTTAGGAGTTCACAACGCGATCAGCTCTAACATGAGCAAACGCGAGACCCGTTGCATTGTAAATGCTTGTTATGAACTGTACTTGGAGAAAATGAAGCAGAACTTCAGAGAAATATCAGGTAATTCAATTCACTTAACTGTCTGAATGGGCATGAAACAGGCGATCGATCTGCAGAAATTTGGTAATACCAAATTTTAGGAAGAAGCCTGTTCTGCCTCTGAGCAGAATCCCCTTTTACACCACGTTTGACCCGTGACACAAAACATGAAGCCTGCATTTACTTGCTAGAGAAGGCATTACAATTATGCTCCCATAATAACCTATGGGCCTCCTTGCACTTTGCTACACTAGCGTAAAAAATGTTGACACTAGTGCTGCAAAGCGCCACAATAGCACCAAAAATTTTGATGCTAATGTGCTAACATCCGTAATGGTGCATTGTATTATAAATACGGAGCAACCATGGTGTCATTAGTAGGCGGTAGGGGGGCATGCAAAAAGTGAGGCATCATAGCATGTGCACCACATTTCTTCAATTTGGGCCTTGGTGTTTTGGGAATCCCAGGAAAGTCCACTTTTTTGTCCTTGCACATGCTCCAAGCTCCTTAAGTATGAGACTAGTCAAAAGAGGCTTTTCAGATGCCCTTGGTGTGCCCCACCTAGGGCTTGAGACACACTTAGTATGTCCTATATCACTGTTTGGGAGGTGGTAGGAATGGTTTCAGACAATCTCCAAGGACTAGCCTCTAGGAAGGCACAGTCACAGCCTGCAGTCTGCTAAAGGGATGTCAGATGATATCCCACTCATGCCCTTGCAATGCCACAAAAGCAACTTTCTTGATATATGCACACTGAATGGCACTATTCTGCGATTGTTGTTGTATTACAACTATCGTACTAACTAGGATGTGCTGGAGTCAGCACCGTTTTCAGGATGAGGCACATGACCTTGACCTAGTACAGGCGCATGTAATGCCAGATTGCTAGCTAATTTAGCCCTAGTTCTCGATCACAAATGCTCAAGAAAAATCAGATTGCTGGTTGTATTTCACTGGTGGTAATTCTCTGATGAACTTGACCTGTGAGTTGACCAACTAGTCTTACCTGATGCTTGTTTAGTTGTCTGAACAAAATAACTATGCTCAAGACTAAAATGACTTTTTATATCAGCAGCTACTTAGCTGTATCACTCTTTGGTATATCTCTAGTGGCCACATTTTAACACCTGGATGAGTACCAGTATGAAGGTACTCCTGTGTCTTAGTTTCAACAAATACAATTCAACTGAAAAGTATTCTCATTCTGTCATGATTCAACATATTGAAAAAGGGACTGCTTAAGGTGCTCTAATGTGTCTGATCTTTGCCAAGCTTGGTTCAAATATAGCCTGTGGACATGGGAAATACTCTACCTAATGATGGTTGGCTACAGTGCACTGCATATGCAGCAGTTTGGAGTGGACAGAATTTTTGTATAGCTTATATCAAATCATTAACATTTAAATCAAATCAAATCATTAACATTTATAAAGCGCGCTACTCACCCGTGCGGGTCTCAAGGCGCTAGGGGAAAAAAGGGGGGGTTAACGCTGCTCGAACAGCCAGGTCTTTAGGAGTCTCCGGAAAGCGGAGTGGTCCTGGGTGGTCCTGAGGCTGGTGGGGAGGGAGTTCCAGGTCTTGGCCGCCAGGAAGGAGAAAGATCTCCCACCCGCCGTGGAGCGGCGGATGCGAGGGACAGCAGCAAGTGCGAGGCCAGAGGAGCGCAGGTGGCGGGAGGGGACGTAGAAGCTGAGGCGTCTGTTGAGGTATTCCGGTCCCTTGTCGTGGAGGGCTTTGTGTGCGTGGGTGAGAAGTCGGAAGGTGATCCTTTTGCTGACTGGGAGCCAATGCAGGTGTCTCAGGTGTGCGGAGATGTGGCTGCTGCGGGGTACGTCTAGGATGAGGCGGGCCGAGGCGTTTTTAATGCGTTGCAGGCGATTTTGGAGTTTGGCTGTGGTCCCGGCGTAGAGGGTGTTGCCGTAGTCCAGGCGGCTCGTGACAAGGGCGTGGGTCACGGTTTTTCTGGTGTCGGCGGGGATCCAGCGGAAGATCTTACGGAGCATGCAGAGGGTGAGGAAGCAGGCGGAGGACACGGCATTGACTTGCTTAGTCATGGTAAGAAGAGGGTCCAAGATGAAGCCGAGGTTGCGGGCGTGGTCTGTGGGGGTCGGTGCGGTGCCGAGGGCCGTGGGCCACCAGGAGTCATCCCACGCAGACGGGGTGTTGCCGAGGATCTCTGCTGTAGCGATTTAGGGATCATTTAGAGGTTTTCAGTTGCCCTGTCTGTCTACATTGTGGTTTCTCTGCCACATTTATGGCTGGGGGAACAACAGGGCTTCTGCCATTGCAGTAGCAGACGGATCTGCTTGTTGAAAGCCTTGACCCAGCGCTTTGTCCACTGAAAGACCAACGCTTTACAGTGGTAGTGTGGTGGTAGCCCCTCCCTATGTAAGACATGCTATCACATTGGTATTACCCCCCTAGGACAGCAATATGAAGCATGGAGATCATGGGCAGGGAATAAAATCAATGGGTGTCAGTGGTGCAACGAAACTTGAGGGGGACTCCTTGCACAGTACGTGGAGGGGCCACCCCCTAGACTCATGCAGGATCTCTCAGGCCAGACTACTGTGCTGAGGGGGTGCTCTGGAGCTCACCCCCCCCACACTGCGGAGGCTGTGGGGGCCTTTGTTACGCCACTAATGGGTGTGATGCACAGCAAGTTAACACCCTTGTTAAAAATGGGGTTTTTGGTTGGCAG